>NW_022436950.1:34543646-34944928 GCF_009761245.1 Sapajus apella
GGCTCACCGCAACCTCCGCCTCCTGGGTTCAGGCAATTCTCCTGCCTCAGCCTCCTGAGTAGCTGGGATTACAGGCACGCACCACCATGCCCAGCTAATGTTTTGTATTTTTAGTAGAGACAGGGTTTCACCATGTTGACCAGGATGGTCTCGATCTCTTGACCTTGTGATCCACCTGCCTCGGCCTCCCAAAGTGCTGGGATTACAGGCTTGAGCCACCGCGCCCGGCCGACGTGAGGTATTTTTAAGCTTAAATTCTTATATGACTAATTTTTCAAATGCCCTCATTCACTGCTATTCCCAAATGTCACTTCCTTAGAAGAGCCTCCTTTAACTGCTTTATTTAAAATGCCTTTCTTCCAACCACTCACTCTCCATTCTTTTACTGCACTATGTTTGTCTTTATAGCCATTACCATGCATTACTTGCTACATTATTAATGATGCTTTGCTTATTGTCTCCTTTCCCCACAAGAATAGGGGCTTCATGAAGGGAGACCCTTGTCTTTCATGTTTCCCTCCTATCACCAGTGCCTAGCACATAATAGGCTCCCAATACTAAACACGGTGAAAATAAACCAAGAATGACGTCTGCCTTGCTCATCCCTGAAAATAAGATGCTGAGTGTCAGTGAAAGTAGGTGCATAGTTTTCAATTAATTCTACCCTTCCTGTACTGTATTTGATGTGTTGCATGCACTGAGCAGTTTTTTTCTTCCTTCTTTTGTGCCAAAACAGCTTAACCTTTTATTTAAGTGTCTCTGGTCCAAAAAACATTAAAATTGGGCAGCTCTAATAAATACTACTACATAATGACTCGCTCCAGTTCTCTGCAGTAATTAGTACTCTGGTGATGAAATGTGCCTCTAGGTTCAAAATTTTATAATGTTTTGACAGTTGGAATCTTACCAAGCATGAAATGAACCAATAAAAAATTCTTTTTTGTTATCATTCTCCAAGCATTAGGGGAAAAAAAATCTCAATATATAAGAGTAGCACTCTAGGAAAAAAAAATTAGTGACCCCCCTCAGACTCAAAGGGGAGGGTTTATGTAGCATTCAAATGAAGAGAAGATAAATGTAAAATCTCTGATAACTAAAAGCCACGAGCAAGTTCTATTTAACAGGCAAGTGCATCTCAATCACCTTGATTAGCAAAGCAAGATAATATGCATTAAAATCTTCATGCCAGTCAAAATTCTCATAAATACCATATTTTATTTTCCACCTTTAACTGTTTGATGATCATGGTATCTTTAATCATCTCAGATGGTTCTTTATGAAGATTGTTTATATCTGAATATAGTTTTCCTCTCAATATCCTTTCATCCCAAAGAAAATATGCATGACTCTGACAGTATTTCAAAAGCTGTTAAAGATTTCAGTTGCATCAATGGATGTCATGTGTCTTACCTAAAGTAACAGGAGCTACAATTTCAAAGTTCATCTTTACATATACTTACATGTTAAATCTTTAAAGATTCCAAGCATGTATATGAATTCAAACAGTATATTGAGAATACTCAGTAATATCTTCATGGTTTTATTCAAAATAAAAAAATACATTATTATGATGAAAAATTCTGGAGATGAATAGTGGTGATGGTTAAACAACTATGTGAATGCACTTAACACCACAGAACTGTATACTTAAAATCATGCAGATGGTACATTTCTATGTGCACTTTAACATAATACAAATTTCCCTTCATACCTGAGCATTCATTTTCTTATATTTTATTCTGAAACTTTTATGTCTTGTCTGGAAAAATTTTACAAATCATTTCCTAAATGTATAGTCTGATACACTGTAACAAGCTCTAATTAACCTTTTTGATATTTGACACTCATTCATTAATTTCCTTGAATTTTTAGGACACCAAGGAAACTTTTAAAAAATTACAGAATTGTGCCCTACATTGTGGCATCTAATTTACCACTATAAAATATGAATTTTCTTTATAAATTATGCAATAATATAGAACAAACTATGTGGTATGCAGTTTTGCACATTCTCAGTGTGTGGTGGCGCACGAGGCAGAATTCAAGAGTCCCTTAGTAAACGATATTGTAACCGTACCCCTCTAAAATGAAACGCCATGCTTATGAATTGGTTATTTTTTAATGATTAAGCTAACGAGTTCTGAACTTTTAACCTATATGGGTTTCATAATTACACAGCTTGAAATCCTCATCAGAAAATCTGTCTGCTCCTGAAATTCAAATCATTTTATAATCTTGAATAATGCATGGCAACTCTAAAGAAATTAAAACATTTCATAAAAGTAAAGAAATTCACAATCTTTTCTGTATTTTTACAGGAGTATAAAGTAACAGATATAAACTAGTTGTCACTTCCTTTGACTCCCCATCCCATCTCTTTAACAAGAAGCATCTTATTTCTCTTTACATAAACTTCATAATGGATACAGCCTCATGGTACAAATATCCCATAAATGAGCAAGTGCAGGAACAGTAGAGTTCCAGAAAAATACCATGAAAATGGAAAACCAAATACTATAAGCATGATGGTTAAGAACTCTGGCTTTGGAAACTAACAGATCTCAGTTTGAGTCTTGGCTTACTCAGGTACTGGCTCTGTAAAAGTATGCAAACCACTTAATTCTGTCCTCTGAGCCTTAGTTTACCAATTTGTAAAATGGGGATAATAGGTCTATCTCACTGGGCAATTTTAAATACACAATGAGATAATGTAAGCAATGTTTTTAGCACTGTGCCTAAACTTAATAAAGCATCAATAAAGTAAATTCCAATTACAGTCATGTAGAATATTCTAATTACAATCTTACAATTCAACAGTAACAATTTTAATGTTTAAGACTGGTTCTTCACTTAAACAATTCAACAAGAAAAAAGCAAATAACCCTGTTGGCCAGGCGTGATAGCTCACACCTGTAACCCCAGCACATTGGGAGGCCAAGGAAGGTGGATCACCTGAGGACAGGAGTTTGAAACCAGCCTGGCCAACATGTCAAAACCTATCTCTACTAAAAATACAAAACTTAGCCAAGCATGGTGGCAGGTGCCTGTCATCTCAACTACTCGGGAGGCTGAGGCAAGAGAATCGCATGAACCTGAGAGCTGAAGGTTGCAGTGCCTTCCAGCCTGAGAGACAGAGCAATACTTCGTCTCAAAAAAAGAAAAATACAAAATAAAAATAGGCAAAAGCCAAGGATGTTTTTCAAAAGAAGGCATACCAGTGGCCAAGAAATATACCTTTTAAATGCTCATCATTACCAATCACCAGAGAACTGCAAATTATAACCACAATCAGATACCATCTCACACCAGTCAGGATGGCTTAAAAAGTCAAAAAGCAACAGATGCTGGTGAGGCTACAAAGAAAAGAAAATGCTTAAACACTGTAGGTGGGAATGCAAATTAGTTCAGCCACCTTGGAAAGCAATTTGGAGATTTCTCAAAGAACTACAAATAAAACTACCATTCAACCCAGCAATCCCATTACTGGGTATAAGGACAAAAGAAAACAAATCTTTCTGCCAAAAAGACGCATGCACTTGTATGTTCATAGCAGCACTACTCACAGTAGCAAAGACATGGAATTAACCCACTTGTCCATCAATGGTGGACTGGATCAAGAAAATGTGGTACATATATGCCATGGAATTACTACACAGCCATAAAAGAGAATCAAATCATGTCCTTTGCAGCAACATGAATGGAGCTGGAGGCCATTATTCTAAGTGAATTAATGCAGAAACAGAAAACCAAACATGGCATGTTTTCACTTGTAAGTGGAGCTAAACAACACGTACTCATGAATATTAAGATGGCAACAATAGACACTGGGGACTACTAGAGGAGGAAGGTGGGGAAAACGGAAAGAGTTGAAACACTGTTGAGTACCTTGCTCAGGTACCCTGGATGACAGGATCATTGGTACCCAAATCTCAATATCACGCAATATACTCAGGTAACAAACCTGTACATGTACCCCCGAAGCTAAAATAAAAGTCGAAAAAGAAAAAAATAATAAAACTGCTTCCTTAATAAAAGTCATGTTAAATACTTTTTTTTCAATTGGTAAATACTTCTAATATTCTATGGACTTAATAAAATGCTGAAAATCAGTTAAATCCACAAGAAAATAACATTCAAAATAGACTTTCAAGATTAAAAAAAAAATGTTCAATTTGCCTTTAAGCCTTTCATATGTGTATTTCAAGGTAGATATGTTTTAAAAACAAACTACAGCTAATAACTTACCAATAATCACTTATAAAACAAATGGAAATTTTTCTTTCAAACACCAGAAATAAGAATATTCAGCTATCTAGGTAAACAGCCCAGTAAGTCCCATGAGTATGGCCATTTGCTTAGTTCTCTAGACAAGAATTCTATGCTGTATTTACAGGGTTAAAAATCCTTTTCCTAAAATATCTCAGATTTTTACACTAAAAACATGTCTTGCTTTATGTTTTAGTTATGTTAAATAGAGCACTTATCAGAATTATAGCAAAATGTTCAAGTATAAAGCAAAAGAAGGAAGCTAAAAATCCCCCTTCAGACAAGGATGGGACAAATACACACACACTGAAAATCATCTTTCAAAGAATAAATACATAGCAAAATGTGTTAAGTCAAAGAAAAGCATGTTACTACAACAATTTTGTATGAGAAAGTATAAATGTAAATATTTATGTTTCAATATGTGTATATATATATATATGAAAGAAATGTATATGCCCAGCTTTTACTAATGATTACTCTGGCTTGATGTGATTACACATAATTTTGGTATTCATCTTGGTATTTTACCACATTTAAATTCTTTTTGGACATTTAACAGGTATTAACTTTTTTAGAAATGTTGGGTTTAACAGTTAATGGTTTAACAATTTCAAAACAAAGGAAAAATAATGACTCATATTCAAAAATCCTGTCCTACCACTTTTCATCCTTAAGAAATTCCTAAACACTGTCACTCAAATACAGTAAGATAATCATGTATAAAAACTGTCCTGCCTTAGATGCATTCTTAAGTACTTAGACTTTAAACACTATAACCAAGACACTGGCAATGCCCCAAAGTAAATGAAGAGAAGCGCAAAGCAGATGCCAGGTTTTATGCATGCTTGTAACTCCAGATCTAATGGACAGTGAAAACAGATACTGTAAAACACTGATTTGGCTGAAGTATTAATCAACTAAATGTCATAATAAAAGATTGTGTGTGAAAAATTCAATCCAGAGCTACATTCCTCTCCTTATATGAAGACACTATCAAATATTTTAAAATCTATTTATTTCGTGTAAGGTGTAATACTGTCAAAATGGCGCTCAGAGTATTTTAGACATAATTATTTTCACTATAAAAAACTAAATTTTCCAGTAAAGTTATGACTAGGAGTAAAATAAAGTTTCTAAATTCCAAATTATCATGTTAACTTTCAGCAACATTAGGCCATCAGATACTATGGTTGAATAAAAGAAAACATTGTTTAAATAAGAGGAAAACATTTGTTTTGGAAAAAGAGCAAAGCAATGTATTGAATTAAGATACCAGGAAACAGACTTTTAAGTATTCAACTCAGTAAATCTAATTTTCAATTTTAGCTTCTAACTTCCAACAAACAGGAAAGATTTAAATAAAAGTACTGTAGGATATTTAGTATTCTACCTTTATTTGAGTATTTAATTCAAATATCAATATGGCAGGAAATACACAAGTTTTCAACCTAGACTTTCTTCTAACAGACCGACTCGATACATTTTCTGTTAGTGTATATACATATAAAATAACTAAGGTTTAAAATTAACTTGGCCAATCAGAAGCTGTGTTCTATCTTTTGATGCATTATACATATGAATGCAAGACACATCTCAGATTGGTCTCTGTTAAATGAAAAATATTACATACATTTTTATGCTCAATCATTGTAGCTAAATACTTAACTTCCTTATTTATATTCGGGAAGTAAGTTTCCATTTGGGAAAGAGACATTTTGAATGTTGATGCCTTTGACTTTGGGCCTCCCCAAACATCCTTTTATGATTTTCTATCACATTATTCTTTGTTGCTTGTCTTAATAATGTTCATCACAGCACTTTTTAAATCATCAGCACACTTACTCTGCAAATTACTTATTTTTCTAACTAGTCACATTTATCTCCCCATCCCCAAAACTTCCACAGCGTTCTTACAAATCCTTCTGTCATCTCACTTCACCTCCGATCTTCCTAAATACACCAACTTATTCTGCCTTGTTGGGGAAAAGGGGCATGTTCTGCAGCTTGTTCAGAGAAGTCTGATTTTTATTTCCATGTAGCCACTTCAGAAACGAATGATTGTGATTTCAATGTGACAATGTAAAGGACCACTGTCTTTATACTGCTTGGATGTAAAGTGCATTGAATGTATCATAGAAAATGTTTTCAATGTCCAAGCTGTAAGCATTCCCACTTCCTCAGTGAACAAGAAAAATCCCCAATCTGTCCCATTTAGGGGCCCAGGACTCCCTGGGAGTCACCAGGCTTTACCTGCTACACTAGGGGTACCTAGACACCTCTTTACAATTTGGGTAAAGATAAGGAGGAAAGGCTCTTACGTCAGGTCAATGGCTCCATTAGTTTTTGAGATAGTTTTGGGAAAACTGATAATTACAAGATTTCTTCACAGCCAAGGGGAAGCTGGAGTATTAACCACATTACTATCTCATGCCATTGGATAATTATTTAAAAGATTATCATACTTCACTCTGAGTTCTGGCAAACTTCTTTAACTGACGGAGGTTTTTTCTTTTTAAATTTGTTTGCTTTAAATATAAGTCTCCAGTTTCTTGATGTAAATAGGATTGTATCCAGTTGAAGAAACATTTTGAGGTTAGTGTCAAATGTTTCTTCTAACTTGTTAAAATAAAAACTCAGAAGGCTAAAATTTTAAAGAAATCCATAGGAAAAATAGCCTCTGTGTTACTCTATAAGACCATGCATTGATGTAACCACTTATCCTTTAAGTATCTAAAAAGGCTAAAGACAGAACTTCTGATTTCCCAGTCCCTAGAATACTGGCTCTCAATATATACTTTTTGAATTAACGCATAATAAAAACAATTAGAGTTTATGACAAACACATCTTAATAGGTGTGTTAAATAGCCATGAATTATTTCTTCTAGGTGTGTTAAACAGAATTATTTCTTCTTGAAAAAAAATAAAGCAATCAACAATCTTGGATAACAAAGAATTTAAAATAAAAAAATGTAATTCTCACCAAATGGAAAAATTCCAAATTGATCTTGCCTAGTAAATCAGCCATGTACATAAAACAACTGGAGTATGTATTTTACCCCTGCAGATTTTAAGATATCTAATTCTTTCACTGACAATTCAAAAAACATCTGAAACAAAGGAGCTAAGTAATTTGGCAGAACTATGAACAAAAATCTGAAAAATTTCCGATTAACAATATATAGAACTGAAAGAGGCTAGGACAAATATGTCCAAACTAAATGGGAATAAAGAGGAGCCCAAAAAATAGAGCCAAAACTTCACTAAAAGAAGAAACTGTAATCTGTGAGTCACAGAAAAACTTAACAGAAACAGGCTTCAACATAAAGCAATATACGGCTCATGTAATTAGAGGTTCCAACCTTAGGGAGGACTTGAGAGTTGACTAAACCCACTGGCCCTAACACCATGTTCCTGAGATTACCAGGACCTGTATCTCTTTCTCAGGTTGGAAGTGAGATGGCTGCCATGGATCGAAGCTTCACAGCAACAGAATAACACTGAGAGAAAACTTCTCCCATAAGATGAAAAGATCTTTCCCAGAAGGCCTCAGCAAATCTCTTCGAGCACATTTGGCACAAACTGAAACACACAACCATTCCCAATCACTGTCACAGGAAACTAAACATTAATAACAGACGAAGGACCACCCAAAGTCACCCTGGCAGGTGAGTACTCACATGCACTGAACCATACAGGCTTCATGTTGAAGGGAGAGAGAATCTGAACACAAAAGGAAGGAGGAAGGGGACAAGGGGTGTGAGGTAAACAACACTGTAGGACAACAGACCCTATAGGCCAACCCTGTATTTCTTGACTGAAATACATGCCTCAGAGGCTAATAGTTGGCTGTTAGAAGTCTCTAATCAAACCGCAAACTTAAAAGAGGAATTCCTGGCAAATGTCTGCTCCACTCTTGCTCATATACTTAGTCTCAGTGACTAAGATGAGCTCATGCGTTAGAAAGCAGCATGTGCTCCATTGAGGAGCTGATCACTATATACATATACAACTGGCCTGATTTATCAGAGCAGTAGTGAATGAATTTATACCTTTTCTATGATCACTCAAATAGTTGAGGACAGTTAGCAGTCTCCCTCTGAACCCTCTCTTCTCAATTGTAGTCCCAGGTTCCTCAGTCTTAACATTAGGTATTTCTAAGTAAGTCAACCAAGAGCTTTGTAAAATTCCCATTTAAAGGGTGAGTTGTTTAGAACACCTCATTATCCACCATAATAGGTTCATTTTTGAACTGGTATACAGTGGCCGCACTAAGCTAGCAGTATAAAAAATCAACTTCTATCCCTGTTATCAATCAAAACTATGAGATTCTCCAACTTTCACACTCATATATGCATATTTAAGATTGTTAGGCTATTAGAGTCATCTCAAACTGTATTATTTTGCAGTCTTTCTCATCTGTGGTTAAGTATTGTATAAATATGTGTACTTCAATTGTAACATGTTTTTGGTTGAGATTAATGAAGAGGTTATTTCTGAACATGCTTCTGTGTTATCTCACTCCTCTGATTAAAGTCTGCACAAGGAGGCTTTCTTCTTTATTGCTAAGGAAATGTCACTTAATCCTTCAAAATCGATTCATAACATCAAAAGAAGGAAAGGTAAAAAGAGAAATTAAAAAGTTAAAAGAGTAAATATTAAGTTTAGTAATCCTGCTGCAATTCTATAAGTGAAGCTTCCATATTCAGATGATAGGGTAAATACACTTTCTTTATAAATGTGATATTAAATACTTATAAGACTTTTAAAAGCTATAATTTAAAAGCCTAAGCTTAAGGAAACTGAATATTCTTATTCACTAAAAATGTATCAATAAATACAAAGGGTTTATATAGAATTTGCAACAGGTACCTCATAAAAGTGTGATAAACATCAGTTTGATTCCAGAAAAGTCCAAAAAGTCTTGTTGGGTTCACAATACATTTAATTTGTAATATAAAGTGAATTTAGGTCCTGGAAATAGGAGAACCAGCATGGAAAATTAAGAGTCTGGCATATGGTTACTCACAATAAATTGCTGAATAGAAAATATCTCTTGGTGAAGCTATCAAGTAACCAAACAGTTGCTTGTTCAAGGTTCAGTGGTCATTTGTCAGGACTGAGCAGTGTCCTGGCTGTTGGCCTATTTTTTTCCTTTTTTTTTTTTTTCTCTCCCCTTAAATCATGAGATCTCAGGTGTTCAGCTGCTTTTCTCTTCATAACTTTCCACTTTATTTCTTGAGATCTTTCCTAAGACAGAGACGCCTTCCCTCATCCTCGCTATATTTGCAAATAAGCAGCCACCTCCCATTTATAGAACCTACTGTTAATCATTAAGAAGTAGGCAACAAACATGATACTTGATAACCTACACAGACGTTACTAAGGTTCTGGAATCCTGGAAAGCTCTGAACAACTGTCACTGTGCTTTAGTTTACACCTTCCTTGCCTGTCTGTACGTGGAAGCTCTGATATCCTTTCTTACCACCCACATTCAATTATTAAAGAAAAATCCATCTTTTGTTTCAGAAAACGACATCTCCCTATACTCCTCTGCACTGCCTATTTCCTGAACACTTCACTGAGTGGCCAAAAGATAAGAGTGGTCTTTTGACATAACCATCCTCCTCCCTTCCAAGCTTCTCTTACATTCCTCTATCCCTGGCTCCATGTTCTCATACCGCCACAAGCCCTTCCTGGACTATGTGGAAATGTTTGCTTAAATACCTCAGGGCTGCTGCTACAAGAGGCAAGAACAAAAGCGATACATTTGTGCGACACATCATAACATAAAATATTACCATATAGTCTTTAATTTCGTTTGATTCCCCTCCTAACTCAGTGTGGTGGGTAGAACAGGTAGCCGACTTTGTAAATATGAGAACTGAGGGTGAGACAGGTTAAAATTAGAAAAACCTAAATTCAAACTGCCAATGCCCTGTGCTCTGCCACATGACACGACAATACTGCTTTAGTGAAGTTGATTTCAGCTAGGTATTAGGGAAGCACACTCTGAATCAACCCACACAGGTACTGGGGACTGACACTAGCACTCACAGGCATTGCATTTTTCAAAGAGGAAGTTTTATAGCTTAAGTAGTTTTCCATTTGGTATAATTTTAGGTATTATAAAGTTATTGTGATTTATAAGTTACATAAGTAAAAAAACAGATGTATATGAAAAAAAAAAAAACAATGGCCCCATGCCCCTAGGCCATAGATATGCCTATATAAATAGCTTCAAAAGAAGCTAATGTGAGAGAAAATTGGTAGAACTGGGTCCAGAAATGTAACATATGGTGAAAGGCATACTGTAAAGATGAAAGTGCTCATTGACTCTTACTTTGAATTACATTTTTAGCTCTAAGTAAAGCATTATTGTGATCTCAGATTTTATTGGCTTTTTCCCTCCAACCAAACTTAAAATTTTACACACATATCAAACATTGTTTTATGGTTTACTCTTCATTGTACTCAAATGCTTAGCTAAATAATACCATAAAGCTTGTTCATTTCTTTCCAATTTCTGATGAAACCTGTGTGTCACAATTGTGCACAACAAGCAAAGAAATTCAGGGCAAATGTACACACTCCTCCACATATATACAACTGTGCACAGATTCTCTCATCATATGTACATACACACACATACCGATACACGCTATAGCTGTCAACCGACTAAATTGCAGAAGGCACGTATTTGACATAGCTATCATCAAGATGACTGTTAATTTAAGTTACTGTCTCTCAACACTATTTGCCTTTGCTATAGTAAGGTCACAAACACATTGATTCTAAAATTCTTCTCTGGGGCTGAAACATGCCCACAAACTGTCTCCTAATAAAATATTTAAAAGAGACAACATAGTTTGGTGGAAGAAAATGGTGAACAATTAGAAATCTTCCATTCTAGTTTCCACTCTATCACTGACTAAAATTAAACATACTTATGAAACACCAAACTAGAGGTAAGAAGTCCATGGGCTAAAAAATATTTTGGACAATCATCCCAGCCCTAAAACAGCACACTGGACACTTGGGGAGACAAAACTAAAACTTAAAAAGTTAAACAATAAAATTCTTAAGAACTCCCAGGTGGTAAGGGGTGAATGTTACTAGGCCGATAACATTTGAAAAAAAAGACCATTTAATCATTTCTATAAAATTTCAGTGCATGGAGAATTTACTTAAGATTGAGATGATTTACTCAATTTACTCTTAAGATTGAGATAATGTTGACTGAAAAAAAAATACAATTTGACCTGGATCTTGAAAAATCCTTAAGAGCTGAACAGCAGGAATAGATACATTTTTTACATCTATAGAGTACTTTGTAATTTCCATTGTATTTTCACCCAAACTTTCTCAACCTTCCCAATAACACTGTGTGAAAGATATCATTTATCACTCTCATTTTACCAATGGAAAAACTGGAATTCCAAGTGGTTGAATGGCATACTCAAAACCTCAAAGCATACATTCATTCACTGACTCCATAATTATTTCAACATCTAGGAAATGCCAGGCACTGTTACAGGCACTGGGAATGCAACAGTGAATAAAACAAAGACCCTCTCTCCTCATGGAGCTAAAACTGAATAATACAAAATTCAACATAAACTGATGTAATCAGCATCCAAGGGAGGAAATGCAGAAATGGACTCAGGAACAAAATCAGACATGGCGTCCTCTAACGTCTTCCTGGGTTGGATATATCGTTTTTTGAAAGATGATGAGTTTAATCCACGTGACTGTTGAGGTCTTGTTTGGATCCATGATTCTATCATTTTGTAATTCTATAAGCAGAGGGTAATCTTGAAAATTCTGAGATAAAATTTCGTGACCAAGGTAATTCATTTGTTCTTCAGGGGCTTCTGCATTTATTTCTGAAACAGTCTCCAAACTTCTTCTTCTCCAAACATCAGTTCCCATGAACCAAAGTAAGGCTTTCCGAAGTAAAAACAAAACACACCATATCCCAATTTTTTTAAAATTGTGGCTTTAAAATAGGTGGTTTACCTTGTAATGTAAATGTTACTGATAAAATGAGGGCTCAGGAATGAAATAAATCAGGACCTTTTTAAAAATGTTTAACTTATTTTAGCATTCTACTCCTCCAGAAAACACAATATACTTCATAAATTGTTCAACTGCAGACTGAAAAGGTTACATACTTCATCAACACCACCCATTAATCTTTCAGCCAGCGTATAGGAAGGTGGGAAGAAATCTAAATTTAAAAATAAAAGAAGAGTTTTATAAATGCAAAGAATTTCTTTTAGCCCTTAATTAGAAGGCACACAAACGTACAGGGAAATATATGTTAACTCTAGCTTTATTCCCCATGCATGAGCCTGTGAGTTGTACTAAAAGAAATAGCAAAAATTATTTTCCAATAAAGTGGAACCAAACACTTGATCCTGTTCAGGAAGTAGCTCCTGTGAGCTGGTTTCTAGGTAACTGTGGACCCACTAGAGGGCAACAGAGTGTTCAGAAAGCAATTTGGCTTAAGGATAGAGAGCCTGGTTTTAGGTCACTAGTTCATGCAGCATTGCGCAAACCAGTCTCCATTTTAAAATCATATTAGATCTCTGAATGCTCCTTATGTTACCAAATAGTATGTTCTGATAAAAGGATTCTCATTTCCAGTTTAATCATACTGGCATTTTCATTTCTCAAATAATATATTAATCCAAATGTTCTGTCATTATCAAGTATCTTCTTATTAAACTAAATTATCATTTTAGTAACTTTAAATAATTGGTATAAGTTTTGTTTAAAAAGCAGTTAAAATGTTCAGTAAAATGGTTTCTTTGATGTTTAAATACTTAAAAACATCTAATGGTAACATCAAAACACATAGGTTAAAAATACTGTAATGGCACTACTATAGTATCAATAATGTAACAGCTAACACTTGAGTTCTTAGTATATGCTATACTATATTTAAAATTCTATATAGTTTACCTATCTAGTTTTCCTATACCAACTCTGTAAGAATATTACATTCATTTTATAAATGGGAAACCAAGGCCAGAGAGAAGAAACTTGCCCAAGGACACATAAGAGATAAAAAACTGAACTGAAATTTTAACATTTGAGTATGAGATATTGCATATGATCCAGTGAGCAATTCACTTGGAAGCTCTGAAGACCACTGGCATCTCTCCAAACTGAGCCCCTATGATAGGCACAATTTAGTCAAGAACAGAAGCATCTTTCCATGTTACTTTACTACATAATATAGTATTACTTTTGTATATTTAATGAAACCATGGCAGTAATTCAGTTTCTGTAACAGAAGTTATAGATTGCCATATTTTTGTTATATTGCAGTTGTCCTCTACAACCAAGCCAAAAAGTAATAATGGCAATTAACAAGGAAAATAATCATTTAAAAAGCTTAATACTCAGAAGTTCGCATGCTCAGTTAAAAAAAAAACAAAAAACAAACAAACAAAAAAAACAGGAAGGCAACATTAAGCTTTGCAGTGGTTTACTAAGCATCAGTCTTCAGACTTCTTAGGACCTGTACATACCGCAGTGAAAAACTGGTAAGTGAACAAGGCTGTTTGGCTGTTACTTTAAAATAATTTCTACACTATGGAAGACAACAGCATAATGAGATATATAAAGATTAAGTCTCAAAGAGTGAAGGCTCACCCGATAAACTGAGAATCATTTGTGACAGACTTTGGGAGGAACGCAAAGAACAACGAACCCATCTGAACTACAAGGCATTTCAAGTCAATATGAAATTTGAGAATACTAACATCACTTTAAAAGTTTGAAATGGGAAAAGAGGCAGCATATATATTAGTATCCTAATGCTGCTGTAGCAAGTTACCACAAAAGTAGTGACTTGAAACATCACAAATTCATTATCTTATAGTTATGGAGGTAAGAAATCTGAAATGAGTCTCACTGGACTAAAATCAAGGTGTCAGCAGGACTGTGTTCTCTCTGAAGGCTTTAGGAGAGGATCTATTCCCTTACCATTTCCCGTGTCTAGAGGTCACCTACATTCTTCACGGGTGGCACCTTCTTCCATCTTCACAGCTGGCATTGGCTGGGTACATCTTTCTCACATCTGTCTCTCTCATACTGATTCTCCTGCATTCTTCATTCATTTATAAAGATGCTTGTGACTACACTGGGTCCATCCAAATAATCCAGAACAATCTCTCAATTTTAAGATTCTTAATCACATTTGCAAAGCCCCCGTGCCATGTAACATTCATATTCACAGGTTGTAGTGATTAGGGCATAGACATCTTTGGGAGCCATTATTCTGCCTACTGAAAACAGCACAGTCTATACCTGGTTCAACAAAGTAGTTATTGGAATACAAATTTGTTTTTCTTTGTAACTGCATATGGTGGTTAGACTTCCAGTGCAGTCTGCAGAGTCCAGCTGAAATTAAACTGTATCTGAACTGAGTAATCTGGGTCCCAGCAAAAAGACGATGCAAGAGAAAGCAACAGAGGTGCAATTGGCCAGAGTTATAATAAACTAAATGCAAGCTATAGGCAAACAGAGTTGAAGTATACTAAATATGTATGGCATATTAATTCTGAATTTATTTATAATTAATAAAATTTTTACTCAATTGTTTTGTTACACTTAACAGTTTTGTCTGTTACCAACGTTTTCTTAGCCATAGTGAGGACTATGTAAAAGCAAAATTCATGTTAATCTATAACTGATTAATTTTCATAATAGAAATTATAGATACAAACACCAAACTGCTTGACACATCAGAGAAGAAAAGAAGTAAGATTATGGAAATTTAAATTCTAGGTTCCAGAGTCTGACTGTGCTACTTACCACCTGTGTGATCTTGGGCAAGTTACTTAAAATTTAATTTTTTGGAAATTAAAAATAGGAGTAACACTAGCTCTTGTCTTCAGGATTGCTTTAAAATGAAATTGAATGCATAAAGGCCAAAGACATTCCATTGTTAGTGCTCAATGATTAGGTTGTTACTTTGGGTGAACTAAGTTGGTGGCCTTTAGCAATCAGAGAAGAGATGTTAACATAAAGTAACAATTCTTAGATATTTATCTCAAAGAACTTGAATCATCAGATGGATAAACAAACTGAAAATCTTGAGAATAACTGTCACAACCAGATAATTATTAAGTTTTAGCACAAAATTTTATATAAACAGTTATCATAACATGCAACATTCCAAATTTGTTTCAATAATACTTTGGACATCCAAAGTTGTTCCAATAATACTTTGACACATTATAGGATAGAAAGTGTGTAACACAGTGAAGACTTGGTCCTCATGGAAGCTTTCCTGGAAAAGCAAGTATAAAAAAACAAATGGAACCAAAGATCCTAGAGACACCATGTATGAACCAAGCACTATAATAGAGGTAAGACCAAAGACAAATCAATTTAGGCACAGGTTTTAAAAGCCATTTCTTAAGAACACTGGCTGAACTTTGCTAGATCCTTCTCTAATTTTAAGTAGAATGTCATTTAACCTCTAGTTTCTACCTTCACTGAAGTATATGGGATGGTGTTTCCATACACTAAATGACCCAGCCTTCTCTGCTTTCTGTTTGTTTTTCCCGCCTGATCCTTTGCAACTGGAGACCAACAGTTCCTCAATGCAATTTCTCACCTGAAATGAGAGTCTTTCCTAGGAGGTGAGATATTTTGGCTTTATCACAATGATTATGTGCATCTATCCATGCCTCTTTGGACTTTCTATCCATATTTTAAATGCCAAAGATTATTAGGTAGCCAATTTGCAAACAGGTGAACTGTTATTTTGTCTTATCTCAATATTGCCTCAAAGGATCCTGGGTGAGACTGATATGTCATTAAACATCCACAAAGCATCATTTATGGATTACTTCTTAATCTAAACTGACAAAAAGTATGGTAGAATATAGTTTGGCAAGGCTTCCTTTCCACACTAGACATATGGGCTATAAGGAAATTTTAAGATTACCAAGCGAATGTCAGAAAAAGATGTAATTCTTTTTTTCACTTACATTTTTTTAAAAGGAAGAAATGGCAGCACAATTTATTTCTGGCAAACCAAAAGTATAAATCCTCATAAACTCTGCAGAACAATACCATTTAGGCATCATATAGAAATACTGAAGTACATTAATGGAATGGTTAAAGCTGAGCCCAAGCAGTACTAATCCTTGGCTAGGATTTTAACTGATTATCTCACTTTTTTACCTTATTTAGTAATGGTAGTAGAGCCCCATTAAAACAGAGATGACATATAATAAAGCTGTTTCTGTGTCCAGTAAGTAGATTACGGTTATAAACTTCATTGCTGAGATAGTTTTAAAGAATGTTTCAAATGTAAGCACTCTAAAGGACAAATTATTTCCCTAGGCACTGTTCAAGGACTCATCCTTCCAGTAATGAGATACTAGATGAAGTCGGGGTGAGACATTTTCTTCTGGGCCTTCCTAAACTTGCCGTTTTTGGCCTTTCATTTTAATGTTTTGGACACCAGTGAAACTTAAGACAGGAACTGCCTTCTACATTACTCAACAATTCAAATATCTAGATTATTTCAAAGAAAGAAGATGATCCCTAGGGAAGAAGCAGAAAGTGAAAGGGGGGAAAGTAGTAAAAACCCTTCTTCAGGGTTCTGAAGGTTAATAATACATTATTTACCCTTTTATTCACCCTGAAACCAACTAAGTAATCAGGAAGTACATATCAAAATTATATCCAAGAAGAATCAAGTACAGAAACTGAAATTTTCTTTTGCGCTCATTAATTCAGTAAGTATTCTTTGAGACTCAAGTTTTTGTAAGATGTTATACGAGATACTATTAACATAAAGAAACATACAAAATAAAAATCTCTCAGTCCATGTCCACTAGGAGCTTAGACACTATTTAGGGAGATAACTAGGCTTATCTAGCCATCTAGTTATTTCCCTAAGTAGACTATAAAACCTAGTTAGTTATCTCCCTAAATAGACTATAAAATCACTAATAACAACATAAGGCAAAACAGGTTTGAATTAGAAAACAAAATATGAAAAGTAAATGTAAAAAATGTTGGCAAAGATTAATATAAATTTTAACAGTCTGAAAAGATATTATGGAAAAAGAAAAATATAAATTTTACCTGAGTTTAATAAATCACTTATTTATATTCCAGTCCAGTTAGGTAAAACACACACATACCCGAGATTACAGGGAAAATACAGAGAGAAATATGTTTACAAATATAAATTAGCCTAATACAAACAGCACTGAAGATAAGCGATAGAAGAAGCTTTGAAAGCAAGATCTCTCTGACAGAGTTGAAGTTCAGTTTTGGAAAACACATTAGACATTGATGACAGGAGCTCAATGTGTAGTATTAAACATGTCTCAACAGCAATAATCCTGTGTACTGCAGTGAAACAGTACACTTTCACGCCTTCCTCTGCGTAGTCTCAGAAGAAAAATTCTCATTACAACAACATATTTCCACTGGATTATTCCCAAATAGGTGGCAGAACATGATCAAACTGTTTGGATTATTCAATTTAGTGTCTTTTACTGTAGCAATGAAAACAAGACTATCTCTCAAGATAGTTGCTTACCAGCTACTTTAAGAAAAATCTTCACCATAATTCTTCGTAAAACTTTCTGTCCCACTGTATTCTCTACTTTGAAACACATTTACACCTCAGACATTTAATTGAATATTTAGCAAGGGCCAGGAATAAACTACAGAGCCAGCAACAACAATAATAACTCTAACAGCCTCATGTATGACACTAATTTATTAAGACATATCAGGAGCTCTTGGGAATGAAGTGTCTGCTAATTAGGCTAACACATACAGATTCCCAAACCTTAACGAAGTTTTTCCCAAACATCTGATGAAGAACTTTGATTTATGGGCTGTCCAGGTGAAACCTGAACAGATGGTATCTTTTAATAATAATTGACACATGAGTTTGTTAAGGATTTCAGTCTCATGAAAACATGCAGCTCTATAAAGGAAAACAAAGAGGCACATTTTTAGAGTTATCTACCTTGTCTTTATCTTCAACAACATCTGCCAAGACATCATCTGGATCCAGGATTCCTCCATCTGTATATTCTAAGTGATGAATCTTCACCCAGTACCCAGGACCCTATGGTAGAACAAACAACAAGTTTCATGACCCAATCTATGTTAAAAAGTTAAATGCATGTTAATTTTAAGAGACATAAATTGACTTGTTAAGAATATGCTCTAGTAACAAATTTTTTAAACACCAAAAACAAATGTTATTAATTTGGAAAAAATATTTGGCATTTCTATTCTGTTTAAATTAAATCTAAGAATCAAAGTATACATATTTCATCAATTTTCCTAGAAGGTAAACTGCAATGCAAAAATAAACTGCTTGAAAAACATATTCAGGGAATTTTTATAACCTACAACTCAGGTAATTCCAAGAATAGTCTGGAAAAGAAAAATCTTCTTGAGGATACTTTCTGAAACTAGGAATAAAAGTCCAAACAGATTCCAGAGCCATAGGAAAAAAAAAAACCCAAAGGCAGAATCTATGATGATAATTGCTATCACTATAAAATATATAAATGGAATGGGTAACCACCAACCTCTTCACCTTTTTAAATCTCCAGGCTCAGCATGCAACCTCACTCTGAGATATGCAATGATGTACAGAGCATGAGCTCCAGCCTTGCTTGCCATTTCCTGCGGCATGGCAGCAACTCAAACTGTGTTCAGAATTGAATGGGGAATTGATGAGTTGGGGTAGTAATTTAAGAGATTTTCAACTATTGCTTTTAAAAAAAAATGCCTACTTTTAAAATCTGCTTACTCTGAATCTAGAATTTAGGATTGAATAATCTAGCTCATTCAGTTACTGATGTACTGCCTATTTCCAGGAGAGCTATGAAAGTGAACTATTATAGCAATGGGACAAGAACATGAACCAATGAAGGAAGTGAAGAAAAACATTAGTAAGGTTTTACCAGAATACCCAAGCTACAATCGCTTTGGTTTGTGAGTCTTAGAAAGCCCCTCAAAGTGGGAAACTTTTGAGCTATAATACACTTGGTATCTGATAAAGGAACGGATACCAGTTTGTTAAAAAAGAAAGATGGAAATTCTTCTAGGATAAAGCTCTAAGCCTTTACCATACGAATCTTTATTAAGGATAAGAACTAATGTAACCCACAGAATTCAATTTCAATTTCATAAAAGCTAATAGAAATGGTTGTCATACAGTCTTCTCTTTAGCTGACCCCTGATAAAAGTTAACGGCATACTATTAAATAAAAATTTTTTAAGGTATCTATTTGGAGAGCTACTAAAGTGCGACCCAAGTACATAGCTTTCCAGTAATACAACTTGGTAAAATGATAGGCTTTAAAAAATCTAAAGGAATTCTCCTTAGTTAGGCTTTGGGCATTTCAAAATTAAATTTTCCATTGAGTATTTAATTCCAAGTAAAATAAAAGGAGTTTTGTTTACTTCTAATACTGAGTTTATAGGTACAAACACCTAACGATTTACTAGGAAACTTTAAATGCCTGACTCTATGGCACAGATTGAGATCTCAAAGATATGAGCTGTGGGAATATAATCAGGTAAGAAAAGCACAGAACTCTAATTATTCAGATTCTTTAACTAGAGATCTTTGCCAACCTGAAGTAATTGTACTCGAAAAGATGACCCAAGTATAACAGGCCAGATTTCAAAAAGGGAGGATCCTAGCATACAGAAAACTATGTAATGGCCACTGGACTAGAGAGCTCTCCCCCAGCAATATTTGGGAATTAAATCTTTTTTGTTATGGCCATGCCACAAGCAACATATTTCTCCAAATCTACCCAAGACTTCTGACTGAAATATAGAGTATTAGGTTTTCCTTCTAAAAACAGCCTGCTTATAAAAAGAGTTCAATTTAATTAATTTATATAAACTTCCATTGAGTTGTTTTTATGATATATTACCGCTCTGTAGATGAAATCTGTTGATTTTAACCATGATTTTAACCACGTAAAGAGTTTTCTTTATATTGTATTTGTACTTAAAAGCAGGCATCCATTAGTTATCTGCTTTTTTTTTCTCATGTTCAGTTTGTAAATGCAGATCTCCTAAGACAAAGGTAAACAATTATCCTTCACAACGGCAGTCAGTTGAAGTATACCTTTCTTCCTGCCTAGAGATAGAAACACAGAAGAAACCCAAGGAGTCCTAATTTAAAATGACAGTAACTCAAAAAATAGCAAGGGATAGGATTTGATCAGTGCCAAAGGGAATCATCAAACAAACAAACAGCAGCAAGATGGGGTTGTTACGTCACATCTGCTTCTCCCTCATGCACACTCCTGGAACCCCAGACATTGTGGAAAACAAGACACAGGAGTTGCAACTAAGACATGGTTCTCTAATTTGATTCAAAAGAGTTCAGAACTAAATCAGGTAAAAAAAATCTTGATAGATTTTGGAATTATATATTTGACCAAAAAATTTTAAGTGGAAAACATGGTATCAGAATATGGAAAGATTGCGATTTGAACTCCCTGTTCCACATTGATATTGCCATTTTATACAGTCCGAAGAAGAAAAGAGTGTGCTAATGATGGACACACACCACACCTAGCCCTGAACAAAAACAGACAAGCCATAGGAAATCAGTCTCAGGGTTAATATTTTACACATCTGGGGCATAGGGAGAGTCAATAAAACATAGTTCATACCAACTGTGATTTTGTCCCCATGGTATTTTGGCCATGGTACTATCGATCACTTAAAAATGTACATAAGAACCTACAGCCATCATAAGACCATATATTTATCCTGACTCCTTTATGGATGTAAAAATTTCAACCATTATACTGCAGTCAACATTTTGCATTTCATTTACTTGGTTTTACTGCCATCAGGAATAAAACTTATCAGATATGAAAAGGTGTTCACATACGTGTTCTGGTTCATACCATCACTGGCAAAACTTTACTGTACTTTTTTTGATTATGACATTTAACGTAACTTTATATTGCACAAATATCTGTGTACACGTAACTTTTAAATTATTTTGAAAATATCTCTAATATGTGTGTTCATTTTGCTGTGTAACATTACTTATACTCCTAGGATCATTAAGGTATTGAAAAATAATGTTACGTTTTCTCCACTTCTGACATTATCGTATCTGTTTTTAACATAATAGTTAATTTAAATGCTACTGAAACTTTTAAACTGAACCTATTTTATGAGAATGAATTGCAAAAGGAAAGCAAAATAAAAACACATGCATTACAGGAAGAAGACAGTTATAAAGTATTTTTAATGATCAAATGTAAAAATTATTCCAAATAGGCATTAATACTAACAGCAATACTAATGGTATGACCTTTACTGTGGGTAGATGACATGAAATTTTACCTTATGCCTTAGAAAATTTACATTAACCGTGTTTGAAGTACAATAGTTTGGCACGTATACACCAGGGAATACTATGAAGCCATAAAAAGCAATGAGTTCGTGTCCTTTGTAGGGATATAATGAATCTGGAAACCATCATTCTCGGCCAAATGACACAAGCACAGAAAATCAAACACCTCATGCTCTCACTCATAGACGGCTGTTGAACAATAAGAACATATGGACACAGGGAAGGGAGCATTACACACTGGGGTTTGTTTGGGTGGGGCTAGGGGAGTGAGAGCAGCTGGGGGGAGGTTGGGGAGGGATAACATGGGGAGAAATACCAGATATAGGTGACAGGGGGATAAAGGCAGCAAACCACCTTGCCATGTAAGCACCTATACAACAAGCCTGCATGATCTGCACATGTACCCCAGAACCTAAAGCACAATTTAAAAAATTGTTTTTTCATTTGTAATACCTAAAGGAGTAGAATGGCAACCCAGATACTATCATGCTGTGACTACCAAGAACTGGGATTATGCCAGTTATCACAAGAAAGAGAAAACTTAGAGGGTCCCAAGCAAGATGCCTATGGTACAAGAAAGGAAAAAACAGCCTGCAATGGCAGCAAGGTTCCAAAGTGAGGAAAGCACTACAAGGAAAAGCCAGTATTTGGCGAAGGGCTACATTAATTTCAGTGCTCAACCATGCAACTCATTTCCAGGTGGCTTAATGTTTTTACTAGAATAATCTTACCCACTGGAACACAACAGCAATGGTTAAATGGAAGGTAACAGCAAAACAGAATTTTCTTTATATAATTTAACTTCACACGAATTTGGTGGCACGTATCCACAAAATGAGACTTCACCTATAGGTCAGGTACTATAGGTACTATGTGTTTCATATGATTAACATATTTATCCTCAAAAGCCTCATAAAACAGTTAATCTATTTCATAGATGAGAAGACCAAGGTAGGTGAATTAACTTTCCCCAGGTCAGACACTGAGTAAGTAGAAAAGCAAAGCCAAGGTGGTAGTTTTTAAACAGAAAATATTTTGTTATTAAATAACTTAATACAAAGCACAATTACCAAGCAATCAGGCAGGGACTCAGGTGCATTTCTATCCCTGCATAAGCATACACATCCAGGCCTGTTGCCGTTATTCTGGGCCTCAGGTGCATCATCATTAGTGAGGCTGGAGACTTGATGGCCTTTTCCATGATGCACCACATAGCGGTCAAAGTGTAGAGACACAGGAGATGACAATGGAAGGCCCCAAATTCTTTGCTTAAGTGCGGCTGTCCTATGCTTCATAAATGAGAAATTAAGGTGGGAAGCCTTCAAAACATAATCTCCATAATCATAGAATTTAGGAGTTTGGGAAACAGTGGAAAAAGATCTTACTGCTAAGAATAGAGAGGATGTCAGATGTCCCACAATGCACCCAGGAAGGAGAAGGTGACAGGGTATGTCTGTAGACTGTTTGGGGCAGACAGATAACAGGAGCCTCTGGGTAGCCAGTCACACAGCAGTGTAGGGAAAAACAAGAGTTTTGGAAAGATGCCCAAGCAAAGCCCAGCCGAGCAGCACTGACACCGAAAAGGAAAGAATCAAGCCTGAAAAGGCAGTAATGAATATAGAGTTTATTATGAACCAGCCCTAATTGGCTTCAGAACACCCCTTCACCTTCCTAAAATAGATGAAGTATAAACTTGAGGAGAAAAGCCTAGGAGAAGAACCTGGGCTGAGGCTGTTTGAATTAACTACAGTATATTTTCAAAGAATTCAGCAGAACTAGAATGGGACTCGGAGTTTTTATGCTGGGTTGAAAGTAACTCCAGGCAAGTTCAACAGAACTATAAACCTTTAATTATATATAAAATGAGGGAGAATTAGTCCATACATATATTCCCTTCCAGATCTAAAAATCTATGATCCTATCAGAAGAAAGTTGGTATAGTCATACTAATCCTAGTACCAGATAAAAGAGACTTCAAAGAAAGAAATATTAATAAAAATAAAGTGGGATACTCAATCATGATAAAAGGATTAATCTTACCAAAAGATAACAATGCTAAATCTGTATGTACTCAATAATATAACTTCAATAAAATACACTGTCAAAATAAATAGATCTTTTAAAAATATTTTAAGAACACGAATTGGGAGACTTGATAGAAAACAAAAAAACATAAGATATCAATCATCTAACTGACATAAGTAACAAATGTAGACTAATTATTTGTTTTACGTGCGCGCGCGCACGCACGCGGACACACACGCACACACGCGCACACACACACACACACAGATTAACCAAAAAGATTAGAAAATACTTTATAAGTGTACATGGCATGTGTACCAAATTTCAAAAGTCTGGAATCATTTGAAATGTGTTCTTTAATTCCAGTATAAACAACCACAGAAAGATCTAGAAAATGCCCAGCTGTTTGGAAGTTAGGAAATACCATTCCAAATAATCCATAAATGAAAAATAAAGGCAATAAGAAAATACTTTTAATAATTAAAATAGCAAAAGCGTGTGGAATGCAGGTAAATCAGTGTCTAATGTGTCACTTATGGTGTTTAATGCACATATTAACAAGAAAAAAAAGTTCATCAGAAAGCTAGAAAAAGAACAGCTAATCAAATCTGAAGACATGGTGAAGAAAGTAAACAGCAACAGACAATGAAATAAAAAAATAAAAATAAAAATTGGTTCTATGAAAAGCTTGACAAAACTGGTCAATACATAGAAGAACCAATCAAGAAAAACAAAACAAATTTCCAATATCAGGAAGGAACAAAGGCAAGCAAAACCAGTATAGATCCTATAGGTATTGAAGACGATATTCTAAAATCCTTGGATCTATAAATTTATCAATTTTTATAAAATGAATGATTTTTTTGAAAAATACAACATCAAAATGAACAATATGGGAAATATGATTAATACAAAAACAACAATGAAATTGAATTTACTGTTCCCTAACCAAACCTAGGTATTAACCAAAAGACACACAGAATATTCACAGCAAGATTATTTTTAATACCCCCAAATCTGGAAATAGCTCAAATTCATAACTAATAGATTCTATGAAAGGTATTATGTCCATGCAACGGAATACTATGCAGCAAGAAGAATGAACAAACTCCAAGTTTATGTGGCAACATGAGTAAATTTCACATGAAATTGCATAAAAAGAGTCTAATACAAAAAATACATACTGTATGATTACATACATAACAAGCTCAAAATAGGCATAATTAACTCACAATGTAGAAGTCAGGAGACTGGTTACTACTGTGAGGGGGAAGGGCAGTGAGAGAAAGAGGCTTCTAGGGCAATGTTCTATTTCTTGATCTGTATGTTAGTGATACCTACAGGAGGTAGGGAAATACTGGATAGAAGAGGGCAGTTCCTTGGCAAAGGCCACACCGTCAAGCCTCGAAACTGCAGCCCTAACTGAGAACAGTTATCCCTGCTTTCCTGCTCAAATGTTACATTTGGGCTCACCCAGCCCCCAATCTTGTGCTCATATAAACCTGAGACCTCAGCTGGCTGCGAGACAAGCAGGTGAACGTCAAGAGGAGAAGTAACTGAGCATCACAGACTACAATTAGATGTGACTTAACATCTGACCTCATAACTTCCAAGAGGAGCCCAGCCAGAGTCAGCCAGGCTTCAAGGAAAGGTCACTTTCTTCCTGGACCATCCCCTTTTTAGCTCCTCTTCCACTGACAGTCACCTCCATCAGTCAATAAAACCTCTGCATTTGCCATCCTTCAAGTCTGTGTGACCTGATTCTTCCTGAAAGCCAGACAAGTACTGGGTACCAAGAGGAGAGGGTATACGTCACCCTGACTCTCCACTGAGCTTGTTAACACTTAGTTGTCTGTGGGTGGCAACACCTAAAGGGGTATTGGTTGTAACACACACCCTCTGGGGCTCCAGAAGTTGCAGACAAGCACCGGACACTACCACAGGCTGGTACTGGTTTCAGTCCTGCCACCACCTAAAGGCACGTGCCCCAGCTCATGCATCTGCTCACCAGTATGCTCCCCGTCCCACAAGGGGCTTGAGCTCAGCTACAAAGAAGCCACCCCTCATCACAAGTTGCAAGTCCTGTGAGGGAGTCAGGGAACTCTCCCTTCATGACAAGTTACAAATCCTGTGAGGGGTCAGAGAGCGGGAGAGTTCTCACTACACACACTTACTTGCGTACTTTCCTGTATGTGTGATATATGTCCAAGGTGTTTACATAAAAATGAAAATATCTTTGCTTCCAAAGATGTGACTTTTTCAAACTGCAATACCTAATTGTTCCTTTTGCACATGCCATCTCTGCAGCTAAACAAATGAAGACCACCAAAAAACTGTTGTGAGTAAGAGTCTAGTTTCCTTAGAAGGATACGAGCCAATCCTAAAACAAAAGGAATGTAGAAGTCCCAGAAGATGGGAAGGCCAGGTTATCCTACCAACAGAACATGTAGCTTCTTCTAAGATGTCTAGGAGAGGCTTAGTTGACCACATTCTTTAATGAGTCAACAGTGATGAGTCTGCTAAAAATAGTATTATTACCATCTTAATACAAGTACTGTGTGAGAAAAGAATAAGGAATTGCCTCATTCTGTGCCAAAGTGGTCCTACTACTTTTAATTTGTTAAATTTGAAGGAACGATCATTAACCAACTGGAGACGACCCATGTGACAGTAACCACAAAGGTAAAGGAGATGGAAATATATCTTACGATGCATGAGCTGAACTAATTTAAGTTTGTCCAAATTGGAGGACAAAAAGGAACACACTTTGCTATTTCAAAGACAGAACTACATTTTACAGGGGACTGAGCTCTTAAAGTTATCAGGTAAGGTAAAAATCGCTTATTATTAAAATTATTCCTAAAAATCCCCTAGGCAGACACCACATTGGAAGTGAACATACATCCTCTCAATAAGGCCAATGCTACTTGTTTTTAATCTAGGCTTGGAGTGTTCATTATCTTTTCAGTTAAGCACCAGAAGAAGTAACTGGATTATGTTGGAGACCATATTTTACGAAAAAGTTTTATCTTAAACACTTAGACTCACTGTCATAAATAAGCACGTGAGAACCGAGACAATAGAGGTAACAGCGGAGACTTTGATTTTGTGCTTACTCTCAGATACAGGCTCACTGCTCATACAAGTTAAATTAGCCATGCTATCCAAATTCTGCTGAAGATCCCCATTTTTCTTTGGCTGAAATCTCACAGATGAAATTATAAAAGTTAAAGGACTATATGAGATCTCCAATCAAACCAAAATATTTCCACATACAGGAAAGATTTGGCTTTTTCTGTGCTGTTCCAGAAATGATACACAGACAATAGACAGGTAGGTTGAAACTCAGCAGAAGAAAGATCTTTCAATAGAATAATCTTAGAGTAGAACGGGATGCATGGTAAAAACATGAGCTCTCTACATCTGTCAAGAGTGAAGCAAAGGTTAACTAGCCACATATCAAGGACGCTACAGTATAAGAAGTGGAAAATCTGTGATCCTGAAGATCCCTTCCAATTCTCAGACCTACAGCACCTAGAACCTCAAAGATCCTTAGGGCTTTGAACTTTTGAAAGAGGAAATCTCTGCTGTAGGGTAGGAATAATGGATTCAGCAGTTCTGCAGGATTGCACAGTTACCATGCATCCCCAATCAGAAAATCTATTAAGCAAAACATGTTTTGAATTCTCCAATCTACCAATTATTCTAGTGCTTTGCCATATAGCCTGAAAATTCATTAATTTATGAACAAATTTGAGAAAAAGGTCTTTCAACTCCACGATAAAAGAAATACTTTGGTAGAGAGAAAAAAAAGCCTGAGAATTTTATATTGATTAGAACATTATTTTTGAATAGACTGTTTTCTCACTCTAAAATAATTCTCCTTCAACCTTCCTCCCATTCCCTCTCCCCCTAAAAAATACTTGGAATTTTCAAGCCTTGACTAGTAAATTCGTAAGTTCAAAGACTGGAAGGAATTCACTGGCTCAGAGACCACCAATAATAGGCCTCTTATTGTAAAGAGAGGGAACCAGTATAAACCAGTAGGACTTAATAAAGGTTCAGCCATAGAAAAAGTATTAATAGTTGTTTTCTTCTGATGTATAATTCTAAACATAATAATTGCAATATAAAAGCACCAACAATCCCAGGGAATTTTTCCTATGTTATCTCATAATCTAAGTTTTAATAATACTTATTCCCTTTTTCGAGTAGAAAAAATAGTTAAGTATTGAGACATATATTTAACTTCCTAGTTCACTTATCAGCTAAATATTTAAAGGAATGTTAATTACTCCATGTCAGTTTTCACTCAGCTTTGTGAAGTAACCAAAATCTCAGCAGTTTTCTTTATATAAGGGGCTTTAAAGGTTCATTTTTCATTTTAGGATTAATCTAAATTTATTTCAGGAAAAAAGGTCTAGATATCTAGAGTTTTTTTTTTTTAATAAAGAACAAATTTTAATTATTTCCAAAGGTACTGTATATACCATTTCAAGACACTGTCTTTATAAGAATATAGAAATTTCATTTTCCTGCAGATCCAAGACTGAGTTGAAGGCTCACTCTTAAATGCATCAAAGTATATGCCTTATATAAATCTTCAGGTTTATATGCACTATAATCACAAAACTGAAATTATATCTGGAAAATTAAATGTTAAATTCTGAAATTAATAAAAAAATTTAAATATATTTAATGTATAATTGATGCAAATATATTTAAGTAGATTAAATATATTTAATCTGTCTAAAAACAATTCTCAGTATGAAAGACATAAAACACGAAACCATTACTAATTTAATAATATTGAAAAACAATGACTCAAAATGATTTTAAAGAAAACAGCTGATTTTTTTAAAACTACTGTTTCCCATTATTTGTTTCCAATGAAATTTTACAGTCCAAAACCCTGGATGCCAAGATTTTAGAAACTTGTGTGGTCCAGAGGAATTCAAGGCCTACAGCTAAAAAGGGGAAGCAGCCATCTTTCCAAAAAGCAAAGCAAGCTATTAATTTTTAGAATAATTCTTCCATTATAAAGCCCTAAAAAGCATTCTGCTACAAAATGAATTTTAATAAGAATAAATTTGAAAATGCAAATTTGTACAACTCACAGTTTACTTAATATCTCCAATCCAAACTTTCTTGGTGCTATAATGTTGACATCTTTGTATGCGAACTGCAAAGAATGCTTTCGACAGATACCGTCTGCCAATTTGTGTATCTTTGTGTATATGAATGAATGAGGAAGGGTAAAAGCATTTTACAGGTGACAACATGGCCTTCAACTTGTTAGTTGAATACAGTTTTATGGCTGCATCACAGAAGAGATTAAGACATAGAAAGGAGAATTTTAATTTATTCCAGAAGAGGTACTGGTGGCAGTGTTTCTAAAATAACTTTAATAAGATAAACATAGAGACCTCATCAACTTTAATGCAACCATCTACCAACCCCTGGACCTCACTCACACTGTTTATAAAACTTCTTTTTAGTGTGGCAGTAAAAGGAAGAGTAAGGCATTATTTGCCACTGATCTTCAAAAGGATTGGGGATAATACTGCCTGCTACTGTTAGCTGTCTTTCTCCAACAACTTCATTCCTCCAAAATGCTGCAGATGGATCACAGGTACAGCTAAAAAGAACACAGAGAATGCAGAGGAGAAAGTAAGAAAAGCTGAGCTCAATTATCTCCTACTCAGAGAAACACTTTTTGATCTCTCAAACTAATGCTGATTCCCTGCCAGTATCATAAATTATCAATATCATGTTATTCTTATTTTATTCAATTATTTGTTAATCTTATGACTTAGTCTGCCCCAACTGGAATGTAAGCGCCATGATTCAGGAACTGCATTTATCTTCTTCACTTACATATCCCCAGCACCCAAAACTACTTCTGACATTCATGATGCATTTGTCATACAAATGAAGACAATGAGAAACAGAAAGGACTAAGGAAGTAGGGGGAGGGGCTCACGGTGTAACAGAGAAGTGCGATTTATTGATACTGAGTAAAAGCTCAAATCTTGAGATAAAGATCTTTTGATATAGCCAAGGGCAGCATGGGAGAAGCAGAGCACCCTGGACTACAGGACAAATGCAGTCATTTCTGCTACATGTGTTGAGCTCTTGCAACATCTGGGAAGAAAATAGGAGAACAAAAATGCAGCCCTTGGAAGGAATAAAGCTTAAATTTTAGTGAGGAGAGAAGACAAACAATTAACAAACAAAACACATATGTGAGTTAATGATGTACCAGTAAGTGATAAGCGATTTGAGAGATAAAATAGAGCAGCATGTGGAGGACGGGGAGTACAGGCAGTTTGTATTTTTAAGTAAGGGGTCAGGCCAGGCCTCAGTGAAAAAGTGACATTTGAGCACAGACTTGAGGCAAGTCAGTGGTAGACTGGAGAGGGGGAGTCAGGTCTTCTAACAACTGGCTGTGCCCCGGCCAAGTCCCATTGCACTCATTTGTAAAAGAAGTCAAAGCTCAGAAAAGGAACCCTTTTATGAGAGTGGGAAAACTAGTTCACTTGTCAGGTTGGATAAACTTGGTCGAGATGCAAAAACCCCAAGTGGTAGTAACCACCTCTCTAACCATGCCAAGGGTATCTTACACCACACCAAGTAAAACTTTTACTCTACAAAATGAACTAAAATTCTACTAGTTTTTACATCATCATCAAATACGTTTAAAGGAACCCTTTCTTTTAAATGACTTTACTTCCGAAAAGGAAGAAGTAGGGACTTATATGTTATTTGCATCTCAGATGTTTCCTTCCAAACTGCTGATGTACAGCACAGCAGTTTTGGCTAGGCATGTCTCACATTAAGAGAATAATTCAGCACACTCCCCAAAATGCTTAGTGGAATAAGTATGAGCTTTAAGTAAGACTGGGCTGAAATTCAAACTCCACCACTCATAAATGGGAACAATATCCTCTACCCTCATGAGATTGCGAGAAATTCATTACATATTCACATACATGGGCATACACATATATACATACATGTAGTTTCTTGCCACAGACTATTACTCTCCAAAGGCAGAGCCATTTGTGATGTGTATGTTACTGCAATGATTCATCATCTGACACCGCACTCTTCTTACAACAGATGTACAATAAACAGTGCCTGTGATTGTCACCAGTCTGCATAATTCCTCAAAACAAGGAGTTAATGAGCAGTTAGGAGGGCAAAGAGAACCTCTGGGCCTGGGAAAGAAAAAAGTCTGCAGGAAGCAAGCAAAAGGCCCAGAAAGAGAAGCACCAGAATGGTAGGCAAGTTTTTGACAAATCAAAAATTCGGCTGGAAAGAACCGCTCTCCCCAATGTTTCCTCTATGCCTGTGATCACAATGTGGTTTGTAGACTAATGCAATCCATGAAACTGCTTTTCATTTGAAGAAAAAGAAATACAAAAATTGGAAGTAAGCATTTTTTAAAATTTATGGCAATTTTTTATTGCTATAATATCCATGCACATGATTTTGTATTTTATAAAAGTATCTGTTTGCCACATATGAACAAATAAAACAATCTGGGCCTCTATCACAAGCAGTTTGAGAACTGCTGGATACAATGGCCATCTGCCCTTCTTCATGTCCAGCACCTTAGCTAAGATTCATAATAAGCTGACACTTTCACTGACATTAATCAAAATGTTGACATATAAAGAGCCTGTGCAGACAACATTTTCATTTAAATATTCTTTACATGGGAAAAGGCAAGTCAAACTCCAAAAACAACTAGCTAAAACTTTTTAGAAAATAGTCTGCTAGCAAACTGTGATCCTGCTTCCCTTGGGTTTAACGCTTATCTACTTCAGGATAGCGAATGAGAAGGTAGATGAAAACATGAAAAATGATGTAGTATTGTCTACAATGACATATCTGTCATTACACTACTGAGTTATAGGAACAGTGGGAGGGAAGCCTCAAGCAGGAATGCCAGTTGTGTCAGAGGCAAACAACAACAAAATTAAGCTCAAAATTCACCTTATAAAGAAAGATAAAAATTAAAAAAAAAAAACCTTGAGGAAAAAGTTTTCCGAGGAGTGCATTACATTATCAGTTGCATATATACACATATATATTTGAATATATTCGTTCATGCATACACATTAATGCAGTCCCAAAGCTGACATAACTGTGGATCTTTTTTAGTTTGTATAAGAAAATAAGTTCCATCTTTGTTTTGAAAATTGCAGATATAGAAGTAATTTTAAAAATTATGAGCTCACATACATCTACGGTTACAGTCATTACAACTATCTCATTCCTTCTCTGAAAATCATCCCCAAACAAGGAAATTAAAAAACAGAACCATAACCCCTATCTTCATGGAAGTAGCAGATATCTATAACTCAAAGCACAAAATGAAGACAGAAAAAGGATAGGCAAAGAAGTAATAACTTCTCAGGGAGGAGGAAGGTCAAACCCAAGCTCCTGCCAGTGAACAGAGCTAGCATGAAACACAAGCCTATCTGCTTCAACAGTGTCTGGAGACCCCAGGTATCATGAAAAGTAGAAGAAGGTGGGGGCTGAAAATGGTGAATAAAAGTTGTCGGAAAATTCCTTTAAGGACGGATAAAACTCCTAGGTAGGTGCCCCCAACCATCTCACTCATCGAGAGACAAGATATATAATTTCTGGAGCAAGGTCCAAACTCGAAGACATCAGGCACAGAGAAGGGCTGACTGTAAAAGGCTACAGACCAAAGATGGGCTCACATGCCAACCTTGCTACTCCATCCAACCACAGCAAGCTAAAAGCCAGGCTTATACCCAACCCTCCTCCCAGGCACTCCTGACAGGTGATTAGAAGAATGTGCTCCACCAAAATGAGGGACCCAGGGAACAGAGGACCCAGCACACAAGAGATGGGAAAGGAATTCTCAGGTAAACAGTGACAGCAATTAACATAACCATGCAAGGGCTTAGAGGAAAAACCAACCCTGATGTGATCAGGACAATGAAGGACTCTGGGAAAAATGTTGCTAGGAAGAAGTCCAAAATCAATAGATTTTATGACAGTTTTAACTTGGTGGAAGACTATGGTAAGGGGCGTTTTATATGACTATTAAAAAGAAAGGAAAGAAAGCATGAAAGTCAATGAAAACTAAGCAAATAAAGTTATTAACTCCAGGAAAACCAAAAGTTTGCACAAGACAAAAGACAACCATAGTTACGGGCTCAAAAGTAACAAAAATTGCATTCTCATAATAGTAAAAACACTGAATACATGTTTAACCAGTCTAACAGTAATTTTAGGAAATGAGGAGGGAAAAAGTTATAGCTTGAGTTATAGCTATAAAATAGCTAGTATTTTCAACTATCTTAATCAGATGTAAACAGAGAATGTCTAAAACTGACAAACCAAGGAATAGCTGTACAGTCATATTTAGAAATAATGCACTGGTATTCCTTGATTCATAAATTATTTTGAATTATGGAAAAAAACAGAAAAAAAAAAAACCTGTGGGGTTTAGAGTGAAGGGTTTAGAGCAACTGCTTCTTGAAACTGGTTTAGGCGGCAGGGAGCCAAGTGACCACTGCTTTTGTCACGGGCCTTTTAGCACTATTTGACACTATAAACTAAGAACTGGCAAGCTGTAACCCATGGGCAAATTCTATCAAATCCTATCACTGCTTTTGTAAATAAAGGTGTAAGGGAACACAGCCAATCTCAGAGTTGAGCAGCTGCAACAGAGGTCATGTGGCTTTCAAAGGCTAAAATATTTACTTTCTAGATCTTTACAGAAAACTCTACAACCCTTCTTTAAACCATGTTAAGCATTACTTTAAGAAAATTAAGTGGAACAAAAGAGTGGCCCAGTTCTGTATTCTCCAGAGGCAACTCTTTTAGATCTTTTAGTCTTTTTTTAATTTTAATACCTTTTCTCCAGATAATAAGCATTTCTGACTGTCCCAGCTGATCAACTTCAGAAGTCATCTTTCGACTTTCTGAAATCAGTGATGGGGACTTAGTGAATTTAGAGTCCTTCAACTTTTCCATCTTATTCAAATATTTTTTTTTCCCTTTAGTGGTTACCCTTATCTTTAATGAATGAGTCTATTTACTGTGTCATCTAAAACAGCATCTCTTCATTACTTGGAGTAAAAGAAGACCTGGCAGCCCTTATTCTTTTCCTCACCTTCCACCCTTTCTTTTCCCATTTCTGTCAGCTCCACCTTTACTTCTGCATGATTGAAGTTGCAAATATTTACATTCTTTTCTGTAATGATAACCATACTTTCTCTATAATTTGATTCCAAAAGTTGAAAACCAATAGACAATATGGACATTTATTGCAACCAAGGAAATAGTGTTCCCTGAGAAACCAAATAGGAAATGACTATTTGTAATTCCTAACAGTGCCAATGTCATAACTACTAAGCCATTCAAACAAGAATGTCCAAACACCTTCTCCTTTTTACAGCTCAAAAGTATGTTAGTTGGTTATGTAAGCTATAAGAGGTGACCTCAATATAAAAAATATACAGTGAGTTATGCTAAAATGTACTTCTATAATAATTATATAGATAGATAACAGTGAATATAATCACATTCAATAGCAAAACAAATTATCCAACTTTGCATAGGTAAAAACTACTACTCCTTATCAAAGTGAACATGATTGCACTTGATTGTATAAAGTAAAAACAGGCTAACTTTTCTAGGCAAATTATAAATGCCTGGTGTCTAGAATATAAGATGACATTCATAAAGCCAAATAAAAATAAATAAACATTCTACTGGTTTCCTATTTCTCCTGTTACAATTTATCCATGAACTTACTGGTTTGCAATAACACAGATTAATTATCTTCTAATTCTGCGAGGCCAGAAGTCCAGCATGGGTCTTAATAGGTCAAGGTGTGAGTAGACCTGAATTCCTTTCTGGAGGCTCCAAGGGAGGATTCATTAACTTGCCTTTTCTACTTTCTAGAGGCTGCTCACATTCTTTAGCTCATTGGTCCCTTCCAACTTCAAAACCATCAATGGCCAGTCAAGTATGACCTTCTCTCCCGCTTCCCTCTCCCACAAATAAGGACTCCTGTGATTACACTGAGTCCACCATTACTTTAATCTGCCTAGCATAAAGTAAACTGATCAATCTTAATTTCATACATTACCTTAATTCTCATTCACCATGTAACATCACATATATAAAGGTTGTAGGGACTAGGAGGTAGTTATCTTTCAGATGGTGTTACTATGCCAACCATAAGGACATAATATGTTGTATTTTAAAAAAAAATATCTTGGCAGCTCTAAGAATATTCCAAATTAAATGTAAATAAAAATCAGTGTGCTAGAAGGTGTATTTGTATCAGAGATATATTTGGAATGAAACAGGTTATAAATTAAGCTGATAATATAACTAAAAAATATATCTTCAAAAACTCTTAGTGTTAATTTAGAACCCCAAACTTCAAGGAATGTTGGGTCAAATTCAACATTTGGGCCTGACATTCTGGAGAATCTTAAAAAAAGATTAGTTTTTAAACAGTCCATGAGACAACAGAGGTATAAAATAGAGATGGAAAATCTAGAATTGAAATGAAATGTAAACTACTTGGGTCAATAAGAATTCAAAGTGAGCCAAACATGTATTTCAGTAATAACTTCTAATCTAAAGGACAGAGGCACTAATCAATCAGAATAGATGCCAGCTGGGTAAGGCCATTCAAGTGTTACCAGTTGACTGCATCAGTCCACCCACTGACCTTTAGAACTATGCTCATCACAGGGAAAATATTTCCAACCCAACTCTCCCCTCTTTCTCCTACTTATTCATCCTTTCAGACTGAGGAAATGATTAGAATGCCTCCAAAGTGAATAAGACTTCATAGACATGAAAGAAGGCTTTTTATTTACACCTCCTGCCACAACAGAAATGAAGGTTTATCATCAAATGATCCCCTGTTTTCCTTTGTCTATACAAGGATAACTGAAATGTTAACTTTCTTTATATATACACCTCGTTAGGCATACTCTTTCTTATTCATCTTTGAAATCTTTACAAGTATTTCACATGTTAAAAGGCAGAGTCCAAAAATTTATATGGCTTGTTAACAAACCCTGATTTAAACCAAACTGTTATTTAGTGTGACTACATGAAAGGCACAGCATAAGGCATAGTAGGAATATAGAGATTCTATGAAAACACTGTCTTTTTTCACTATTTTTGACTCCCCCATGGAAGGTAGAGGTTCTCACACACACAGGCACACACACTTACATGCACAACAGATTATAAGATACTCCATTGTAAGATCTGTAACAAAGATGAAAGCATGGGTGACAGAATGGGAATGTAGAAAACGTGAACTGAGTTCAGTATTTGCCTTAATTGAGTATGAAATGCCTCCAAGTGATCCAGGTAAAGAAGTCTAACAGACAGCTAAAAATCTGGGACTGGAACTCAGAAGAGAAGTCAGACCTAGGACATACACATTTGTAAGTTAAATGCATAGAAGTAATATTTGGAGTCAAGGAAAACATATGATATCTGAAGAATCTGGGTTAAAAAAAATATTTGAGCATTTGTCAACATCATGTATTGAGTGCCTTCTATGCAGAGGCCCTGAGCTTGCTGTTACAGTAATGAACAAGGGAACGTGGTCCCTGCTTTTATGAAGATTCCAGCCCAGTGAACTCTATAATCCAAGGGAATTATCTCCAGTAATTTTAAGACCACTCATGAGTAATTTTTATAAAACCAGTGATTGAGTCTTTCTGTCATTCTCTTGCCTTACAGTGGCCTACTCAGTATAACCTCATCCTCTGTCTCAGATGGGTATCCAGACATAAGCTGTCTCCTTTATATTCAAACCATTCAATGCATATGCCCAGGTCTGTTTCCTTTGCCAGTCAGCATCTTCTGCCCAGTCTTTACATCCAAATCTTTCAATGCTCACTCAGTCCTATATACATGACTCTACTTTTCCATAACTACGTTTTCTGTCAAGTGAGCTCATCCACCCCCCGGGCTTCCACCTCTCTATAAAAGTAGATGGCTCCCAAACACATTTCTACCATGACTTATTACTGAGAGCCCCAGCTTTATATCTCAACATAGATGCCTAAACCTACATGCTCAAAACTGAGTGCACGGCATTCTACACCCTAGGTATTTATTTTCATAATGACTGGTGGTACTTTCTCATTTGTATGAGCCAAAACTCTAGTATTCATCTATACCCCTCTCCATAAACTGCCATATGATATCCGTCCACAAATTCTACTGATTTTATCTTCTAAATCTATCTCAAGCTGTTCACTTTCCTTCACTCTTACAAATACTCTCTTGTCCAAGTTAACTATCATCTCTTGCTTTCACTATAGCAATAGCCACCTACTGGTCTCTCTACGTCAACTCACTTTTCTCCAAATATTCCATGCCCTTCCTATAGTCACATATTTAAAAAGTCCTACTACTGTTTTAATCCAAAAGCCCTTCTCCCTTGCCTAAAATTACCTTTTATTTTTCTCTCTCTCATTTAACATTACAGAGTATCTCCCTAGGTCCAACCTAGAGATGCCTAGAATACCTAGAGATTCCTCTTCATCTCATATATGAATCGTTCCCCAATTTTCCAATTACAATTAATTTATTATTCCATCACAATTGCCATTACCTTGTTCATTTTGATTACATCTATTATTTCATTCTGCCTCTATGTTTAGTTGCTTGTTTCTTTCTCAAGAGCAGAGGCAATTTCTTCATCAAACTAAAATCCTTTACTCCCCAACTTGAGAGCCCAGTCCAGCATTATAAAGAAAGTGTGGGTTCCACAAGCAGTAAAGTCCATTACTACTGGTGACTGACACATGGAAAAGAGTATCATATTTAGACAAAGAAAATTGGTTAGAACCAGAGTAAGTTCAAAAGGGAAAATGTGTACCAGTAGGCATTAGGCAAACTCATTCATCATTCCATAACTAGTTACTAACAGCTTTACACTCTCTGAGAGGACAATGTAACAGTCACAAACTAAAGTTTGCCATATCACACATACTGCCGAAGATTTTCCCACAATGGTCATGGAGCCCTCTAAAACTTGCTAAAAAGTAGACTAATCAATGCCTTTGTTAGGCCTAATTTATCCCACTAATTTCTAGTTTCTGGCAACCACAGCTTTCTTGTGAGAATATTCATAAAAATGATCAGTTAGAGGTCACAGATTCTGTCATCAAAAAGCACCTTTCTTCCAATTACTTCATTTTACAGATGAGGAAATTGAGACCCAGATTTGATACACTCCCTGAGGCCACAAAACTGGCCAGTGGCAGAGCCAAGATCATAGCATGATTGCCGTCAGTCTTGGTCTACTGAATTGGTACTCAATGATCTGTATAATATAGAAGGGGTCATAGGCATGGATAATTGGAATGGCTGGAATTTTTCATCCACTGGTTGAGGAATGTGGTTTACTTCCTCTAAAATAAGAAAATCTGCCATTGGGTGTGAGGGCACAGCCATTAACCAGATGCCACAGAAGAGCCACACCAGGAAGAGCTTTGTTTTCCACTGGCAGAGCCCTTCTAGTCCTTTTAACAGGAGCTAAACAGCTGAAGGGTGAGGCATTCCCAGGCAGGGACCCCACCTTTCATATGATCAGAAGCCATACCCTATAATTTGAGGCTATCTCAACATCTTCTACAACTATATATATATATATATATATATATATATATATATATGTATGTATTTGAATCATTGTCTAAACCCTAAAATGGGAATATTTTATATTTTCTAAAGATTTTGAAAAGCCCAGATTAAGGAACAAAAACAACAACAACAACAACAAAATCATAGCCACAAACATGTTTACCACACTAGGATTCTGAAGAGCCACTCCCCAGCAAATTCTTCACATTCCTAAATCAGTACAAATATTTTCTCTGCAGTCACCATGAGAGCAACAGGTTTGCTAAAACTGAACCTAGAAAATATTTACATAAGCTAAAGTTCCTATTAAATGCAAGGCTTTTAAACTAATGCCTAACAAACATGGTAAAGAATGAGATGAAAGAAAAGGAGAGAGTGAGAAGACAGGATTATACCTCAAGCTGTTTCAGTCTACCTCATCCTGTATGTGTTCACTAATGAGCTCAGAAGACAAATTCTGACTACTTCTGTTCTCTGACATTCACATAGCTTACAGAAAACTATTATCAGGAAATATAGCCAAAGAAATAAGCCCTGCTAATGAGTCCAAATTCTCAAAAGTTATTTGCCTAAAAGTTCTTCAGAATAGATTTTACCAGAGCCAAAATGTGCTTAAAAGGAAAGTTCCTTAAAACCCAGGATCAATTTTTAAATGCAGAAATAAAAATATCCTTTTTATACAATGCAATGTCATGCACTATCATGTCAAACTGGAAAAAAAAATCCACATTCAATACAGGAGACAAATGATCAAAATATAAGTAACTTTCAGGGAGGGTGGTAAAGCCTTCAGTTATGCCCAGCTGGCAAAAATTTTATTTTCTTTATGTTATTTACAGGACACAACTTCTCCAGATCATTTAGTGCATGCAAACACAATAGATACTCCCAGATGAAAAGAACATATGTGTTTCTCCATTACTTGAAACACAAAAGTAGTATCTGAGAGTAAGCAACTGTTCTATTCCATATTCAATTTTATCACCCCAAATATTTTCTGCCTTGTCATACACTTTTTAAATTTAAGAATGAAGGTTCTCAGACTAAAACCTATCTGTGAAGATGGCCAAACAGGAACAGGTCTGGATTGCAGTTCCCAGTGAAAACGCATAGGGTGAGTGATCACTGCATTTCCAAATGAATTTTTGCTGCCCACAGACCAGGAGATTCCTGGGCGAAAAAGCACAAGTCTCTAGCATGGCTGTTTCAGCTGGTGCAGCAGGTCTCTGCACAAAAACTCACAAAAATCTGGGCACTATTTCAACTGGCAACTGGAACGCCTAGGAGACAGAGTCGCCCGTTCAAGTATTAAAAAAAAAAAAAAAAAAGGGGGAGGGGGCTGAAACAAGGAGCCAGGTGATATGACTCGGTGGGTCACACCCCCACAAAGACCAGCAATCTGAAGCACTCTAGAGTTTCACAGCAAGACAGTTGGACCCAGGATGCTACAGCTCTGTGGGGGGAAGGGCGCCAGCCATTACCGAGGCAGTCAGCCACTACCGAGGCAGTCTGCCACTAGAGAGACAGTCCACCCTTACAGAGACAATCTGCCATTACTGAGGCAGTTCTAACTATACCCCTATAAACAAAACTGCAAGGAAGTTCACACAGCAGCTGGGCAGAGCCCACAGCAGCTCAGCAGCACATCTGCTGGCAGACTGTGACTAGGTTACCTCCTAACTGGGCAGGGCATCTCTGAAAATGGCAGAAGCATGACAGGAACTTATACATAAAGCCCCAGCTTCCCAGGACAGAGTACCTGGGAAAAAAAAGGTGGTTATGAGTTCTGCCACACAGATGTAAACACACCTGTCCAGAAGCTCTCAGTGGAACAAAGGAGCTCACAACTCAGCACTACAGCTCCCATAAAGGACAGACTGTCTCCTCAAGCAGCTCCCTGTCCCCCATATATCCAGAGACACCTCATAAAGGAGAGCTCAGGCTGACATCTGGCAGATATCCTTCTGGGACAAAGGTAACAGAAGAAGAAGCTGGCAGCAACCCTTACTGTTCTGCAGCCACTGCAGGTGAACCCCAGGCAAGCAGGCTCTGGAGTGGACCTCCAGCAGTCCTATAGCAGAGGGGCCTGATTATTAGAAGGGAAACTAAGAAACAGAAAGAAATAACTTCATCATCAACAAAAAGAGATCCCATCTGAAAGCCACCAATTACAAAAACCACAGGAGGATAAATCCACAAAGATGGGAAGAAACCAGTGCAAAAAGGATGAAAACACCTGAAACCAGAATGCCTCTCCTCCTCCAAGGGATCACAATGCCTCACCAGCAAGTGAACAAGTCTGGATGGAGAACGAGTCTGATGAATTGACAGAAACAGGCTTCAGAAGGTGGGTAATAACAAACTTCTCTGAGCTAAAAGAACATATTCTAACACAATGCAAAGAAACTAAGAGCCTTGAAGAAAGGTTTGATGAAATGCTAACAAGAATAAACAGCTTAGAGAGGAATGTAAATGAACTGATGGAGCTGAAAAACACAATACAAGAGCTTCGCAAAGCATACACAAGTTTCAATAGCCAAAGTGACAAGCAGAAGAAAGTATATCAGAGATTGAAGATCAACTCAATGAAATAAAATGAGAAGGCAAGATTAGAGAAAAAAGAATAAAAAGAAATGAACAAAGCCTCCAAGAAATACGGGATTATGTGAAAAGACCTAATCTACGTTTGATAGGTGTATCTGAATGTGATGGAGAGAATGAATCCAAGCTGGAAAACACTCTTCAGGATATTATCCAGGAGAACATCGCCACCCAGCAAGGCAGGTCAATATTTGAGTCCAGAAAAGACAGAGAACACCACGAAGGTATTCCTCAAGAAGAGCAACCCCAAGGCACATAATCGTCAGATTCACCAGGGTTGAAATGAAGGTAAAAATGCTAAGGGTAGACAGAGAGAAAGGTTGGGTTACTTACAAAGTGAAGCCCATCAGACTCACAGCAGATCTCTCAGCAGAAACACTACAAGCCAGAAGAGTGGGTGGGGGCCAATATTCAACATCCTTAAAGAAAAGAAATTTCAAACTAGAATTTCATGTCCAGCCAAACTAAGCTTCATAAGTGAAGGAGAAATAAAATCCTTTATGAACAAGCAATCGCTCAGAGATTTCATCACCACCAGGCCTGCTTTACAAGAGCTCCTGACGAAACACTAAACATAGAAAGGAACAACCAGTATCATCCACTCCAAAAATGTACAAAATGGTAAAGAGCATTGACACAATGAAGAAGCCAAGTCAACAAATGGGCAAAAAAACAGCTAGCATCAAAATGGAAGGATCAAATTCACACATAACAATATTAACCTTAAATGTAAATGGGTTAAATGCCCACATCAAAAGACACAGACTGGTAAATTGGATAAAAAGTCAAAACACATAGGTGTGCTGTCTTCAGGAAGCCCAATTCACATGCAAGGATACACATAGGCTCAAAATAAAGGGATGGAGGAAGAATTACCAAGAGAATGGAGAGCAAAAAAAAAGCAGAAGTTGCCATCCTCGTCTCTGATAAAATAGATTTTAAACCAACAAAGATCAAAAGAGACAAAGAAGGGCATTACATAATGGTAAAAGGACCAATGCAACAAGAAGAGCTAATGATCCTAAATATATACGCACCCAACATAGGAGCATCCAGATACATTAAGCAAGTTCTTAATGACCTACAAAGACACTAAGACTCCCACACAATAACAGCGGAAGACTTTAACACTCCACTGTCAATATTAGACAGATCAACAAGACAGAAAATTAACAAGGATATCCAGGACTTGAACTCAGACCTGGACCAAGCAAACCTAACAGACATTTACAGAACTCTCCACCCCAAATCCACAGAATATACATTCTTCTCAACATCACATCATACCTCCTCTAAAACTGACCACATAATATAAAGTAAATCACTCCTCAGCAAATGCAAAAGAACAGAAATCATAACAAACAGTCTCTCAGACCACTGTGCAATCAAATTAGAACTCAGAATTGAGAAACTAACTCAGAAACACACAACTTCATGGAAACTGAACAACTGGCTCTTGAATGTTGACTGAATAAACAATGAAATGAGGGCAGAAATAAAGATGTTCTTTGAAACCAACAGGAAAGAAGACACAACGTACCAGAATCTCTTGGACACATTTAAAGCAGTGTCTAGAGGAAAATTTACAGCAATAAATGCCCACATGAGAAGCAAGGAAAGATCTAAAATCAACACCCTACCATCAAAATTGAAAGAGGTAGAGGAGCAAGATAAAAAAAACTCAAAACCCCCCGGAAGACAAGAAATAACTAAGATCAGAGCAGAAATGAAAGAGAGACAGAGAAAAACCCTTCAAAAATCAATAAATCCAGGAGCTGGTTTTTTGAAAAGATCAACAAAATACAGCACTAGCCAAATTAATAAAAAAGAAAAGAGAGGAGAATCAAATAGATGCAATAAAAAACAATAAAGGGTATATCGTCACAGATTCCACAGAAATACAAACCACCAACAGAGATTACTACAAACAACTCTATGCACGTAAACCAGTAAGCCTGGAAGAAATGGATATACTTCTGGACACTTGCACCCTCCCAAGCCTAAACCAGGAAGAAGTTGAAACCTTGAATAGACCAATAACAAGGGCTGAAGTTGAGGCAGCAATTAATAGCCTACCAACCAAAAAAAGTCCAGGTCCCAATGGGTTCACAGCTGAATTCTACCAGACATATAAAGAGAAGCTGGTACGACTTCTTCTGAAACTCTTCCAAACAATCCAAAAAGAGGGAATCCTTCCCAAATCATTTTATGAGACCAACATCATCCTGATACCAAAACCCAGCAGAGACTCAACAAGAAAAAAAAACTTCTGGCCAATATCCATGATGAACATAGATGCAAAAATCTTCAATAAAATACTGGCAAACCGATTGCAACAGCACAGCAAAAAGCTTATTCATCAAGATCAAGCATACTTCATCCTCGGAATGCAAGTCTGTTTCAACATATGCAAGTCTATAAATGTAATTCACCACATAAACAGAACCAAAGACAAAAACCACATGATTATCTCAATTGATGCAGAGAAGACCTTTGAGAAAATTCAACAGCCCTTTATGCTAAATACTCTCAGTAAACTAGGTATCAATGCAACGCATCTGAAAATAATAAAAGCTATTTATGACAAACCCACAGCCTATATCATACTGAATAGGCAAAAACTGGAAGCATTCCCTTTGAAACCTGGCACTAGACAACGATGCCCTCTCTCACCACTCCTATTCAATATAGTATTGGAAGTTCTAGCCATAGCAATCAGGCAAGACAAAGAAATAAAGCATATTCAGCTAGGAAAGGAGGAAGTCAAATTGCCTCTTTTTGCAGAGGACATGATTGTATATTTAGAAGACCCCATTGTCTCAGCCGAAAATCTCCTGAAACTGATAAGCAACTTCAGCAAAGTCTCAGGATACAAAAATCAATGTGCAGAAATCACAAGCATTCCTATACACCAATGAAAGACTTAAAGAGAGCCAAATCAAGAATGAAATGCCATTCACAATTGCTACAAAGAGAATAAAATACCTAGGAATACAACTAACAAAGGATGTAAAGGACCTCTTGAAGGAGAACTACAAACCACTGCTCAAGGAAATAAGAGAGGACACAGATAGAAAAACATTCCATGCTCATGGTTAGGAAGAATCAATATCAAGAAAATGGCCATACTTCCCAAAGTAATTTACAGATTCAACACTATCCCCATCAAGCTACCAATGACCTTCTTCACAGAACTGGAAAAAATCACCTTAAACTTCATATGGAACCAAAATAGAGCCCACATAGCCAAGTCAATTCTAAGCAAAAAGAACAAAGCGGGAGGCATCACACTACCGGACTTCAAACTATACTACAAGGCTACAGTAATCAAAACAGCATGGTACGAGTACCAAAACAGAGATAAAGACCAGGGGAATAGAACAGAGGCCATGGAGGCAACACAACATATCTACAACCATCTGATCTTTGACAAACCTGACAAAAACAAGCAATGGGAAAAGGAGTCCCTGTTTAATAAATGGTGTTGGGAAAACTGGCTAGCCATGTGCAGAAAGCAGAAACTGGACCCCTTCCTGACAGCTTACACTAAAATTAGCTCCAGATGGATTAAAGACTTAAACATAAGACCTAACACCATAAAAACCTTAGAAGAAAACCTAGGCAATACCAATTCATGACATAGGCATAGGCAAGGACTTCATGACCAAAACACTGAAAGGATTGGCAACAAAAGCCAAAATAGACACAGGGGATCTAATCAAACTTCAGAGCTTCTGCACAGCAAAAGAAACAATCATTAGAGTGAACCAGCAACCAACAGAATGGGAAAAAATTTTTGCAATCTACCCATCTGACAAAGGACTTATATCCAGAATCTACAAAGAACTAAAACAGAATTACAAGAAAAAAACAAGTCCATTCAAAAGTGGGCGAAGGACATGAACAGACACTTTACAAAAGAAGACATACATGAGGCCAACATATGAAAAAATGCTCATCATCACTGGTCATTAGAGAAATGCAAATCAAAACTATACTGAGACACCATCTCATGCCAGTTAGAATGGCGATCATTAAAAAATGTGGAGAAAACAAATGCTGGGAGGATGTGGAGAAATAGGAACACTTTTACACTGTTGGTGAGAGTGTAAATTAGTTCAACCATTGTGGAAGACAGTGGGGTGATTCCTCAAGGACCTAGAAAAAGAAATTCCATTTGACCCAGCAATCCCATTACTGGGTATATATCCAAAGGATTATAAATCTTTCTATTATAAAGACATATGTACATGTATGTTCACTGCAGCACTGTTTACAATAGTAAAGTCCTGCAACCAACCCAAATGCCCATGGATGATAGTAGACTGGAAAGGGAAAAAGTGGCACATATACACCATGGGATACTATGCAGCCATAAAAAATGATGAGTTTGTGTCCTTTGTAGGGACATGGACGAACCTGGAAACCATTATTCTCAGCAAACTGATACAATAACAGAAAATCAAACATCACATGTTCTCACTCATAGGCAGGTGTTGAACAATAAGAATATATGGACACAGGGAGGGGAGCATCACACACTGGGGTCTGTGTAGGGGAACCAGGGGAGGGACAGTTTGTGATAGGGTGTTGGGGAGGCATAACATGGGGAGTAATGCCAGATATAGGTGATGGGGATGGAGGCAGCAAACACTGCTATATGCAACAATCCTGCATGTTCTTCACATGTACCCCTGAAACTAAAGTGCAATAAAATTTCTAAAAAACATTTTAAAAAATCATCTTCCTGAAAAATAATGTATAATAAAAACAACTGTTTCATAACTCATCCTCTGTCCTAAACAAATACATCAGTTTAAATTTGTACCATGAATTATTTTATAGCATAATACAAGTATCAAAGTTTGCTTACTCAGTAATGAAGATGAAAAGTCAATAGGCTTAAAATTTTTCTCTCTACATTTCTCAAATATTCTTAACTATTCTTGGAAAAAACTGATTACCTGCTCCTTTGATGAGTAATAATATAAGCCAGATATTTAGGGAAAAAAAAAAAAAAACCTATTCGCAGGCATTACTACCCAATGTATTTTAAGCTATTAAGACAGTCATGGGGTTAGAATATGACCAAGCCACAACATTAGCCTTAGTTCATAAATCAAATAAAAATCCCATCCAATTAAAGGCCCTATTCTTTGAACAATGTGAGTTTACTGTCATGTTTGGATAACTGAAAAAAAGAGTCCTTGCAATTTGTTTCTCATCTGCTCTCCATTACTTGTACACTTAAAAAACATGTTTCACAACTTCAGCTAAGGCACACATGCCAAAAAACACCACTTTTTAAATTCATGAGGGCATGAATTCATACTGTAATAATGCCAACTGTACATGATAGCTGAAATCAGACCTGGTAAATGTCTAATTACCTTATTCATAAATTATGATTTTTAAAAGTTATCTACTATGTCCACACAGTATAGTAGCTGCTATCTACAAAACGAGATTGATCTTCCCTATAACACATAGAGGAAAATATTATTAACACTCACCTATAGACAGGAAAAATAGGCTCAAAGAGGTAGCTCACCTTACAGAAGGTCAAAGAGCTGGTAAGAGGAAATATCACAACTGAAATTTTTAAGCCCAGGTCCAATGCCACATTTCAAATACTTCACCTCCTATCTATTTGCCTTCAATACCATCTTTATATTTTAAAATCCATGCTAATTAGTAAGGGCCATCATTTCCTTTATTTGGTAAAAAATCAGAATAGGTGTGAGTTTAGGTTCCAGAAGTATTTTGACTTTAACACTCACATTTCTCAATATAATGGCAAGTTCAGCAAATACCTTTAAGCATTGCCACTGCAACCAAGGGATGGGGGTGATATTCTCACCGACATGGTACTAAAATTCAGTAGAAAAATGTTTCCATGCAGAGCTCAGGATACTCCACAGGGAACCTCAGGAAGCTGAGGGTAGCTCACATGACAATGGCAGGGTAAGCAGCGATGGGTAAGAGGGCATGTGTAAGCCAGCTGTGGCCCAGCAAGTAGGGCCAGCCTGGGGAAAAGAGTAATCATGGTTACAGCTTGGATTAAGCTCATGTCTATATGTTCATCATGGCGAACTGGGATAAGGAATTACTAAAATGTGACTAATGTAAAGACATCTATATGCTTAGTTTTGGTGTTTGGTAAGTGAGGAAAGGTAGCATAACCCCACTTATTGATGAAGTATAATGGTGTTACAATATGAGAGTAAATCTGCAACCCAGAGATTTGGAACATATGTAATAGAGCAGCAGTTTACTCTCAGGGGTCTCAAATCCAAAAGGTCAAAGCTATTTCCATAATAATTCTATGATGTTATTGGACTTATTTACTCTGTTGCCATTTGGACTGATGGTGGGTAAAATTGCTGGTGTCTTAGTAGGAATAATGGTAGAGACACCCAAGTGTATGAATAGTCACTTTATTTTTCACCACTACCCACTACCAATTCAAAACATAAACAACAGGAAGTTTCACTTCAGGTCTGTAATCAAGCAATAACAATTATATAAATGTTACTAAACCTCAACCCTTGAACTTACATAACTTTAATATTCTATGTGACAGAGCATGAAGTACACATGAAGCACTTCTGATGTGTGATGGTTCTGCACAGGAAAAGAGCTTGTGCAACTGTGCTGCAAGCTGAACTACCTGTTATTTTTATGGAACACCATTTTTTTTTTAATTTGAATGAATGACTGATAGGTAAATGATGGTTTTCCAGACTGGTTATTTAACAAAGATTTTCTTGAAAATATGTAAAGTAAGCCCATCACTTCAAGGAAAACTGACTGTATTTGTTGCCAATAACAACATTCCCGCTTTCAGATGAAAATTAGAATTTTTGCAAACTTATATTTGCCACCATGAGCTTGAGGGCTTCCCAGTACTGAAGAACCTTTCTGATAAGATCAGTGGCGATGTTAATAAATGCAATGATTCTGACATCAAACAATCAAGTATGTCACTGTTTGGAAGATCTGCATAACTCAATCTACCAGTATTTTCCAAGGGACAAATGTATGATGTTACAAAATCATGTGTGGGTGAGTAACAGCTCCATTCAAACAGCAAGATAGACCAGAGTGTTTTATAGTATGAAAAGTTCATTGGTGGTGTTTCATTTTCTCCCTTGTAAGAAACCCTTAGGAAACTATGATTTGTCAAGTTTTAGTATACTATTAGAGAAGAATATCCACAATTACCTGAAAAGGGTATTAAAATGATCCTTTCTTTTCCAACTACATATTTGTATGAGGCCCAGTTTCTACATAAACCAAAATAGCATATCGTAACAGATTGAATGCAGAAGGAGATATGAGAATCCAGCTGTCCTCCCTTAAATCAGACACTAAAGAAATCTGTGAAAATGTAAAACAATTTTTTTTCAGTAAAGATTTTTGTTCTTAGAAAGTATTTTCTCATAAAAATATTATTTCATCAAGTAATGGTGTTAATTTTACATAAATTTGCTAAATAACTCAGAATTGCTTAGTTCTAATATCTAATCCAAAATGTTGATACAGATAAGCCACATAAACTTAAATTCATTGGGGTTCTCAAGGAGTTAAGACAGTAAAGAAATCCTGTGAACAAAAGTGTGAAAACCCATATAGCAGAGTACTGCATTCCAGACGGAGAAGAGGAAATGGTTCCTGAATATTGTGCCTCTGGTCATGAGGTAGTTGGCTGCAATATTAAATGTCTTGTTTAGATATTTTAAAGTGTAAAGTAAGTTGAATCTGGAGGACTCCAAGGCCTTCAACAGCAGCATCTTCTTGACACCTCTTCAGGTATTCTTACTCAGCAGGTAGGAAACACAAGCAAATGGGAAGGGAAAAACCATTAACTTGTGGATTAACATTTATTCACATTTACTGTGAATGTCACTGGGTAATCTTCCTGGGGGCATTCTTTTGGGTTTGGGATGGGGGAAGAGGAAGGGCTACTACCTGTTCCTAAGTTAACAAAAAGGTGTAACAGAAGAGAAACTGAGTGCCCCCAAAATGTCCTTCAATCTATCAGTTCTTACTAGGAGGAATCACTGCTCACTTCTAGGCCTGACTTAAAAGGAGGCCTGACTTGTATGTAGGGCAAATCGCTGGCAGTGCTCCCTGGGCAAAGCATCAGTACACAACTGCTCATCAAATACCCAGGTATCCAGGCTCTGCAAAGAAAGAAAATTAGGGTTTAAGCTCAATTTGGGAATTAATGGCTTCATTTTTGGCGTGACTCAAAAGCTACATTGTATGTTCCATAAATTAATTCATTAATGCTTTAAAATTAAACTTATATTGAGTTGAGCTCAGCTAGATTTTGATAGAATCTTTCTTTAGTAATTAAAAACATTGTACAATTGCTATTAGTAGCAATTAGTAAGTTCTGTTCCTAAAAGCAAATGAAAAACAAACAAAAAAAGTAATTTCACAGATGAGGGAAAATTATCCAACAAGAAAAGTAGTAACTTGTTTAAAGGATCAAAATTTAGTATGGGAGTCACTTCAGAAATATATTTCTGTAACCTTCTGCAACCAAGATTAGTGTTTAACTAGATGTTGGCTTGGTCCACTAATGATTTATTATACATTATCTGAACTCCTTCCAGAGACAGTATTGACAGAACAGTACATTAGCATCTTTTTAAAAGATTATACATTGCTGTGTCATATATTTTCATAGGCCACTACACCCCACAACTTAGCAAACTATAGGTACTCAGTAAATGACTTTGTTTATTATAAATGTTTAATAGCTAGGGCTGGAGTGGGGATGACATTTTTCTTTAGGATACTTGGAAGTATCTGGTGGTTGCTTTTATAAAACATTGCAAAGAGCAGTTAGAAGGTGGTGGTTAATTGCAATAACAAACGTAGCTGAAATGGAAACTATTGATTGAAGGAGAAAACCATCAGAGCAAGGGACACAACAGAGGGGATGAAAATTTATAATTCAGAAGGTTCGAAACTCAATAAACATTTGTGGAATAGCTTCTTCCCCAAGGGAAGCAGATGAAAAAGAAATACATTATCTAGAGATCTCACTGAGAGCTATCAGCAAGCACTTGACACCTCTCTTCCTCTTGCCTGTACGTTTAAGGTTGAGGTGAATTATCTGTAGGGGTGTTTTCCTCTGAGGTTCCCAAGTAGAATGAAGATAAGTTTGGCTCAAAGTCTTCCAATTTTAGAAATGAGAATGGCATTAATGCTGAAATTACAGTAAATAGTTAACAGCTGCCAGTTTATGTTTAGCATCCAAAGGAACCTTGGCTTTGACCTAGGTAGTTTTATCACAATTTTTGAAAATAGTATCCACTGTTTATAAAGACAGATTAACATTATTTTAATGCTGCTGTTAAATAATGTATGAAAGTACTTAAGATGATGATGAAATGGCCTCAGATGCCACCATTCATGGATAGGGAACCCTGGATCATAGTGCCAACCACATCCTGACACAAATAAGTGTTCTGTTTAACTGCACAGTATTTTAAAGTTGGGAAATTCTGCAACAAAATCTATCTAGCTCCTCTTAGGGCAGTGTGTGTGTGTTGTGGGGGGAAGCATGCAATCTTTCAAAAGTGGGACTGCATTCCAGTGTGATGGTAATCAACTGGATGTGACCCAGGATACTATATACACACCTGACACCCTTGTGTACCCTTCACTTGGCCACCTATCACCATTCCTTCTTGCCTTCATGCAACTCACCTCAGTCAGGAAATTTGATTCCCCTGTCCAGCTCCACTGATGGTTGAGTTAGAAGCCCCTACCCTATCCAGCTGTGTCACACAAGAATATCTTGGGGCATCTCTCACTGGGGCCAGATAACTAAAATACAAGTAGAGAATATGGAAATTACTTCTTTGGGGCTATCATTGGAAGCCAAAGCTGAATGTAATAGAAAACAACACAATTGTACAATTATGTCAAAATTACCAAGATTCTTCCAACCTAGAATAGAAAACTAAAATCTCTGCTATTGATTATTCTTTAGGTCAAGAGCATTTGATAGCATTCAGTACAGCAGTAACGTGTCTAAGAATGCAAATTAGGGAGTTAGCATTTTCTGAGATCAGCTTATCTAGACTATTACAGCTAGGGAATGCTAAAACACCTGGAACAATGTGATAGCTGGCCCAGCTACTTACATTTTCAAGGACAAAGACATTTCCTGTACATACCTCCTCCAAAGAAATGGAAACGAGATAGTACATTTTAATATCTACATGAGCTTTTAAATGTCTGTAACAATCATAGGGATTGACTGGACCACTTAACTATTTATTTATTTGCATAAGTTATTAGGAAAGAGTAAAAAGTTTCAGTCACATTGGTAACAGCAGGTTGCACCCTGGAAATAAAAGTTAGGACTTCCATTGAATCTAGAGTAAAATTTGTATTAATATTAGAAGCTGACACAACAGAAATGAAGGAAAATTATTTGAAACTCGTGTGAGCTTTACCCATAGTTTCTAGAAATCTACTGATGAAAACAACATCTATATTTCAAGTAACCTGTGTTAAGTCCTCAAAGGTTTGGAAAAGTAAGAAAAAATAATTTGTTAATGCCTATTCTGGACGTTTTACACTTTTTGCCTTTTGCCATTCCTCAGCTTTGAGGTAATTGACAAAATGAATGGTCACCAATTTTTGCAAGATATATGTTTTGCATGATGGCTGCAAATAATGAAGACAATCTTTCCAGAAACTTTAGTTCAGGCTACTTATTTACTAAGACCAAGAGACATTCTTAACACTTGGGGCCATAATTAATAATCATTTTTATATTTTTTAAGCTAAAGAATCCAACAAGGTGAAAAGTTTGTATCTATAAAAACATAGAAGAAAATGTATAAACCAACTTCATGCCTGTGCTCAATCCTAACTTATTATGTAAAGCAACTCACTCTTCCTGTTCCCTTGGGCAATAGTTTGACTTGAAGAATGTAATAAGGCAGATTTTTTTTAACTTTTATTCTTCAAAATATCTTTGAATGAAGGTCAAAATATAAAATTCTAGCATATCCCAAATGCAAAATGGAAAATTAATGTCATCTAGCAATCAGAAAAATTATCTGCCATAGTAGAGCCTTTGTAATAGCTGCACATTTGTCTTTCTTGACCTGATAGGTTTGGATCATGTCTAAGTCCCAATCATCTAATTTACAGTTTCTAGCACAGGGCTTTGTAGCTAAGAGGTGTCAGTAAATACTTGAACACCCATAAACTATAGAAAATATGAGCACCAAATGTGTATACATATTATCAAAAAAGTTCTTGCATTTTTAAGAATTAAGGAGTATTTTGAAAAGCTCCAGTTTTACTTGCAAGCAACCATGGTTTACTAAAGTACATCATCGAAATAATGTAATGGAGAAAAATTATGACCATACATACTACTGAAAATTAAGTATAGTATGGTAAAGAAGTATTTCAATTCATTGGTCTATTTTTTCTAAGGATAATATTCAGACAAATATTCATAGGTATGTAGGTGATTGTGCTTTCATTTGTTTTACAGGATTACCTGAAGATGTATGGCTCATACAAACCAAACTTTAAAATAAAAATTAAGCACACAGCCTTCATAAAGCTAAGAATTCAGTTCCGATTATCTTCATCTTGACTTGGTTTCTCTAGCAGGAATTAAGGTATATGAATTACAATTATTTTTCTTTTTTTTTTTTTTTTTTTTTTTTTTGGTGATGATTCTCACCTCTGTCATCCATGCTGGAGTGCAATGGTGCAATCATAGCTCACTGCAGCCTCAATCTTTAGGGCTCAAGTAATTTTTTCACCTCAGTCTTTAAAGTAGCTCCAGCCACAGGTACACAACATCACACCCAGCTATTTTCACTTTTGGTAGAGATGAGGTTTCACTATGTTACCTAAGCTAATTGTGAACTCCTGGGCTCAACAATTCTCCTGCCTTGGCCTCCCAAAATGCTGGGATTACAGGATTGAGTCACTGTGCCAAGCCCACAATTCTTAATATATGGTTAAGGATGAACAAGTGTGAGATGATAAAGAACACAGCTGAAGTAGTGTCCTCTTTTTCTCTTCCAGATCTTGCTATATTCCTGTGAAGAGAAGAAAGTGACAGAACAGTGGGATGGAATCTGTGGGTCAAACAGTATGGCCTGGAACTTTCTCAAAGTCTAATACAATCACTTGACTCTGGTCCTCAAGAAGCAGCAGTTCTAAAATTACAAGTAAGACCAGGACACTCATTCTGGGTATCCAGAGACATCATGATCTTACCCTTAATGGCTCAGGCTGTGACTTCAGAACTTTACAACTGTGTCTAGAACACAAAGGCACAGCTAAAAGGGTGAAATATCATAGGAGCTGCTTCTATTCTGTATCATTTAAAGCTTATTAAAATCTCAACATCAGTATGAGGTGGCATATGAGGGTTTAGGCATTTGCCCTCACTATTTTCACAAATCTTTCTGATAAGCCCACAGTAACTGATACTGTAAAAGAAATATTTAGAATGTAGAAGGCAGGTCACATTAAGAAATAATACATGAAACATGCCTTCCTTTCAAAAATGTAAAACTGGAAACATGGACGATACTTACAAAGAGCACCATGAAATCTGAGTTCACAGTAATAGTTCCACTTCTGTCAAGAATGTGATTTAAGGACTGAGTGGCCCTCAACATTTCTAGGTGTTTCCTAATTTATAAGCAATTAGCCTAAAAGAGTCTCCTTAGCCCTAAACTTTAAGACTGTAAACAGTGAAGTAGATCTGAAAATGACAGTAAAACAAGTTATTGTTCCAGGAACAACTTTGGAATTAAGTTGCTCATACTGCCCGTATAATTTTTTATCATCCAAACTTTCCATATGTCTGTATTCAATGCCTTCTAATGACTTTTCTAGTTCAGGAAGTCTGATTATCAATTAAAGCCTTATTCAAATGTAATTTCTTCTGTGGTGCAATGGTAGATCAATCATAAAAAGTGGTCCAAGTTATTTCCCACCATGTATCCACAGGCTTTGCCACGCAACTCTGCAGCACTTCTCATCAAAAGGTAAAGTCTATTTCCATTCCCTCTGAATGTTGGCTGGCTTTGTGGCTTGCTATGGCCAACAGAATATTGCAGAAATAACAGTGCGCCAGTTCTGAGCCTAGACCTCAGAAAGCCTTGAGCACTTGGAACATTGTCTCAGATGAGAAAAAGCCCAGACTAGCCTCCTGGAGAAGGAGAAGCCACCAAAGACAAGCCTACTCAACTCCATCTATTCTAAACCAGCCTACAACATCCTGACCCCAAAATACCTGAAAGATCCCAGACAAGACCAGCTGAGACAAATTCCCAGCCTGTGGTTGACCTTCGACAAATGAGCAAACAACGTCAAAACTAGAAGAATAGCACAGGTGACCCACAGACTTGCAGGCGAGAATAAATGATCATCAGTTAAGTGACTGGGTTTGTGGTTATTTGTTATGCAGATATATATCCTGACCTCTTTTAATATTCCACAACAGGTTTAAACACATTTCTACATCTCTGTGGTACATGTTCACACAGCTAGTTATTACATCATAGGACAACCGAACATAGCTATGTCCTGGGTCATGAGCTCCTCCAGGACCACTTACCCAATTCCTAATATACACTCTCTCTCTCTCTCTCTCTCTCTATATATATATATATATATATGTGTGTGTGTGTGTGTGTGTGTGTGTGTGTGTGTGCATGCAATGCACGTGCACTTAACACATGTTAAATAGAAAGGAATAAATTTAGAATAATTTCAGAACATATTATCTATTAGGGAAGGGCACTTAAAACTTTTGCAAGGTGGAATGACTTTTAGACTTGCTTAATAGTGGGGATGGGGGAGGTAATGCAATGGGAAATGCAGGCAACAATCAGGGCATCTTATGTAGAATAGACAAGCAGAGTTAATCAGAGAGAAGCAGGGTTCTGAGAAAGAAAGGAATGTAGCTACCATGTGGAAATTCAAGCAGGGATATTACATAACTTTAGGGAGAAGTATCAGCTGACTGAAGCACTAAGCCATCTGTAGCCTTGAATGCAATAGTGTTGCTTAAAAATGGAGAGAGTTATCCAAAAAGAGATACTTATTGGTAACTGAACAAGGAATTTCGCTACAGATCTAAGGAAAAAGTAACAGCAAGAGATGTTTACTTCCAGCAAATGAAATGATGACAAGTCCCTAAAGTCATGAGATTTCTATCCTCAGATATTAGCCAGTGTGTGTTCAACCAAGACTTAAAGCAACAAATCTAACTATTTCTGGAGGGCAGGAGGGTTGCTCCCTTGGGGTTGCTATTCCACAGCAGAAGATTTCAAGATCCTCTTGTTTCAGGAGGTCTCCAAGAGTTCCTGCTCTCAATGTACTGAATAGTTTGCTGGGTCCACCAGAGACTATGAAACATCTACTGTTTAAGAAATTAGTTTCTTTAGAGGCTAAACTTACCCCAAAAAAATCTGGGCACCGTGCCCAGAAATAAACAAAAAATAAAGAACTTACTCCTATTCAAGTGAGTATGATGCTTCAAAATAAAAACGCCAAAGGAAAAGAGCTTATTACCAATAATGAAGGTCCAGTTCGTTGTAAATCACTTCCCTCAAGAAGTCCCTCCAAAAATCTCAACTTCAGAGATACTTTAGAGACAACTGCTCATTATCCATATTCCAGTGAATAACTAAAGCCCACTATATGGATATGAAAAAGCACTACCCTGCCCTATCACTCATAGCATCAGAACTTCCTATCTATAGAAAGACTATCTCCTCAAATCAGCTAAAATGGCAGAATAACCCAATGTCACCACATTCAGTTTTCTTCCCCAGCAGAGTTCTGCACTATCAAGTAACCAGAGTTATCCACAATGACACTCAAGGAAGCTCAGTGAGGAGTATGCAGGAATAGGAGCAACTATTCATCCATGATAGTAGGAATAAACGATTATGTTTATGGTTCCAAATCAAAATTAGAAACTACCCTTTTATTCAAGAACCTGTATTAGGTTGTCACTATCCTTTCTTGCTTAGTTTCTACTCTCAGCCTAGATAAATCATCTTGCCTTCTTTATATGAAGGGTATTAGATGAACACAGGCATACTCAGCATAAGTTGACAAAGAAGTAGGGTCTTAGGCAAATGTTCACCTTTCTCAATACTCTACATTTTGCAAGATTATCCTCGCATTAAGTATTTGCTGAAGAACAGATAAAGAGGACTACATGAGAAAGAAATGTTAGGTCCTCACAAGCAGTGAAAATGCAGTGGCCCATGAAGACACAAAAGAGGAATTTTTATTGCAGAGGTTTTCAAATTGGAGACTTTGGATGAGCTTCAGGGGTTCATGAAGTCTCATATGATTACATGCAAAATTGTCTATGTGTATGCATATTCATAAATGTACATGTTTATCTGGGGAAGTAGTGTATAGCTGTCATTAGACTCTCAAACTTTTCTCCCAAATTTAAGGACCAGTGCTTCAATAGGTCAAACTAATCTCAGATATCAGGTCCCCTTGAATGTTGAATGAATATTTCAACTTTTTTTTTTTTTTTGAGATGGAGTCTTGCTCCATCGCCCAGGCTGGGGGGCAGTGGCGTGATCTCAGCTCACTGCAATCACTGCACCCCCCCACCCCAGGTTCAAGCAATTCTCCTGTCTCAGCCTCCTGAGTAGCCGGGAGTACAGACATCCACCACCACGCCTGGCTAATCTTTATATTTTTAGTAGAGATGGGGTTTCACCTTGTTTGTCAGGCTGGTCTGAAACTCCTGACCTCAGGTGATCCACCCACCTCGGCCTCCCAAAGCGCTGGAATGGCAGGCATGAGCCACTGCTCTTGGCCATTTCAACATGTTTTTAAGAGTGACCTAAAGCTGCCATAGATCATGAGAGGTTGTGCTAGGAGTTTGAATGCCATATATAGCGACACAGTGCTGTGACAGATGTTTATCTAAAACACATTGCATTTACAACTGAAAAGTTATTTTTGGGCTTTATATCTAATTGAAGGGGTTAAAAGTACTTTCTTCTTTCCATAATAGCTCTCTCTTTTTAAAAATTTTAACTTTCAGGTTCAGGGATACAGGTGCAGGTTTGGTATATAGGTTAATTCATGTTATTGGGGTTTCATTTACTTATTATTTCCTCACTCAGCCTAGTACTCAATACTTACTCTTTCTGATCCTCCCAACTTCCACCCCCAAGAAGATCCCAGTGTCTGTTGTTCTACTCTTTGGGTCCACAAGTTTTTTTATATGGTTTGGCTCTGTGTCCTCATCCAAATCTCATCTTTAATTGTAATCCCCATGTGTCAGGAGAGCGGCCTGCTGGGAGGTGATTGAATAACGGGGGAAGACTTCCCCCTGCTGTTCTCATGATAGTGTGTTCTCAGAAGATCTGGTTGTTCCAAACTGTGTGGCACTTCCCCTTTCACTTGCACTCTCTAAAGACAACCCATGTTAAGATGTGCTTGCAGCCCTGTCACCTTCCACCATGACTGTAAGTTCCCTGAGGCCTCCCATTCATGCTTCCTGTTAAGCCTGCAGAACTGTGAGTCAAATCTCTTTTCCTCAAATTACCCAGTCTCGTTTTTTTTTTTTAGTTCCATTTATTTATTTTATTGCATTTTCGGTTTTGGGGTACATGTGAAGAACATGCAAGATTGTTGCATAGGTCCAGCAATCCCATTATTGGGTATATATCCAAAGGATTATAAATCATTCTACTATAAGGATATGTGCACACAAATGTTCATTGCAGCACTGTTTACGATAGCAAAGACCTGGAACCAACCCAAATGCCCATCAATGATAGACTGGACAGGGAAAATGTGGCACATATACACCATGGAATATTATGCAGTTCTTTATAGCTGTATAAAAACGAACTAATATAGAAAATTGGTATTAGTAGGGAACTGCTTCAAAAATATCTAAAAATGTGAAAGCAACTTTGGAACTGGGTAACAGGCAGAGGTTGGAACAGTTTGGAGGGCTCAGAAAGAGACAGGTGGGAAGGTATGGAACTTACTAGAGACTTGAATGGTTTTGACCAAAATAGTCATATGGATAATAAAGTCCAGGCTCAGGTGGTCTCAGATGGAAATGAGAGAGTTATTGGGAACTGGGGTAATGGTCACCCTTGCAATGCTTTAATAAAGAAACCAGTGGTATTTTTGCCCCTTCGAACTGAAGAGAGGTGACTGAAGATATCTGGTGGAAGAAACTTCTAAGCAGCAAAGCATTTACAAAGAGACCTGGCTGCTCCAAAAGCATATAGTCCTATGCATTCACAAATAGATGATCAGAAATTGTAACTTATGTTTAAAAGGGAAGCAGAGCATAGAGTCTGAAAAATTTGCAGCCTGACCATGTAGTAGAAAAGTAAAATTGATTTTTGGGGATGAGGGAACCCAAAGCTGTGGAAATTTGCATAAGTCAAGAGGAGCTGAACGTTAATAGCCATCATAATGGGGAAAATGTCTCCAGAGAATTTCAGAGTTCTTCACAGCAGCCCCTCCCATCACAGGTCCTGAGGTGTAGGAGGAAAAGATGATTTCATAGGTCAGGCACAGGACCTAGATGTTCTGTACTGTCTTGGGACATGGTACGCCATGACCCAGCTACTTCAGTTCCAGTCATGGATAAAAGGGGCCAAGGTAGAGCCTGGGCCATAGCCTCAGAGGTTGCAAGCCCCAAGCCTAAACAGCTTCCACATGGTGTTTGGCCTGTGGGTGTGCAGAGGGCAAGAGGTGAGCTTTGGGAGCCTCTGCCTAGATTTCAGAGAATGTATGTAAATGCCTGGATGTCCAGGTAGAAGTCTGCTGCAGGGGTGGAAACTTCATAGAGAACCTTTACTTGGGTAGTGTGGAGGGAAATGTAGGATTGGAGCTTCCATACACAATCCCCACTGGGGCAGTGCACAATGGAGCTGTGAGAAAAGGGCCACCATCCTCCAGATCCCAGAATGACAGATCCACTGACAGCTTATACCATGTGTCTAGAAAAGCTGCAGGCACTGAACACAACCCCATAAAATCAGCAAAATGGACTGTACCCTGCAGAGCCACAGAGGCAGAGCTGCCCAAGGCCATGGGAACTCACCTCTTGAACCAGTGTGCCCTGGATCTGAGCCACAGAGTCAACAGAGATTATTTTTGAGCTTTAATACATAATGACTTCCTGCTGGGTTTTGAACTTGCATGGGGTCAATAGCCCCTTGGTTTGGGCAAATTTCTCCCATTTGGAAGGGGAGCACCTACCCCATGCCTGTACTCCCATTGTACTGGAATTAACTAACTTTCTTTTGATTTTACAGGCTTACAGAAGGAAAGGACTTGTCTTGTTTCTGATGAGACTTTGGACTTGGACTTTTGGGTTAATGCTAGAATGAGTTAAGACTTTGGAGGACTATTGGGAAGGCATGAATGTGTTTTGAAGTGTGAGAAGGACATGAGATTTGGTAGGGGTCAGGAACAAAATAATATGGTTTGGCTCTGGGTCCTCACCTGAATGTCATCTCAAATTGTAATCCCATGTCAGGGGAGGGACCTGCTGGGAGGTGACTGAATCACAGAGGTAGACTTCCCCCTTGCTGTTTTCATGATAGTGTATGAGTTGTCCTGAGATCTGGTTGTTTGAAAGTTTGTGGTATTTCCTCCATTCTCTCTCTCTCCTGCTTCCCCCTGGTAAGATATTCTTGCCTTCCCTTCACCTTCCACCAAGAGTCCTGAGGCCTTCCAGGCATTCTTTCTGTTAAGAATGCAGAGCAGCAAGTCAACTAAATCATTTTTCTTCATAAATTACCTAATCTCAGGTAGTTTTTCAAAGCAGTGTGAAAATGGACTAATACAGTTATCATTTAGCTCCCACTTATAAGTGAGAACATGCAGTAGTTGGTTTTCTATTCCTGTGTTAGTTTGCTAAGGAAAATGGCCTCCTGCTCCATCCATGTCCCTACAAAGGACATAATCTTGTTTCTTTTTATGGCTGCATAGTGTTCCATGATGTGTGTGTACCACATTTTCTTTATCCGGTCTATTATTGATGGGCATTTAGGTTGTCTTTGCAACTGTGGGTAGTGCTGCAATGAACATTTCCATGCAGGTGTTTTTATTGTAGAATCATTTATATTCCTTTAGATGTAGATACCTAGTAATAGGACTGCTGAATTGAATGGTCATTCTATTTTAGCAATCTTTGAGAAATTGCCACACTGTCTTCCACAATGGTTGAACTAATTTACATTCCCACCAGTAATGTATAAGTGTTCCCTTTTTTCCCCCCACAACCTCACCAGCATCTTATTTTTTGACTTTTTAATAATAGCCATTCTGATTAGTTTGAGTTGGTAACTCATTAGGGTTTTGTTCTGCATTTTTCTAATGATCAGTGATACTGAGCTTTTTTTATATGCTTGTTAACTGCATATATATCTTCTTTTGAAAAGAAAAGAAAAACTAATTTCTGTTCATGTCCTTTGCCCACTTTTTAATGGGGTTGTTTTTTTCTGGTCAATTTGAGTTCCTTATAGATACTGGATATTAGCCTGCTATGAGATGCATAGTTTGCAAATATTTTCTCCCGTTCTGTAGGCTCTCTGTTTACTTTGTTGATAGTTTATTGTGCTGTGCAGGAGCTTTTAAGTTTAATTAGATCTCATTTGTCAATGTTTGCTTTTATTGCAATTGTTTTTGGCAACTCCATCATGAACTCTTTGCCCATTCCTAAGTCCAAAACAGTGTTGCCTAGGTTGCCTTCCATAAGTTTTATAGTTTTGGATTTTACATTTAAGTCTTTAATCCATCTTGAGTTAATTTTTATATATGGTTTAAGGAAGGCATTCAATCTCAATTTTCAGCATATAGCTAGCCAGTTAACTCAGCAGCATTTATTAAAGAGGGAGTCTTTTCATCATTGCTTATTTTGGTCAGCTTTGTCATAGATCAGACGATTGTAGGTGTACCGCCCTATTTCTGGGCTCTCCATTTTTTTCCATCTTTTTTGTGTGAGTCTTGGTGGTGGTGGTATTGTTTACCCCTACCATGCATAATAGTGATCTTTCTTTCTCATCTTTCCAAACACAACCACATACAGAGTAAAAAGGTAAGGAAACCCCTTTGTGGGGAGGGGTGCATACAAAACAGAGAAGAAAGTACACAAACATGTCCAATGGCACTATCACCAAAACAAGTTTCAATTTCTCCTTGGAAAACACTGTGACAAAAGGTTAGTACTCAAAATGCATAAAAAATAAAAATAAACTCTTGAAACTCAATAAGATGACAAACCAAAAAACCAGTGAACAAAAGATATGAACACACACTTTAAATAACATGTTCAACATCACCTGACAACACAAGAGTTGGCAAGGATGTAGAACAACTAGAATGCTCATAAATTGCTGGTGGGAATATAAAAAGGTACAAGCACTGGAGACAATAATTTAAAACTGTCTTATAAAGCTAAATATATGCTTGCCACACAATAACTCATAATTCATTACTGACCATTTACCCAAGAGAAATAAAACTTGTCTAAAAATACACTTGTCCATGAATGTTCACAACACCTTTATTCACACTGGCAAAAAACGGGAAACAACTCAAATGTGATATATCCAACAATGGAATACCACTGGTGGATATTCAATGGTGGATATGAAAGTATACACATTTTTTTAAAGCTCAAAAGGTACACTTAAAATTTATGCATTTGATTATGTATGAATTATACTTCAATGTTTGACTTTTAAAAATATATATTATGGTTACAAAGAATGAGATTAAATTCTCACAATAAATAAACCAATGTATTATGTACCTATTTATATGTTCATGAATGTAATTCCAAAACTGCAATCAAAATTTGAGAAGCAGCAATATTTTCTGAATACCTGCATAACCTCAAAAATAACTCCTTTGAAGCCTACAGGTGTACATTTTTCTACACATTTAATAAGATGTCTTACTATTATATAGTCATCTTTTCCAAATACATACAAAAACTAGCCTTTAAGAAATATAATTATATCTATACTATTCATTATACTATTCATAATACTCAAAATAAGGCAAAGTAATGTGAAGACACACTAGAATTGTGTCATAGCATGTGTGTTAGCACTCAAAGTTTAATAGCTCCTTTAAGTAACAGATGTTCTGCCTTTCCGTTACATTATTTGTACTTTTTAATGTTTTGCAGCTTTTAAATCATATTGTGGCACTCTATCTCCTCCAAAAAAAAAAGCCCTTAATTTAGCACTATGTATATATTGTATTTAATTACCCATTGCGTATTCTATCCCTGCTCCTCTTAAAGAAAATTCTAAGAACTGCAGCTCTTAAAAACATTTAAATTATACTTTTAAAATATGTCTTCAAATTACTCTTGGATATTGCATATGATCATACTGTAGCACTCCAGGATAGTTTAGAGACAGTACAATATGGCTGTTTTTCTTCCAGTCTTATTACATACAACTTAGTATGAATCCAAAATTTTTCCAGTGAATTAAAAATAATGAAATGTCAAAACCTTGCAAATAAAAGGTATAAACCACACAGAAAAAACCTGATATCTTTCGACTAAACTTCTGATCATAAGATGCAACAAGCCATGAAACTTTTTTAAAAATACATGTTTAACAAAACGGTATCCAATAAAGGACAGATATATAGAATACAAGGAATGCCTCAAAAAACAAAATGAACAACAGACAACCCAAAAGAAAATGACAAGCAAAATACAGAAAAGAATAAATGGCCAATAAACATACAGAAAAGTACTCAACCTTATTGGTTATCCAAAAAATGCTTACTAAAACTACAATGAGATACCACTGAACACCCATTCAAATAGCAAAAACAGTAACTAATACAGATGATCCCCAACTTTCAATGGTTTAACTTAAATTTTTTCAATTTTATGACGATATGAAAGCAATAGACTTTCGTACCTTGAATTTTGATCTTTTCCACGGACAGTCTTTAATGTTTCAATATTCTTACATTAGATATTCAACACTTTATTATAAAATAGACATTGTGCTAGATAATTTTACCCAACTGTAGGCTAACGTAAGTGTTCTGAGAGTGTTTAAGGTGGGCTAAACTATGATGTTATGTAGGTTAGGTATATTAAATGCATTTTTTACTTACTAAATTTTCAACTTACCATTGGTTTATCAGGATGTAATCCTATCATAAGTCAAGGAGTAGCTGTAATGTTAAGCAAAGTCTAGGATGTTGAAGATCCAGAACTCTTATCATAGAAATGTGAACTGGCACAACTAATTTGCAAAACTATTCTCATTATCTGGGAAATGGAAAATGAATGTAACCCTGTGATCCACTCATCTATAGATTAAGGAAGATAATACACTTACACACTGGTATGACTCAGAATATTCATCACAACCCTGTTCGCAATAGCCCCAAATCAGAAACAACACAAACAGTCATCGAGAGAATGGACAACTAAAGTTTGATGTATTAAATGAAGGAATGTTATATAACTGAAAACTAACAACCTACACCTTCACACAACGACATGGATGAATCTCACGAGCACAGAATGAAGGCATTCAGACACAACACTGTATGAGTACATTCACATACAGTTCAAAAAACATGTAAAGCTACACAGAATGTTTTCAGTTCTACATTTAGGTAGTAAAGAAAAGCAAGGAAGAATAATCACAACATTCAGGATGGTGCTTTCCTCTACAGTAAGGAAAAAGTGTTTCAGTAATGGCACTTGAGAACTTCTGGGGTGCAAGCAACATTCCATTTCTTCATCAGGGAAGTGGATATACAGGTGCTGGTATGTATTTTATAATTTACAGTTTTTATTTAAAATAGGCATGCTTTATGCATGTATGTATGTCTCCCATTTTAAAATGTGTTTAAATGAAAGAACTTATGCCAAAACCAAATAAACCAATAAATCCAGAATGTTCTTTGGCTAGAATCAGAAAGCATCTTTAAAGATGGAAGAGAGACATGTTATAGCAGTCAGATCTAATGACAAAATTCACTCAGTAAGCCATGAAAATACATTGATTATCCAGATATTGTATCTTAAAATTATGCTTCCATAATGATAGAAGATGCTTTTGGAATTAGAAGTTACCCTCTTTTAATGTTTAGTGAGATGTACTTGGCTCTAGTGAACCAAAAGAAGTTATACAGTCACTCCTTATTTGTGCTAAATTAAAATCATTCAGTCATCATTTAAGAAATACTTAGGTAGAAAGTACTCTTACAAGAATGGACTAACATGGTGAGTCTAAGAGAGTAACACCAAAACTTGATGGCTAACTGACAAGCTGATGAACAGTAACATTTATGAGTAAAGGTTTAAGAAGCCTAGAGTTGGAATATACAGGAAAATGCCTTAACTAATATGTCACATTAAGCCAAAGAACGGGTTGTTGCCTAAAAAACCCATGAAACAAAAATTTTTCTTCACATAATTAACTGCTTAAGAGAAAAATATATGAATTTTTCTCTTGAATTTTTATTACAAAAATAACCAGCAAAATATGTAAGTCACTGCTTAAATTCTACACAGAACTGTCAAATAACACACTTTATTTTTTTTCTAATAAATTATCCTGCTTAAGGATTTGCATATTTTATATCAGAGGGCCTGAGGTTTCCCCAGTGTTTGTTTAATACAAGTTAAGCAAATACTGTAGAGCCAATGAAGTGAGTAATACTCAGTTTGCTTCTATCTCAGCATCAGTGACAGAATATGGGTGACTATCAAATACACACAGAAGGACTTTTCTCAATTTATATTCTCACAGCTTTAATATCAAATAAAATCTCTCCAGAACCCTTTTAAGAATCTAAAGACAAAGTTACTTCTGCATAAATCCTGCCTAAACCACCCAAGATTTAAAAATGTGCTTTGGTCAACAACTTTCACCAAGTATGTCTCTTAGGAAAGCAGCAACAAAGACCAAAAAATAATTTTACTGGTTCCCAATATTTAAAAGGTTTTACATACTTGCCATTTATATTTATTCTCTAGTTCTCCAGGGAGGAATTTTTTTTATAAAAGTATCATAAAAATACACAGTAAATATATTCAGACCCAACTTTTCCTATGAATCATGATATCATGTACCATAAACCTCACTTGGGTTTCAGTGTATTCTAATATTTTTTAAACAGCATATTCTTAAGAAAAACACTGTCTATCCTAGGAATAATCCTATGGGACCCCACACACATTTTCTTTTATTAATAAATTAGTATATATTAATGTCCAATTAAAATATTTTAAAATGTAAATTATTCTAACCATCTAACTAGGGAAAATATTCCAATTTTGAAAGAGACCACATATTTTGCATGTATTGTTAAAATATTCAGAATTATTTTTCACTTTCAGCTAACATAGTAATAATATGTTAATAAAGGAGTCTATACCCGCACATAAAAAAGATTTTCAAGACGACACATGAAGCAAAACATGTACCTCAACAGGGTTGATACACACACACACACACACACACACACACACACACACACCCATACAAAATCAATCAAAGGTATTTGCTTGATAGGTATACCATGCACTTTGAGTAGTAAATGACTGTCCTTGTCCTCAAGGAACTTTCAGTCTCCATGTAGCGAAATGTGCCCCCATGAAAACATAACAGTAAACATCCTGAAGCATAATTTCAACTTTGGAGGAGGTCTAACATGGCTGGGTTTTAAAGGGTAGAAAAGGTCACTGGGAAAAAAAGAATTACACCAAGACATTCTAAATGAGACGGGATGAGATGTGTTACCAATGGAGTAAAGAAAGGAACAAGTCTCCTTTAGAGAACAAACACGTAAACTGCTGTTACTAAAGGAAAGAATTCTTACAAGAGGCATGAGAAGGGGAAGACTAGTTAAGGGTAGTGATCCACCAGTGTACTGACATGAAACACTGAGCAATGGGCCTATGTCATCCTTGCTATCAGGCTTCTATTTTTTTTCATGTTGTATCCTCAGGTTAGCTTCAGGAGGGACTAGTAATCAAGCCTGAGTTTTATACAAAGCACTGTATACACGAACTTTTTCTGAGGAATATGCTCAGAAGAATTTGCAGTTCTTAATCTGAATAAATAGGCAATTGGTAGTTTCCTTTACAACAGCAGTATCCAATCTTTTGGCTTCCCTGGGCCACACTAGAAGCCACACATAAAATATACTAACACTAACAATAGCTGATGAGTTTTTTTAAAAAGTCACAAAAAACTCATGTTTTAAGAAAGTTTATGAATTTGTGTTGGGACACATTCAAAGCCATCCTGGGTTGCATTTGACCCATAGGGTCACAGGTTGGACAAGTTTGCTTTATACCTTTCAAGCTATCTAAGGAGTCAAATTCGTAGAAAGATACTCAGTTCTATCATAGATATGTGTGTGGGTTGATAGTAAGGTATTAAAAAAATATGTTTATCAACAGTTTGGAGAGGAAGGATGAAGGCCAGGACAGACTCCCTGGAAGGCAATGGGGAGTTAGGATGCAATTATGCTGTATTAGAGACTGGGTAACTTATGGAAAAAAGAGGTTTAATTGACTCATAGTTCCACGGGCTGTACAGAAGGCAGAACTGGGGAGGCCTCAGGAAACTTACGATCATGGCAGAAGGTGAAGAGGAAGCAGGCACAGTCTTTACATGGTGGAGCTGTAGAGACAGAGCAAAGCGGGAGGTGCCTAACACTTTCAAACAACCGGGTCTTGTGAGAACTCTATCACAAGAACAGCAAGGAAGAGTCCACTCCTTCAACACTGGCAATTACAATTCAACATGAAACTTGGGTGGGAACACAGAATCAACCCGTATCACATGCCTTTCTCTAGAAGAATACTGGGATACCCATTTTGTCACACCAGGCAGAATGTATTTCTCACTCTCCAGATTAAAAGATGCATGTTTTGATAGCTACAACTTCATATAGATGTCCTGTGCCACCATGGACAGAAATCAGATATATCCCTAGCATCATGAAACAGATTCTAAATGTTTTCTAAGTAATCTTCGTGCTGCATTAGCAACCTTTCCTGCAATGATGTCCATTTAAATCACTAGGAAAAGGATACATCATTACATTTTTATATATTGCTAATAACAACCCTCTGACCAATTTCCAGTGTAAAGAATTGCCTGGTAACTACCCAAGCTTAGTGCTGTCTGCTCTGCTGATACTGCAGTGATATAGCTTCTCTCCAGATTTGGCCCAATGGCTTCAGTCTGTGCTATTGTATCTGGGACTACAGAGACTGTAGCAGAGACGAGTGCACCAATAGATAATTAAACAGAAGCAGGCTTTAGGTAGAATTCCATATAGCTTTTTCCATATAAAAGAGAAAGAATCAGAGGATCATATGGGCTGACCCCAATCCCACACACACAAGCTATTCCACCCTCACATTTATGTTTGAATCAACTTAATTTCTAAACGAGGCAAAGTATATCCTGAAGCCTCTAGGCTATTTTTTGAGATACTTAATCATTCCTTCTTCCTTTTCAGTATTTCTAAGTAGAATAACATTAGACTTTTTAAAAATATTCTTTTTGATTTAAAGTTTCCTTCTTCAGGTTCTACAAAGAGCTGCCATCTCTAAAAAGAGAATTTTATTAGACGTCAGTTTTGTTTTGAAGTACAATAGACACTGATTTCTTAGAAATTCTAGCATTGGAAAAATCATTGTGACAACTGGTACTAAGCACACTTATTTTCAGTATTCTAAACACTGGAATAGTTCCCAAAGAATGGATTTTATTGCTGTAATTACAAAGTAGTGACAATTACATATGAAAGTATTGTTAAAACCAAGAATATGAATTACAACCATGGTGTGTCCAAACACAACTGCAGGCCTGACATACAGTGTAAATAGACACCCAAAGAAACTTGACTTCTCCAAGAAAGGACTACTCTAGGCATTATTACTACTTCGTCTCTGTTTTTATTTACCATAAGCATGAACAACTATAAATATAACACTAATTTAGGTTCAAAAGTTTTGTAAAAAGCAGCATAAAAAAAGACCAAGTGCTTTTCAACGTAAGCATATTATCTCATCTAAACCCACCATTCCCTCACAGGATCCCTTCACCCAATCTAGACTCTTCTATTAATTATTCCTGAAACACACCTTACAAAGTTCTTCTTACATTCTCACTAAATTCTATGAGTCCTTAGAAGTTCCAACCAAATGCTTGCCCATCCACATGTTTATATTTTATATACTTATTATATATACATTTATATATATTTACTCAGTAAACACACACACACACACACACACACACACACACACACACACACATATCACCAAACCTTTCTAATATTGGTTTCTCTGAGAGATAATAGGATGTATCCTTAAAATAGTCATTGACAGAATATTTATATAAATGTATGTATACTATAGTAATATACTATATAATATATACTACTTAACATATACTATTATGTAATATATAGTAAATATATATACACACATATATATGTACAATAAATATGTGTGTGGTATTATGTATTATACATACAGTTTATATATATATATATATATATATTATATATATATATAGTAAATATACCTATCTAATACATATATATCTATAAATTTCCTCTCCTCTGCCCACAGGCAGGGCTCATGGCTCTTGCTCCATTAGTGATCCTACTACACCTACACAGTGCCTCATACTTTCTAGATACTCAACAAGTATTTACTGACTGCCAAAAATTAAAAAAAAAACACATTTCTCTAAATGAGAGAGCTGGTTTATCAGTAAGGGAGCTGGCAAGAAGAGACGGCACACTCCAACTTGGTTATTGAAAGCAAGTTAATAAAGTACCTATTTACACCAAGTGTGGGCAAGCTTGATGAAATCGAAAAGGGACAGTGCAGTATCCCAGGTCTAGTCACAAGAACTTAGCACTCCCTCTGCCCTTGGCCTGAAGGGACAAGGAGAGGGAATGGCTCCCAGAATGCTGGAGAGGGTTCCTGACAGATGTGACCCTGGGTAAAGACACGGCAGCCAACCCTGCATGGAGGGAACCAGGACAACTGTTACTCTTGACTGCTCTCCACCTTTGCCCTATGTCCTCTTGCCAGGACACCTCTCATGAGCTGAACAGGACAGGAAGCTGGGGCAAGGGAACCTGCTGATGCCTCCGGGAGGTCCATCATCACCACCTGTGTCTCTTCCTGGACATAGGTAGTGAAGAGAAGAGTAAGGAGTATGTTTTGCTTTTCTGAGGCAGGGTCTCACTCTGCTGCACAGGCTGCAGTACAGTGGTATGATCACTGCTCATGGCAGCCTCAACCTCCCAAACTCAGGTAATTCTCCCACATCAGCCTCCCAAATATGTGAGATGACAGGCATGCATCACCACATCCAGCTAAGCTAATTTTTACATTATTTGTATAGATGACATCTCCCTATGTTGCCCAGTCTGGTCTCAAAATCCTGGGCTCAAGCAATCCACCCACCTCAGCCTCCCAAAGTGTTGAGATTACAGGCATGAGCCACCATGCCCAGTGCCGAGTATATTTATAAGGACAAGCAGAAGACACACAGCTCAGTGTGAGTTCAGCTGCAGGCCCTGGATTCAGACAGCTTGTGTTCCTATGTCATATGCACCAATCGGGCGTCATCACAGAACATTTCTAGTATTGGTTTCTCTCTTTGATAAAGATAATAGAATGTACATTTTGAAAAGTCATTAATAGATTTAATTATACAGTTGTCCCTAAATATCTCCAGGAGATTGGGCACCCCATCTGTATACTAAAATCCACAGATGCTCAAGTCCCTGATAAAATGTGACATGGTATTTACATATAACCCACACACATCTTCCCCTATAGTTTTAAATCCTCTCCAGATTACTTATAATAAAAAGTACAATTAACTTCTATGTAAATAGTTGTTATACTCTATTGTTTACGGAATAATAACAAGATAAAAGTCTGTCCTCTTCAGTACATACACAACCATCCATTTATTCCCCAAGTATTTCTGATCTGCAGTTGGTTGAATCCACAGATATGGAACACATGGATACTTAGGGTCACCTGTGTATGTAGAACTATTTACCAGTACAGATTAAGTACTGGTAATTTGCCTGGTACAGATTAGGTACCTGAACAAAAGTTATTAATAATGATAGTAATAGTTATTTTCATCCTTACAAAAATCATACTTTCCTAGAAATTCTCCTAGAAAACCTGATCTTATGCACACCTTTCACTATAAATGCTTATATGAATTCGACTTGGATTATAAGATTATATTTGGAATATTGTTTTCCAACTTCTATTCCAAACAGAAAAGATTTTTGCTGTTCAGCTTCCCCAATCTCTGTGTCCTCCAGCTTTGTCCCTGAGTATTCCCTGCCCGTTCTACCTGCCATTTCCAGGGTACTGTAGGCACCAACTTGTCAGTGAGAGGAGGCTGGGATTGACTGAGATTTACAACTTACTGATCATAAAGCCAGCCTCAGTGGAGTTGGAAAAAATGGCCCAAGGACATATAGTTAATAATCATCCATGTCATGGCTGGATACCCAGCCTTGGAGGAATCTAAAGAGCTAGGAAACAAAGAAAGGCAGAATGGGTCCTAGAAATTAAAGGATAATGCTTTCAGCTTCAAAGGAGTCTAAAGTTCTGCAAGACACTCTGTTATGAGCTATATGCCATCATTTCCATCAGGTTATAGGATATCATGTGATAAAGCATTAAAGCAACACATAATAAACACGAGGTATAATTAATGCATAATCATTTGAAGTCCCCCTCCTCCCCAAAAAATCTTGGCATACTTACATATGGGATAGTTTATAAAATAATCAAATGGTTTAATGTTACATTCAAGATGTCCATTTTTATTAGTACTCTATAAAGTGTTCCATATAGTCTTGAATGGCTGAAAGCAATACCATTCCAAAGTCCAGCTTATTCTAAACAACAAAATTACACTTAGCTAAAGCCAGTTTAAATATATAGTGATCAGTAACACACAGTGCGTGAAAATCAATTCACCACATTGCAGTGCTAGATGACAATTCTCCAATTCTTTAACTGCACATGACCACATTCTTTCACACAAACATTGGCATACCTAGTAACTATTACATAAAGTAGAAGATGCTGTCTATGAAATCACTTTAATAAATTTGTGAGGTTGCCAAGCAATGCAGGTTCTTTAATGAATTTCTGGGGAATTATAAACTTCAACTTTGATACGTGCCTAATACTCAGTAGGTTCCTAACTATGAAACCTGGTTACAGCATCTTCAGTAAAGTACACAACTCACAATCTATTCTTTATATACCTGAGACCATTTCTTGTTGCTTTTTTCATTTTTAAGACAATGCACAGTTTGATTGCTGAGGGTCTAATGTCGTTGTTTTTAAAATCTAGTCACAGGTTGATTCCTTAACATTGGACACTGGAATTTTTACAGCTTAGAGGTGGTTTCTTACCAGGGATAATGCCATAAGAAACTAGAAAATCCATTTCAGAATTACTCTGCCATCCTCACAACCACCGCCTTTCTGTCGGGGTCTTCCACTGCCCCACACCTCTTCCACATCTCTCTCATATGCCGCAATGCAGTATAATGTGCGTTCTTCTCTCCAAAAGCCAATGTGCCTTCCAAAATACATACTGCTGTGAAACTAAAAAGACATACTAAAACCCCCAAGAAAGAAATGAGCATTGAGGTGGAGGGGGACACAGAAAAAAAAAAAGCTGTAACCAATTTGCTAAAGGTATCATCAACTATTACAACACTTATAGAAGGCTATCCAGAAATGTAAACCAGGAAACATAAAAATACTGTTACTTTAACCTAGTTATTTTATTTCTGGGATTTTAAAGAAATAATCTAAAATATGAAAATTATGAGTACACAAAAATTTTCACCGTATTTCCAACAGTTAAAATGTTAGAATTTAGTAAATTTCTAATACAGGAACGTCTAAACATGTTATACATGTATATCAGATATTATGTATTCTTTAAATGTGTATATAAAATCTAGAGGTATATTGAAACTGGAAGTATATTAAGTCTGGAAGGAAATAAACTGTTAACAATAGGACAGGAGGGCAGTAACTGAAGACTTCATAAAAGCTTAACCAATATACCTTTCTTAGAAAACATTAGTATATGTACCATGTACTTATCATTAATTACATAAGTACTTTTACAGAGTATAAAGTATTAAAATTTATCTTTCAGTGTTAATGATAAATCCTTTGAAAGGATATGCAAAATGCTCCTGCTAGCCTCTTCAGTTTCTGAGGACATGAGGGTAAAAAACTAAAAATGTACTCTAGATTAATTGTACAAAAATTATTTGGAATAAGACAAAAAGGGAATAAGCATGTTAATAGCAGTATGGAAGACTAAAGGGATCACATGTTTACTTTCCAGCGTTTTAGAATATGATTCTTTTATTTCATACTAGAAATACGTAAGAATAACAATGATCTTAACTCCTTATAGGAACAGAATTGTTGGTGAATGAAAACAAGCACTATGAGTCTATATATGAAGATACTGTAAAGGGGGTTTAAAAGCCTAGGCTGCAGAAAGGAATAATCTAAAGAAGCAACCTAAAAGAGTAATTCTAAAGAAATAATCTAAAGGAATTTAATTCTAAACAAATAATCAACCACTGTCAATTGCAATGTTTAGCTAAAATTGCTGGAAGGGGTAGGTAAGTTTCAGGAAAGTATCATTGACACATGGGAAGAAAAGTTAGAAAGAAATCTAAGTATAAAAAAATCTAGGTTGGAATAATCTTAGCCTGTGACACCAAATAAAAGGCTAAACCTGGGGGCATAGGAGCATAAGATGGCAGGAGGGTAACAAAAACAGTTCTTCTGAAGGCAGGACCAAGGAAGCACCAGTCAACTTAGAAAGGACATGCTGGCCACTTCATGAGATGTCAGATAGATAACATGGCACTAAGGTAGAAAAGGACTCTGTTCTTCAAGAATTTAAAAATAATAATTGCATGCACACACACAAAAAAATAACCTGACCTTTAAAGCCTTAGCTCAGAAAGGCCTATGAGCCAAAACAGGATAAAAAAGAGCCTGGGAAAACCAAGCACACAATACTGTTGTATCCAGCTGGGTAACTTGACCTGGACTTGTCCTTTGATTCCAGGTTATGAAGACAGCACTCTCAAGTTAGTTCCAACCAAAAGAAAGATGAGTTATATCTCTACCCAGAGGTCCAGCTCTAGGTCTACAGTACACCATGACACCAGATGAAGAAAAAAAGCATCATCAAAAACAAGGATTATGCTTTGATGAAAAAAAAAATAACAAACCACTACCTTGATTCTCCTTTCTATATCTATTTGATAACATTACAAATTAATTTAAATTAAAATATTTAATTAATAATTAAGCCAAAGAGTGTTCACCTCAAGACAGGCTTACAAACATATACATTTAGCTATAGAGAAGATTCATTAAAGAAGGTAATGAGGAAGGATATCCTTACAACTTAAGAAAATAAAAATATGCCTTATAAGAGTAAACAAATCTTGAGGAAAAAGTTAATCAAAAGTATAGTGGTTCAAAGACTATCACATTATTTTTTAATAAGATGGGGAAATGATTTCTATCATGATACATGAATAATTTACAAAGCATTTTCACACATATTACCTTCCATACAAATCTTGGGAAGTAGATTATCCCATTTTACAAGACAAGGAAATAAGTGACTCATTAGTTGGCAGAGCCAGACCCCAACCACATATCCCAGGACCTGTCTTTAACACCTCCCTACAGTGATCCGATATGCGGAGCACTGAGCAGGTGTCTGCCCACCATTCACAGTTAACTCGAACCTCCCTGTCAACATATGTAGCGTCAAAACTTGTGAAGCAATGTTCTACCTCTCTTAAGAACAGGTAACACTTCCAAACAAACGATGTTAATTCTTTAGAAACCAATAGAAAATCAAGTAAAACCACATAATCCTAAATTTTGCCTGGAAATATCAATTCAAGACATACATACTAACTTTTCTTTTTAGCTGTGTTTCATTGAAAAGATCTAGACACAACGGCCAACCCAGTAACAATGGTACCTCCTTATATCCAAATCATGATCCTCAAAATACCATTTCCCACTGTATGAAAGCAAAGCTCCATGGAGATTAAGTAGATCCTGGTCTGGGGTAGGAAAAGAACAAGTTGAGCCTAGAAGATTTTGTCATAGCAGAAAGCAAAGAAGCCATTAAAGACTGTTGAGATTCTGTCAACTTGAAGAGGGTTCCACTAGCTAAAAAACTGGGAAAAGTGAGCAAAGGGAATAATTGATAAGCCCACAAAATATGGTATATTCATGTGTCCTAACACTTTTTTTTTGAAATGGAGTCTCTCTGTCACACGGGCTGGAATGCAGTGGTGCCATCTTGGCTCACTGTAACTTCTGACCCCCAGGTTCAAGAGATTCTCCTGCCTCAGCCTCCTGACTAGCTGGGACTACAGGCATGTACCACCACACCAAGCTACTAATTTTGTACTTTTAGTAGAGACAGGGTTTCACCATGTTAGTCAGGATGGTCTCTATCTCCTGACCTCTTGATCCACCTGCCTTGGCCTCCCAAAGTGATGGGATTACAGGTGTGAGCAACAACACCAGGTATTAGTAATACTTTTTTTTTATTTTACTCAATAGTCACTTCTGAGGATTCTAGGAAATCAACCTGTATTTTTTTTTGGAAATCAGTAAAAATGGGAAAGGATGAAATATTAAATTTGCCTTTGCTTTACAACCTATCTCACATGGTAGGCAAATCATTGATTAAACTTTCTCTCTTTATAAAACTATTCTAGCTAATGAATGAAGAAAGAATGTTAGAATATTACTATTTTGTGAACTCCCAATGAAATAATGGACCTAAGCAATGATCATCTATGGCCACTAATATCGAAGGGGAAAATAACTATCTTATGCAATTCTTGATGGAATGAAATCATACATAAAAATGGATATGAAATATTACCTCAAAAATACATTTAAGTTTCTAGATCTAAATATTAATTAAAATAAATATGTAGAACAGAAAATCATGTTAAATAACACCATAGAACGTAACCAGCAAAATACAGATTCTGGAGAATGAGAGGACAAATGATCCTGTTTATTCAACAAATATATTGCAAAATCAAAAAGGAGGAGGAGGAAGACTCATATATAAATGAAAATTAAGAGACATGACTTGCCTGCATTGCATAGTCTTTGTTTAAATCTGATTCAGGAAAGCTGAATATTCTTTTTTAAATGATGTTTATAATAGCTAACATTTGGAAGCAACCTAAGTATCCATTAACAGATGAATGGATAAAGAAAATGTGGTATATATACACAATGGAGTACTATTCAGCCATGAAAATATGAGATCCTGTCATCTGCCACAACATGAATGGAATTAGAGATTATAATGTTAATTGAAATAAGCCAGGCACAGGAAGAAAAGTATCACATGTTCTCACTTATTTGTGGGATCTAAAAATCCAAAACAATTGAACTCATGGATACACAGAGTAGAAGGGTGGTTACTAGAGACTGGTATAGGTAGTGGGGAGCTGGGGCAGGAGGAAGGTGGGAATGTTTAATAAGTACAAAAAAGTAGAAAAAAATGAATAAGGCCTACTGTTTTATAGCAAAATAGGGTTAACTACAGTCAATAGTAACTATACATTTAAAAAATAAAGAGTGTAATTGTATTGTTTGCAACTCAATGTGTAAATGCCCGAGGGGATGCATACCTCATTCTTCATCATGTGCTTATTTCATATTATGTGCCTGTGTCAAAACATTTCATGTACCTCATAAATATACATACCTACTATGTAACCACAACCCTTTTAACAATTAAAAGTTAAGTTTAAAAATACATACATATTTTCAGAGAGAGTCTTGCTTTGTCACCCAGGCTGGAGGGGAGTAGCAGGATCTTGACTCACTGCAACCTGTGCATCCCAGGTTCAAGTGATTGTCCTGCCTCAGACTTGCAAGTAGCTAGGACTACAGGTGTACACCACTATGTCTGGCTAAATTTTGTATTTTTAGTAGAGCGGGTTTCACCATGTTGGCCAGACTAATTAAACTCCTGACCTCAGGTGATACACCTGCCTCAGCCTCCCCAAAGTGCTGGGATCACAGGTGTGAGCCACTGTGCCTAGCTAAATACATTAAAAAGTAAAAAGTGAAATTTGAGCCTTATCTTACCAATGTGTGATAAATTGTTAACTGTTTTTAGATGTGAAAATATGATGCTATTTCTAGAAGAATCTCACCTTAGAGATACATACAGAAATATTTATGAATGAAATGTGACATCTGAGGTTTGCTTCGAAATAATTCCGGGATGTGGGGTACAGATTTCATATTCATAAAACAAGCAAAGTCAAGAATTGATATTTTTGTAGTAGTATATTGAGTACACAGATATGTTTTCCTCTTCTCTATTTTTCTGTATGTTTGACATTTACCATACTTATAAAATACACCCTCTTTATTAAAAATTCCTCAAGCTAAGCAGTATAAAACTTCCCAAAAAAATTCAAAGTAGAACTTCCTTATGATCTGGCAATCTCAATGCTAGGTATATCCAAAGAAAATCACATGAATATTTTGGAGAACTATCTAAACTCTCATGCTCAATGCAGCATTATTCACAATAGCCAAAATATAGAATCAGCCTAAGTATTCATCAGCAGATACATGAATAAAGAAAATGTGGGAGAAGGCCAAGCTGGTTGATTTCTAATTGCTGGGGCATGTGGCACTCATGAAGGGAAACAAAAGGTGCAAGTGAATACTGAAATATCCAGTAACTTGCATTGGGACTGATTAGGGAAAAACCTCAACCCACTGAGAATGAAAATCAGGGTGGGGTAATGACTCACCTGGGAATGACAGAGACAAGGGAACCCCCATACCCAGTCAAGGGAAGCAGTGAGCAAATGTGCAACCCTGGGAAACCAGGCTTCTCCCACAGATCTTTTCAACCCTGGGAACAAGAGATCCCTTCATGAGCCCTGGCCACCAGGGCCTTGGGCCCATCACACAGGGTTGTGTGGAGTCCCCAGGTGCTGCCAAAACCAAGGCAACTACAGTATGGAGCAGACCCCCTGACAAACCACATCAGCCCTATGGAAGAGTGGGCAGACCGTTAAGAGAAAAACAAAACAACAATTACAATTTTTAAAAACCACAAATACCTCATCCAAAGGTCAACAGCCTCAAAGATCAGAGGTAGGTAAGCCCACAAAGATGAGAAACAATCAGCATAAAAACGCTGAAAACTCAAAAAGCCAGAGTGTCCTGTATTAGTCTGTTCTCATCCTTCTGTAAAGAACTGCCCAAGACTGGGTAATTTATAAAGGAAAGAGGTTTGATTATTCTACATGGCTGAGGAGGCCTCAGGAAACATAATCATGGCAGAGGGCAAAACAGCAGCAAGGCGTCTGACATGGTACGAGCAGCAGAAAAAGAGTGAACAGGGAGGTGCCACTAAATGACCAGCTTTCATTCATGACATCTCGTGATTGTGAGGATAGTAACAAGGAGATAGTGCTAAACCATTCCTGAGAAATCTGTACCCATGATCCAGTCACCTCCCCTCAGGCTTCACCTCCTTCCACGCTCCACCTCCAACAAATTCCTCTGGCTACTACAAATATCTATTTATCTTCTAAACTTAGTAGAAATAAATAAGTCCTCTTTTACTGAGGGCTTTCTAAAATGTTATTTCATCTTCAAAATTAAAAAATTAAAATTCAACATTCCTAAAGAAATTGCAACCCATAATTTCATATCCAGCCAAACTAAGCTTCATAAACAAAGGAGAATAAGATCCTTTACAGACAAGCAAATGCTGAGGGAATTCATTACCACCAGATCTGCTTTACATGAGTTCCTGAAGAAAACACTAAATATGGAAAGGAAAAACTGTTACCAGCCACTACAGAAAAATACTGAAGTACACAGACCAATGACACTATGAAGCAACCACATTAAAAAGTCTGCAAAATAAACAGCAGCTAGCATCATGATGATGGCACAACAATACTAACCTTAAATGTAAATGGGCCAAATACCCCAATTAAAAGACACAGAATGGCAAGCTGAATAAACAACTAAGCCCATAGGTAAGATGACTTTGGGGTAAATAATGAAATTAAGGCAGAAATCAAGAGGTTTTTTGGGAACAAATGAGAAAAAGATACAAAGTACCAGAATCTCTGGGATTCAGCTAACGTAGTGTTAAGAGGAAAATTTATAGCAATAAATGCCCACACCAAAAAGCTACAAAGATCTCCAGTTAACAAGGTAACATCTCAACTAAAAGAGAGAACCAAGAGAAAAACCCCAAAGCTAGCAGGAGACAAGAAATAACCAAGATCACAGCTGAACTGAAGGAGATACAGACACAAAAAACACTAAACAGCAACAAATCCAGGAGCTGGATTTTTGACAAAATTAATAAAACAGACCATTATCTAGACTAATAAAGATGAAAAGAAAGAAGATTCAAATAAACACAATCAGAAATAAGTGGGATATTACCACTGACCCCACAGAAATACAACCAACCATCAGAGATTATAAACACCTCCATACACATAAACTAGAAAATCTACACTTGAAAAAAGTCTAACACATTATTAATGTAAATGTGAGCATTAATGAATACTTCCCATCACAACTCTTTACTGTGCTCCAAAAATTAAATAGAATCTATTTTACCACTAAAAGACAAAAATTGCAATTACACACAAAAATATATATACATCCAAATATACATAAAAATTTTGAGTAAATCTATAATATCAAGAATAAGTCATTATAAAATTAACATTTAATTGTTCAGCAAAACCAAGTATCTAGTTTCAAAATGAGATGGATAAAGATGTTCAAAAACACAAATCTCCATAAATACTTAGAAATATTACCTTCCTTTTCTTGAAACTGTGCCATCCCAAGTCACTCATGTGCTTCCAAAATTGTTCAAAGTTCCCTAAGCAGACATTCAACACATTTTTTAAGCAATTATTCACACAACCTATACCCATACATTATCATTACCCTACACACAAATCCCACTGTCATTGCCCTGCTCCTTCATTTCTTTACAAGCATACCTGCTAACATTACCCATGGTAATAAAAACTGGTTTGGATCAAAATGCATATAAATACTACCAATATAAAGAATAGAGGGTACTAAATGAGGCCTAGTTTCTACAGTTTATATCATCTATACAAATCGGAAGCTCAGGAACTTAAGATTTTGTTTCAAGGCATAAAAAGTAAACAGTGACAGAATTCTTAATTTCAGGCAGAGTGACTAGAAGCACACATACTCTAGATTTCTGACTTTATTCTCAAGTTTAAAGATATCTTACTTTATATAATGCTGCACATACACATCAATAACTTTTTGGTGTATTTGTTAGTTATTTCTTAACCCAATTAGGAAAAAGTCTAGTATTTTTTATGTAATTTTATAAGAAATACTGGATAATCTGCCCTTTTTACAGACACATTTGAGTAAGATATTAATAGAATATAATTCAGAATCAGTGCAGTTGGGGGCAATGAAATATATTATTATGCATAATAGCATTGAAATTACAGAGATGTGGTAAAATTTAATAAGATACTTCAGGTGAAAATCTTGGCACTATGTCTGGCTCAGAGCATCACTATACAAGTGTTGCTGTTGCTACTATGGTTACTATAGTTGCAATACTAGTGGGAAAAAACAGTGATTTGTGAGAGCAAAAAAGTATGTGAAGAAGATACAGAAAGGAGGTAGAGAACTTAATAAATCTACTGACAGATAATTCTGAAGAAATGGAAGCAGTAATCATTGTGGCATGAGTGTGCAACTGACGCCTGAACACGGTTTTAAATGATGACTGAATACATGAGATATAGCCAATCAGAGGCAAGAACACAAGCAAAGGACAGAAAACGTTAAAGTTCACAAAAATAGAGAAAAGCAAATTACCGCAGGAGCATGACATGTAAAAATGTAAAACAAAGTAGGAAAGGGGCAAATCTCTAATTCTTGCAAAGCTAATTTTGTTGCTCTTATTCGCAGATTTTCAAAGTATGTCATCTTTCCACGTAAAGTTTTTTATAGGATATCAAAGTCATTGTATGCTTTTCTTCTTGATCTTCCGAGAAGCTGTAAGTCTAATCATCTCATTTGTTCCCCTGTGAAAGCTTTGGACAGTATCCAACTTTATGAGGTCTTTTTGAAGCGAGTTTAGGCAATGGGATGCACATCCTGTTGGAATTGTATATGGATATTTACTCTTTATCGTCTTCTCCAAGTTCTTCCAAGTAACACGTATTCACTGACACTACAGTGAGTGAAACAAATACCAAACCACCTTTACCATATATATTCTACAACTGCTATCCTCTACAGAATGTCTGCTTTTTTCCTATTAAACTAAAGAAACATGATTCTATACTAAAAATTAGCCAGAGATGGTGGCACGCACCTGTAGTCCCACCTACTCAGGAGGCTGAGGCAGGAGAATCACTTGAACCCAGGAGGCCGAGGTTGCAGTGAGCCAAGATCACGCCACTACACTCCAACCTAAGCTATAGCAGGAGACTCTATCTCAAAAAATAAAAAAAGAGGATTTTAAATCACAAGATTTCTTTCTTTCCCACATAAATTTGTCCAAGGGGATGTTAAGATACAATGCACAAACTTTTAAAGAACAATGTTCAAAGGCAATCTCCCACATAAATGATGATCTTAGAAGCCTGAAAATGTATACTGGCAAGATTTTAGTTATTCCTAATGTCAGTGTGTTTTCTAATACATTATTTTTATGCATGTTCAACTTTCCCTAACCTTGAGTATCAGATGGTCAGAAAAATGAAGTCACTGATAAGTTCTGAATATAATTGCTTATTTGTCATTGCTATCTGATCACTTAACAATGCTGATTAATGTAAAAAAAAGTGCTGATTAACAATGATGTTGCAAAGAAAGTAGGCAGAAAAATTTCAAAACCATTTAAAAGAGCTATTTTCCTGTCCTTTTTCCTCTCTCTAAATTTATGTGTTTATACATCATCCTTGTGGTGTTTAAGCAACTTCAGCAAAAGTATTTATCAATCCTACTTGCCCATGAATATTATCACAAACATCCCTAAAAAAAACCTGTTCCATAAAACAGTGACTTTACAGTTTTTTCTAAAATAAATAAATGATGGGAATTTAGATTCAGGTCTATAAACATCACACACAGACTTTGCAGTGGCACTTTCTAAGATGATCTTCCTAAAAGGGAAGTGGGATAGGAAGTCTTCAAAATTTGGTAAATAATTACAGTCCAAAACTTTTGTTCAAGTCCAAGTTAAACAAATACACAAAGATCTAAATCAGGGGAGTCCCATCTTTTGGCTTCCCTGGGCCACACTGGAAGATGAAGAACTGTATTGGACCACATGCAATATACACTAACATTGACGATAGCTGATGAGCTGGGGGGGAAAAGAATCACAAAAAGAAATCTCATAATGTTTTAAGAAAGTCTACAAATTTGTGTTGGGCCACATTCAAAGGCATCCTGGGCTGCAAGTTGGACAAGCTTGATCTAGATTATAAAACATACATACAAATAACAGTTTTAAAAATCGCAGTTAAGAGATGACCATATAAAAATGATAAAAGAGTATAGTTTTTAATGAAATGCTACTTTATGATCTTAAAGTCTTTTCCTGGGATTAAAAGCCTGGATTTCTAGGTTCTGATCATTAGAAGGATTTATAAACAAATATCGTATATTCATACAAGGAGATAAAGCTTATGAACAAATAGGAAAAAAATCTATCAATACACGTGGCAGTATGAATGGATGTCAAAAACATTAAGCTTAGTGAAAGAAGCCAGGCACAAAACAGTGTGAATTGTGTAATTCTTTTTATATGAAATTCTATTACAAGCCAACTTCTTTTTGGGAGATGGGAACTGACTCTGAAGGGGTTTAAGGGAATTTTCTGGAGTGATGGTAATGTTCTATAACTTGATAATAGTTTGGGTTACTAAGGTGTACACTTTCTTCCAATCTTAATTAATGTACACATAAGATTTGTACAGTCTATTTTTATGAAAATCTTAAATGTAAATAATGTTGAACTGTTACTGATTTGTAAGCTAAACATTTGCAATTTAATTTAGAATGCATAAAAAAATAAGCTGGATTAACAGAGAGAATCTGTTGTATTAGTTGTATTAGTCTGCTTTCACACTGCTATGAAGATACTACCCAAGACTGGGTAATTTATAAAGGAAAGAGGTTTAAATGACTCATAGTTCTGCATGGCTTGGGAGGCCTTAGGAAACTTAAAATCATGGCAGAAGACAAAGTTTCACAAGGCAGCAGGAAACAGAGACGATGACCAGTGAAGAAGGAACTGTCAGCACTTGTAAAGCCACCAGATCTCCTGAGAACTTATTTACTATCATGAGAACAGCATGGAGGAAACCATTGCTGTGATCCAATCACCTCCCTCCCTTGACATGTGCGGATTACAGGTCCCTCCTTCAACATGTGGGGATTACAATTCCAAATGAGATTTGGGCGGGCAAATAGAGCCAAACCATATCATAGGTTTTGGGCATTTGAGTGTTCCTGTGTAATTCTTTTAACTTTGCTTTACTTTTGGAAAAAAAAAATCATAGAAAATGTTAGGGGGAAATAAATCCTATCTTTCATAAAATGGAAGTAGGGGAAAACTAGATAATAAAATAAACACATCACAAAACTGACATTACTGAAAAGTTCAATTGTATTTATCAAAAGTTTGAAAGGAGGATTTTAAGAATCCAAAAATACAAAGAAAAAATACATTTACTATAGATTTTTAGAATTTTCTTTCAGAGCCTCATATTTCTAACAGGTTTGTTTATACCCAGACTCTTTTTTAATCTGTAAATAAAAAACTTGAAATCATATTTATCTTCTAGCTGTATCCAAATAATGTATAATTATGTCAACTTCCTTTAAATTCATGGGTACTCCAAACAGCAATATCAAGCATTTTTGGAGAAAACATTTGCCACAGTAATAGTTAAATGTGAAAGCAGTTACACTGCCTCTCAGTAACACAGGCTCATGGAAAAAAAAAAAAAAAAAAAAAGTAAGGATAAAGGCAAGGAATTCATAGCTTAATATATTTAATTTTTGAAATCAGATTCCCTGCCATACTTTGAGGGGAAAAGAGTACCACACAGAAAACTGATTTGCCAAATGTGTAATGTGGCATTGGCTTCTTCTGTAGTTATTTATCAGGGTATCTGAAAAACCTGCCGCCCGGACATTTATCCAAAGTCATCCAAATTGTCTATCTATGGGGATTACTACTTCTAATTATTCACCTACCAAATTTTAAGTACCCCTATAAAACTAAAGTAAAAAAAAATCAATACTTCAGATTTTCTTTTTTAAATGACTGACAAGTCTTTATGTCAGCAATATTAAAGCTACCACTTATCACACACACAGAAAACTAGGATTTCCCACTTTGTGGTAATTCAAATATACTCTATAGATCCAAGTGAATCAATCTGAAATTTTGTAATTTTAAGCATATTTGTAGTTCCTGCAACACTAAAAATGTATAGACAAGGATGGTAATACAGCTGCGAAACATTAGTAAATCCTCGCCTATTTCTTCCAAAAAGGAATGAATTTTCATTATAGTATATATGGAAGAAATACCCCTATGAAAAGAGCATTTCATAGTTTTAAAAAAGCTAAAATCTATAAATAACCTGTTGAAAAACAAAGGTTAGATCAGTCTTTCTTGCAAATGTCATTTCAAGGCATGTGTTATAAATATACCTAGAGCTAATAGCAATGTATTGCTTTAATTAGAGAGAATTTAATTACTTGGAACGAACAAAGCTGAGGCACATGAGAGATCTGAAATCAGCTGGGTACCAATGTCATGTATCTTATTTAATTTCTCTGTTGCCAGTGCTTCAAGAGACTTAGTATATGAAGTCAACAACAATCCCTCATCCTGGCAGGGATAAGTTGTGGTTTTCCACTAAATCTTAAGAGTGATACTCTCTACATGAATGGTAGATGGCCCTCTCAGCTGCATCCTAAAGGAGCATGTTCTTTACCCCACCCTGGTTAGTTGCTGTCATGGAGAACTGATGCCCGAGCTTCAGTAGATGGCACTCGTTCCTCTGCCCATGAATCTCTGACAGAGCAGAGGGCATGCAGCCATGGCACTATTATTTTTATTTTTGAATTCCACAACAATTGTATTGGCTAAAAGATTCATCTCTATCTTAAATAAGGATGAAAAGACAAGCTATAGAGTGAGAGAAAATACCTGCAAACGGTATCTCTCACAAAGGACTCATCTACAATATAAAAATACTTCTCAAAATGCAACCACAGAAATCAAAATCCAATTGAAAATGGGTGAAAGACAAGAAGAAACATTTTGCTGAAGGCAAATGGTGCATAAAAAAATGTTCAACGTCACTAGCCATTAGGGAAATGTAAATTAAACCCATAATGAGATATCACTACACACTTATTAGAATGGTAGAAGAATTAAATAGTGACAATACCAAATGCCAGTGAGGACAGAGAAACACTGGATCTCTTACACATTGCTGGTGGGAGTAGAAAGTAGCACAGCTACTCTAGAAAACCATTTGATAGTTTTCCAAATAACTAAAAATACACTTAATATATGCCCAGAGATCACATCCCTGGGCATTTACCTCAGAGAAATGAAAATTCTGCCCTTTGTCCACACAAAACCTATCCATGATTGTTCATAGCAGCTTTATGCATGATAATCATAATGTTCAATGTTCACAATAGATGAATGGTTAAACAAATTATAGTATATCCACACCATGCAATACTACTCAGCATTAGTTTGTTTCCACATTTTGATTATTGTGAAAAATGCTGCAATGAATATAGAAATGCAAATACCTTTTCAAGATTCTCATTTAACTTCTTTTCAATTGGTACCCAGAAGTACGATTTGCTGCATATATTTCTATTTTTTCACTTTTTGAAGAGGTTTTTATACTGTTTTACATGATAGCCTGCATCATTCTACACCATTTTACATTCCAACCAATAGCGTACAAAGGTTCCAATTTTTCCACACCCTGCCAACAGCTACCTTTTGTTTTCTTGCTGTGAAATATCTCATTGAGGTTTTTATGTTGAACATCTTTTCGTATACCTATTGACCATATTTGTAGGTCCTTCTTTACAGAAATATCTATTAAAGTCCTTTGACCATTTCTTAAATCAATTACTTGGGGATTTTTTTCCCATTGAGTGATAAAATTTGCTTACATATTTTGGATATAACCCATTATCATATATATGGTTTGCAAATATTTTATCCCATTCCTCAGGTGGCCTTTTCACCCTTAATGATGGACATTTCACTCTAAATGTCCACCAACAGATGAATGGATAAAGAAATGTAGTATATACATACAATGCATTATCCCACCTCTAAAAAGAAAATCCTGCCATATGGAACAACAGGGACAGAACTGTAGACATTATGCTATGCAAAATAAGCCAGTTGCAAGAGGACAAATACTGCAAAAGTCTACTTACACAAGTACATAAATTACTCAAACACACAGAAGCACAGAGTATAATGGTGGCTGTTAGTTGGGGACAGGGAGAAATAAGCAGTTGCTTTCAATGGGTATAAATTCTTCATTTATGCAAGATGATTAAGCTCTAGATATCTGCTGTGCAGCATTACGCCAATAGTTATTACTGCTGTATTACATACTTAAAATGTGTTTTAAAAAAAAGGGTTAAGAGGACCAATCTCATGTTAAGTGTTCTTACCACAATAAAGAAAAAGTGAATGAATTATTGACACATGCAACAACATGGATATATCTCAATGGCATTATGCCAAGTGGGAAAAAAGTCCTTCTCAAAAGGTCATGGACTATATCATTTCAGTTACACAACACACTTTAATTGACAAAATTATACAGATATAGAAAAGATTATTGATTGCAAGGAAAAAGGGATGGTGGAGGGTGCTGGGTGTGGGTATGACTATATAAGGGGTGGCATGAGGGAGGTTTTTATGATTTTCAAACAGTAAAGTAATTGATAGCCACCCAGGTTGACATGAGACACACCTTGACACAAGATCTTCCTGATGACTGTTTACAAGTTGTAGCGAATCGAATAAATAATGGCTAATTTATTGAGTAATTTTCTTCTTCTCCCTGACTCAAAGACAGACTTAGTTTAAGATAATGGGGAGAGACCACAGAAAGTTATTTAGGAGAAACTAGATAAAAGGTTTCTAGAAATGTTTTGCCAAGTTCAGAATATAGCTACAAAATTAAATATACTGCTTTGTTTATAAGAAATTTCCAAAACAAATCAATATTACAGATTAAAAATGGAGAAAAGTCAGGCTGATAAATTAGAGAGAATATTTTACTCAACTTCTCTATTCCCAAGATATGTTAAGCACAGTCAAAATTAATTCAAGGAGATTATAAATTGGCTACTTGGGATAGCATTATTTAGGAAAAATATGTAACGTAAGTTTCTAGAACTTACTGAAGCATAGTGTCAAGAGGTTTGAAAGTGTAGGTAGGTGCAAATACACAAATAAAACAGTAAGCTACTCAATGTCTAGTTTAGTGCAAAGGGAAAAGAAAGAATACACATCCACAGATGTCCTGCATTGGGTTGTAAGTTTTGTCATCCTAACCCCAACCTTTTGACAGTTAATACCTTCCTACAGGTTTGAATTATTTTAGCTACTGAATTACCCATGAGACGCAACGTTCTTTTAATCTTTTGTAATCCATTCACTAAGACGTTTATTGAATATCTACTGTGTGCTATTGAAGTTGGAATTCTTTTCAAGCCCTCAAGAAAAACCCCACAGAGGTATATATAAGCTTGGCATTCCTCTTATTTTGATGTTCAGGACACTAGTGTATTCTTTACATTACACTGAAACACAGATACACACATTTCTAGATAATTAAAACTGTTGTATTTGTAACTTGCCATAAGTGTAGATCAAAGTCCCTCAGCATAGGGAAAGGGCACTCAGAATAACTGATGCAATTTCTTCAGATTCCTCTCTTCCTTGCCCCATTCCCCTAGCACTTTCAGATCATCAAAACAGATTTCTTGCCACAACCAGCCACCACTACTACTCAAAGCATGTACTTCCCATCAAGTACTCTGGGCTCTCACTTGCCTACATAGCTAACCTACAGTACAGGACTGAGTACACAGTTAGTAAAAAACACATGTTTTTTATTGTTAACCTACACAAGTGGCCCATGAATTCAGACCTGACTTTAACACCTTCTCACTTCTTCCTTACCAGAAGGCATTATTTCAGCATCCCACCTATGGTAGATAATGGCCCTGTTCACAGGTAGGCCAGTTCTTCCTTCCAGCACATGACAGCATCACGCTTCCCTGTCCCCTCTGATGTTATGTAACAGTGCTATGACTTTGGCCAATGAATCATGAACAGAGATGAGGTGTGCCACTTCTGGGTTGTGGCCTTTAAAAAAAGTGCATGGAGTGGGCACAGTGGCTCATGCCTATAACCCCAGCTCTTTGGGAGGCCAAGGCAGGTGGATCACCTGAGGTCAGGAGTTCAAGACCAGCCTGGGCAACATGGTGAAACCCCATCTCTTCTAAAAATACAAAAATTAGCCAGGCATGGTGGCACACACTTATAATCCCAGCTACTCAGGAGGCTGAGGCAGGAGAATTGCTTGAACCCAGGTGGTAGAGGCTGCAGTGAGCCAAGATAGTGCCATTGCACACCAGCCTGGGTGACAGAGATTCCATCTCCAGGAAAAAAAAAAAAAGAGAGAGGGATTCATGAGTCAGTAAGTATTCTCTCTGCCTCAAGATGTGGAAAGGCTATATGGAAATGGAGCTCTGTCAGCCTGGGTGTCCAAGTAGCCACAATAAGTAGAGCACCCTTCCCACTCACCGAATACCCAGTGTGCTTACATTAAGCCATGGAGGTTTATTATCAGAAAGTAAGTTGGACTACCCTGATACCCTCCTTCTCTTATTTCTAAATGATTACTCTCTGTTGGCATTCTTCTTTTTGCTACAAGTCTGAAGTTTTATCTTTGTCTTTGTATTAAAGCAGATACCCCTTAACAGAATTGTTAACTAGATAGCAAAATTTATTTTTTCTTCCATAAGTAGTTGGCCACTCAGGGTCAATGGTTTTATTTCCACTCTCTTATGACTAAGCAAAATTTCATAGCTGGCTATTTTTAAGCTATTGTTCAGAGAGACTGAGGGGGATTGTGGAATGGAGAGATCAAATAAATGGGTATAAACAGGGGTGGGCAAGGGGGATGTGATGGAGAAGAAGGTATATCCATTTTAAGGGTACAAATAACTATGTAGAAGCTAAAAGGGTTCTGGAAGACTCCTCCATGACAGTAAGCATTCTTCCACAATAAAGTCATATTAGAGGCCTTTAAAAATGAAAATAAAGTTCAATCAATCATATAGATAGGCTTTTGCAGATATGCCCAGGGGCAAATCTGGCACTGAGCCCAAATGAAGTCAGAGCTCCCTGATTCCTTCTGTTTTTCTCTTTTCACTCATAATTTATAAGAAATTACCAAACGGACGTTTTTCTAAAAATGTTTAGAGACGTGTTAGCTTCAACAGGAAAGGAATGAGAAAACAGAAAATGAAGACTGGGATGAAAGTGCAGGAATCATACCCACGAGTAAGGGTAGGGCTTGTACAATAGTCCTTGGTCATTTAAGTGTTAAAACGTGGAGATTCTGGTGCATGCCTATAGTCCCAGCTACTCAGGAGGCTGAGGCAGGAGAATCACTTGAACCTGAAAGGCAAAGGTTGCGGTGGGCCAAGATTGCACCACTGCACCCCAGTCTGGCAATATCCATCAAAAAAAAAAAAAAAAAAAAAAAAAAAGAGATTCCACTTGGAATTTGGAGTTGAACAAACAAACAAAAAAAGCCATCTTTACCAAGAATGAGATGTGGACCTCCGGATGTTCTGTTATGTGCCAAATGAGATGAGTAGACAACATTTTAAGTAACATACATGACTCAAATGTAAAAATTAGAGGCAAAACAGCCTCCACAGGCTTCAGTCCTAATGACTTTGTTACATTTCACTGTGTGCCCTCTCCCTAGTCACCAGAGTGTGGAAAACGGCAGATGCTTTAAAAATGCTTAATTAATCTAGCGGTTTAAAGGTTTTACTTCAGACACACTGTGACCTAATGAAATGCCTTTGACTGCTCTATGATTTTCAGTTTCAGATTTGTTCTGATGGCACTCAGACATATGAAAACTCTCTTAAAACCCAAATGAATAAAATACCACTAAAATGTGATAGGACTTTCTGTTGGTGGCATCAGTGAAAAGCTTAGACTGATTTAACAAGCCTCACTTTCTCCATGGAAAAAAGAGATAACTCCTTTTTTAAGAAAAAACAAAAGTGAGCCTAAAATATAAATTCTCCTTTAATAATCCTAGTATATATCAGGAAAAATATCATCAATTGACAAATGTAATAGTACACGAAGCTAATTATCACAGAAAATCCCTGTATTAAATTAGCCTAATGGAAAATCAAAGTACATTATCTTTGCACACTAATTTTAAAGCATACCAAATTGAATTCCCACAAGCAATCTTTCAGTTACAGTTACCTCCACAGGACAGGGATGCTTAAGGAATATTACTGGCTTTACAATGTATTTAGCAATGGCATGCAAGCCACAGATGGAACAGATTTTTAAAGCATTATCATAGAAGCACAGTGTAGAATGGTTGCCACCATGAGGTAAGGGGAAAGGGAGATGAAGTATTAGGCAAAGGGTATGAAGTTCTAGTAATGCAGGATGAGTAAGTCCTACAGATCTACTGCACAGCACAGTACCTGTAGTTAACCACACAATATGACGTAATTTAAAATTTGCTAAGAAGACAGAGCTTATAGTAAGTGATCTTAACATCCACACACACACAAATAAAGAAGGTAGAAGGAACTTTTGAAGGTGATGGGTATATTTATGGCAGTGATTGTGGTGATGGTTCTGGGATGTATACTTAACTCCAAACACACCAAGTTGCATACATTAGATTTGTGTAACTTTTTATACACCAGTCATACCTCAGTAAAGTGGTTTAAACAAGCTAAACTCTGTACCTAATGAGAAAGACCTTGAGAAGTTAAAATAGTATGTGTTTCATGGTGTTTTTCCTTTTTAGGTGGTAGTTAAGTCTCAGGTTTAGTGATCTGCATGTAGGTTTTCCCATCTTAAGACCTCAAAATCAGAACATTTACGTAAGGAAGTGTCTTCAGTGTGATTGGCTTTTGTTATCGTTGAAAGCAATTTAGGGACTTTAAGGAAGTATGCGTTTTTGGAGGTAACCAGACTGCTTATGTAGGGCATGCCTGATGTGGTAATAAGATTGGTTCACATGGCCTTAGAAATGGACACCCAGAAGTCCTATTCTGATGGGAACTTGCAGTTAATGTGGCAATAAAGCAACACCTCTGCAACCAAGAACTGTGGCTTATTCTTCCTTACCAGTGAGTCAACTTAGAGTACCTTGGTTCCTTTAAAAACCTGCTCTTTTGCTCTTACTTTTGTCATGTCACTCACGCTGTTGTGAAGCATACTATATATATAAGGCTGTTTGATACTAGTGACAACCAGCGACATACTTGAAATATGCTTCAAGACATTTTGTACTTTTGCAAAAGAGAAGTGAGTGAACTAGGAAAGAACAGCTCTGTATTCTGTCTCTAGGAGCTGATGATGAAATGCCTGCCAATTAATTCTCCTGCAACCATCCCTCAGCTTTCACAGAGAGCTTGAAGACATGAGCTCAGCAGTGGTCATGCAGTGAGGCTACTGGATGGCACACATTTAGCATGTGAAGTGATGTCCAGAAGTTGACCTTCTTCATTCTCAACACTGCGACCTTGCTGAACAGTTGCAGCCTAATATCCAGCCCTCCAGCACAATGGACTAAAAAGAGATGAAGATGAAGGTTTCTCTCAAAGTAAAAAGGACAGTCAGACAGAAAATGAAAGTAGAGACTAACTCATTAAGAAAATACTGAGGAAAAGAAACCCATACGTTAATGTAAACACAGCTATGAGAAAACAAAAAGAATCATTTATTCAGTAAAATATTTATTGTGTACCTACCATATGAACAAAATAAGAAAGAAAAAATCAGAAGGAAAAATAGACTCCCAAGTTCATTAAGCCAAGTGTAGGAATTACACACAAACAAATATGAAGACTGCCAAATAAGATATTCCTACATAAAACTAGAGGGGTTCAGTCCCACTTTCCCTTTCTTCTCTGCTATTTATTCAATAAGTCTCTTCACATGTGAAAAGAATCTAGTAACTCTGGCTGCCTTAATTGCAAGAAATACTAATAAATAAGTCACATTAGGAAATTAGCAGCCTAATATTTTACTCCTAAGCATTATTTTTATAAAGGAAGTTGCGTATAAAGGACTTTTTAACCTAAAGAAATGTTTCTAGAAGATATTAGTTCTCAACCCAAACTTTCAGGTGTCATTGTCACTGTTGCAGTTGTAGGCATGTCCACTAAGAGTGCGATCACAGTGTTCCAAGCACTCTGAACAGCACTTTATCCATAGTAATTCACTGACTTAAATCATCACTACAACCCAATATCATTTCATACATGTAGAATCTGAACTCAAATTACTCGTCAGAGATCCCTTCCATGGTACATGGCAGATATGGGTTTCCAATCCAGACCTTTGTGATCCAAGAGTCTGTGCCCTTTCCACCACACACACTCCATGCCATGGCACTCATCAGGACACACTGCTCCCTCCTTACGCTAGTTTGTGATCCCGGGTGGAAAGTCTAGGACGTAAACATGGCCCAGTAAGAAGAGCGGCAGTTCAGGTAAGAAATGTTTTCACCAAAAGAGACAATAAACAAGAAAACACTCTATTGTCCATGGGAATTGGAAGAAATAACTTTGGAGAAAGTAAAATAACATGGTTAAAAATGTTGGAAACAAATTGTTCTGCCATAAACACATGCACATGTATGTTCATCGTAGCGCTAGCCACAATAGCAAAGACATGGACTCAACCTAGGTGCCTATTAACATACATCATGGAATATTATGCAGCCATAAAAAGAATGAGATCATGTCCTTTGCAACAACATGGACCTGGAGGATATTTTCCTAAGCAACTTAACACAGGAACAGAAAAGCAGATGCTGCATGTTCTCACTTATAAGTGGAAGCTGAACATTGAGTACACACAGCCACAAAGAAGGGAACAACAGACACCAGGCCCTACTTGAGGGTGGAGAGTGGGAGTTATTTGTTCAGTGCTACACTAATTACTTGTGTGACAAAATTATCTGTACATTAAACCCCCGGAACACGCAATTTAACCCATGTAACAAACCTGCACATGTACCCCTTGAACCTAAAAGTTGGAAACTTTAAGAAAAAAATGTTGGAAGGAATTCCACATGCTTGTGCATTTATGCGAGTTGCCTTGGCTTATGTTGATATGCAAATTGGGTCTGCCCATTTCCCCAAAAAGACCTAGTCTATGGCCTGCAAGACTGATTTTTGCCTGGGAAAGCATCAGAAAAAAGATGGCATTTCAACTATGTCTAGAAGAAAAAAAAAATGTTAGACAAAGAAACGAGTCATGGTCACTTCTGTGATTTAAATTCTTCTACAGTCACAGGCTAAAGGAGGCTTGGAAGAATCAAGGTGAGATTAAAGTATCATCAGAAGAGGCCAGCTGGCTCCTACAGAAGGCTTGAGTTTGTACCATTTACCTGTAAAAATTTACCCCAGACTTAATGTAACCCCTAACTCTAAGCTTTCCAGAAGGAAGAATAACATCACAACAGTTTTTCAAAGGAGGAAAGCTGGGAAGCGAGACAAAACATTTAGAACATTTGAGAAATCTGAAAGCTATGGAGAGAAAAAACTTTGGCATTATTCTTTTTAAAGGAGAAATTTTATAAAAGGTTTGGAAACAAGTAAGTATATAAAGTACAAACAAAAATAGTTTGAAGAAATATAATGAAATTTAAGGGAAGGAAGAACTTAACACATGCTGCACACTGACATAATGCTAACATACAATGTTAACATTATGCTAAAATAGCATACTTCTGTCATTTTCAGTTCAGGCCTCATAACTCAGTCCAAAGAGATACATACCACTACATGTAGACTTCTCATTTAATGAATAATATTCCATTGTCTGGATGTACCATCATTTATTTAGCTTCTCACCTACTAAAAGACATCTTGGTTTCTTCCAAATTTTGGCCATTATGAGTAAAGCTGCTATAAATATCCATGTGCAGATTTCTGTGTAAACATAAGTTTTCAACTCCTTTGAGTAAATATCAAGGAACACAATTGCTGGATCAGACAGTAAGGGTATGTTTAGCCTAAGAAACTGCCAAACTGTCTTCCAAAGTGGCTATACTACTTTGCATTCCCACGAGTAATCAACAAGAGTTCCTGTTGCTCCACATTCTCAATAGCATTTGGTATCAGTGTCTTGGATCTTGGCCACTCTAATAGACGTGTAGTAACATCTCATCGTTGTTTTAATTTGCATTTCCCTGATGACATATGATGGGCAGCATCTTTTCATATGCTTATTTACCATCTGCATATCTTAGTTGAGGTGTTTGTTCAGATCTTTGGCCCAATTTTTAATTGGGTTTTTCATTTTTTTATTGGAAAGTTTAAAAGATTCCTTGTATATTTTAGATTACAGTCTTTTATCAGCTGTCTTTTGCAAATATGCTCTTCAGTCTTTGGCTTGTCATCTCATTCCCTTGACTATGTCTTTCACAAAAGGGGAATTCTTAAGGAAGTCCGGGTAATCAATTATTTCTTTAATGTACTGTACCTTTAGTGCTGTACCTAAAAAGTCATTGCCACATCCAACACCGTCTAGGTTTTCTCCTATCTTCTAGCAGTTTCACAGCTGTGCATAGTACATTTAGATCTATGATCCATTTTAAGCTATGTCAATACTTACAGTTTAAAAAGTTGACTTCAAGATCTTGAGGCAGTAAAACTTACTTTATTAAATCTCAACTTTTGATTACGTCTTTTCAATATTCTATGTGACAAAATGAAGTGTACCTATTAAAGCACTTCCGCTTCATTCCAAAGTATGAGAGTTATCTTCAGAAAAGAAATGAAGGCAATATTTTGACTGTCAAGATGAACCAATGGTTTTTTCATGGATCAGCATTTTCACTTCAAAAACTGACTGACAGAGAAACCATGGTTATTCAGACTTGGATATTGGGCAGACACTGTCTAAAAAATAAACACAGTAAGCCTGTTGCTTCAAGGATAAAAACTGACACTGCTTATTGCCAATGTAAAATTCAAACTTTCAAGCAAAAGTTGGGGTTTGGATAAATTATACACCACAGTGACCTTGACTGTTTTCCAGCCATAAAGATTTTTCTGATGAGACTGATGGTGATAAGCAAATATGATATTTTAATATTGTATAATGAGATGTGTCAACATTTGGAAGATTAACATAAATTAGTCAACCAATGTTTTTCAAATGACCAATGTGTGTTATAACGTTACCAACTCATACATGTATAAAAGAGGCATTCAAAGGACAAGATAGACAAATGGATTTTAATGTGAAAGAATAGGAAAAGTGCACTGATATGATTTCAGATTCTGCATTGCAACTGACCTTTAAAAAAACCACCACTTGCTGAGTTTTGGTGTAGTATCAAAGGAGAACATCCATAATTATCTGAAAAGACTATAAAATATTCCTCCCTTTTCCAGCTACCTACTTGTGAGGGCCAGAATTTCTTTCTATACTTTAGGCAAAAGAACATATTGCACAACATTGAATGCTAAGGCAGATATGAAGATCTAGCTATCTTCTATATTGAGACATACATTAAGAAGATCTGCAAAAATGTAAAACACCACTCAATAAATTTTGACTCAGAATAACACTTACCTCACATAAAAGCGAGTGAGTTGTGTGTATTCGGCCATTCTTGCATTGCTCTAAAGAAATACCTGAAGTTGGGTAATTCATAAAGAAAGTTTTAACTGGCTTGTGGTTCTGCAGGATATACAGGAAGCATAACTCAGGCATCTGCTTCTGGGAAAACCTCAGGAAACTTCCAATTGTGGCAGAAGGTGAAAGGGGAGCAGGTACCTCACATAGAGGGAGCAGAAGGAACAGAGAAAGGAGAAGGTGGTACCATACACTGTTAAATAACCAGATCTTGTGAGAATTATCACCAAGACAGCACCAAGAGGATGGTACTAAACCCCTCATGAGAAACTGCCCCCATGATTTAAATATCTCCCACCAGGCCCCACTTCCAACACTGGGGATTACAATTCAACATAAAATTTGGGTGGGAACACAGACCCAGACCATATCACTATGTTAACATGAAGTGAGTTTTTGCATTATTTTAAAATGAAGTGACTGTTTTTGTAATATCTCTGTTTCAGTTTCCAATATAGTAAATATTGGTAAATATAACCCACATAAACAGAAGCTCCATAGCTGGGCTGTCCATAGGGCAGTGACTAGTCACATGTAGCTCCTGAACCCTTGAAATATGATTAGTCTGAACTGAGATGTGCTCTAAGTATAAAATGTATAATGGATTTCAAAGAGTTAGTATAAAAAAGAATGATTATCGCTCCATTTTTATGTCATTTACATGTTAACACAATATTTTAGATTTATTGGAAAGTATCAGCTTTACCTTTTTAAACTTATTGTTGCTACTGGAAACTTTTAAATTGCAAATGTAGCTTGTATTTTTTATTTGCATTATATTTCTATTAAACAGCACTAGTCTATAAAGTCCTCAATTTTTAAGTGTGTAAAAAGGTCATGAGAGTAATGGTTGAGAAACTGCTGCTCTATAGAGATATGAATCAGTTAAAGAAAAAAAAAACTCCAAACCTATAAATCTATAAATATTGACATTTAAGGGGTCCAACAAGACACAGAATTAGCTTACAGGGAAAACCACCACCAATCATGAAGAACAGACCAGAGACTCACTCAAATATAAAAGTGTACAGTTCACCAGACTTTTGTGGGAACCCTCTACCATAAAAGCCAGAGGAGACTAACATAAGTAAAAAGAAAAAATAACCCTACGGAAAGAAGCCAAATGAAGCAAACAGCAGAAGGAAACTTCAAAGACTTTAATACCCTCAGAGAAATGAATAAATACTGCAGCCATACGATAGCTATGCTTAAAAGGAATAAATTCATAAAGCAATAAAGAGCTCTTAGAAATTAAAATTTTGATGGCAAAAAATAAAGTCAACAGAAAGTTAAGATAAATATTAGAAAACCTTACACAGAACAAAAAGACAAAGAGAAAATAGGTGGAAAAATAAAAGAAAATTATAAGAGTGCTCCAAAATGCAATAACAGAACAGAAAGAGAACAACTGAAAAACTATGTGTCTTGAGAATAGGCGAAGGATAAAGAAGTATTTCCCAAAACTTTAAATCTTACGGATTGAAAGGCTCTAATAAATGTTCAAACTGTACAATATAACAAATGGTTTAAAAACCCACACACATCATAAAATTTCAAAGAACTGGAGGGGAAAATGCAGAGGCTTGGAGGTACAAGGCAGGTAAAAGGTGGCCTTCTCAACAATAATACTGAAAACTGAAAATAATAGCATACTGCCTTTAAAATTCTGAAGAGAATGACTTCAACCTAGAATTTCAAACCTCTGTAATAAAGTGTGAGTAAAGAATAGACATTTTCAGACATAAATGTCAGAAATATATATTCCTCCTGAGAATCCTTTCCCAGAAATTGACCAGACATGTCTGAAATACATTTAAAGAAATATCACTAAACAAACAATATGAAACCATTATAAAACCAGGGAAACAGAAAATGTGTACAAGTATACCACGTGACTCAGCTTTCAACAATATTTTACCATCATACTAAGATAAAAACTGAATACTGACCTCACCAAAATTTTTAATTAATGAAGCAGGACACAAAGGAAAGGAGAATGAGGGATGTAAACTAGGAAGATAGAATAAAAAAATAACTAAACATTTATCACAGATCACCTGAGGTGGTCTTAAATATTAAAAATCAAGAAATATTCACTCAAGCATATTCCTGATAAAGAAGAAGAAACACAAGTTGAAAGTGGTTGCTTCCAAAGAGTAGGGAGAGGTGGGTGGGGCATGGAATTGCCAATATTTGTTTTTAAAAAATCTTGTAATACATGCGGTTTTAAATGTCTTGCTTCAGTGAGTTTAAAATAAATTTAAAATAAAACATCAAATATAAGAGGGATACATATTTAACTTTATAAATGATATGTATTTAAAAATACAGATATATACATACACAGACAGTTGCAAAGAAATTTGGAAGTTATAAATTTTTGTTGGTAAAGCAAGCCAATCTATGAAAAGCTAAGAAGATCAAATCAATGGATTTGTACATTGTGAGAATTTCCCACCCAATTTTTGTTTTAAACTAAACGTAACTGGGAAGAAAAGACAGTCTCCTATCTCATGTTTCACCAGGGATCACAAACTGGGTGCCCGCAGGCTGAAGCAGCCCACCTACAGGCCTATACTCCTTGGGCTATATGGCTTGTTGCTGTTCCTGTTGCTTAAAAATCAGGGCAGACTGCAAAAGAATCAGGTTGCCATCTAGGTAAGATGTAAAAGCAAAAGTCTGGCCACAGGTGGCCCTCATTCCACATCAAGGCATCAACCAGCTACTGCTGAGCTGCGACAGCCGTGTCTCTACGGCATGTAGTATCCTACATCTCACCACCAAATGGTGTTTATTTGTCCGCACATAGTCCTATAAATAATAAATGGAAGACAGGTCAAGAAGATCTCAGATTTCAAGAATAATCAATATCACATCTTTGTAGAAATGAAGGAAATTTTCACTGTCTAAAATGCAGCAAATGCTTATTTCACCAGTTGCTTATCTAAGTCCTGAAATGATCTGAGTCTGAAACTCCTGGTTTAAAGGTCAATAGGCTTTGAACAGACTCAACCTTAACCTTCAAAGATCTATTCAATTCATGTTGCTATATCCTGCAAACTTGTGCATGCACACGCACATACATACACACACACACACACACAAAGTTATGCGTGTGTATACCTGTGTGTGTGTGTGTGTGTGTATATGCATATAACTATACATATAGTGGTTCCTATGCCCTATCCAACTTTTATATATGGGATGTATACAAACAGATTTTTAAAAGTGGATCAGCATATTTTAAAGTTGCAGACTTTGTCCTATTTAATGTTTAAGTGTATATAATAAGAACATTAAGAATATGGGGCTGCTTTCCTATTTCCTTCATTTTATTATTGATATATAGCTTACATATTATAATCTTATTGATGCTAAAAGTCTGCAAGTTATAAACCTTATAAAAGAGATGAAGAAGAAAGGGAGAGGTAGTATAACTTTAAAACAGAACTTTTTTATTTGTTTTGTTTACATACCACAAAACAATCTCCAAATGACCTCTTCCAAAGTAACTTTTTAACCAAATTAACGGAAAATGGAATGCTACCTTAGAATCAAAGTGAGATAAAAGGTAGAAGTCCTAATCTACATAGCATTATTCATGACAAGGGTTTCCCTCGCTTTCTTGGGGGTCAAAATGTCAGCTTCAACTATGTAGCAAATGTTAATAGGATGTTTCTAAGTAAGTACCATAAGAGGGCTACAAGGATTTCTTCCTCTGTAACGCATTCAGAATGACACTAGCTACTTCTTACCCGGTCCCAGGAGTAGTCTACCAACCCATTTCCTTTCATCTCTGATACATTAGGACTCATGCTGAGCTAACCACTCCCCTACAGGACTGAGATCAGACTAAGAAGTTTGTTTGTATTTACAAAACATCAAAGTATGAACAAGAAAAGTCTCGCTGACCTGGATATAGAATTACTCTGCCAAAAAAAAAAAAAAAAAAAGTGCTACTCAATTCTCTGACTGCTGCTTAGAGGGATGGTATCAGAGAAATGGTTTCGAAAGGCAGAAAATGCAGTTTGGAGAACAATCATTTTCAGTGTAAACTGTAAAATGTCTTGGAGATCTTCAAAAATCTGAGCAAATTTTATCAAGCATGTATCAACTGAATTTTATAGAATAGAAATACTGCTATGCAAATAATAAATACTTCAAACTGTTGGACAGCTGTAACACGGATTGGAATGAATGGCCATGTATTGTCCTTAGGATGTTCAGAGGTGAGGAGAGGATGTTTCCCCTCCTATCTAGAGAGAAAAGAGGAGCCTGTCTCGAGGTAGATTAACATATCAAAGTGATTCTATAAAAGACTATGGGTCAGCATGGTGGCTCATGCCTGTAATCCCAGCACTTTGGAAGGCCAAGGCAGATGGATCACCTGAAGTCAGGAGTTTGAGACCAGCCTGGCCCAGATGGCAAAACCCTGTCTCTACGGGGTTTTGTGTTGTGTATTTTTTTTAAATACAAAAATAAGCTGGGTATGGTGGTGCGTGTCTGTAATCCCAGCTACTCAGGAGGCTGAAGCAGGAGAATCGCTTGACATGGGAGGTGGAGGTTGCTGTGAGCCAACAAGAAGCCAGAATAATGCTTATAGACTACTTAACAAATCACTGTCAATATTTGCCATATTAAACTAAGAAAAACAAACTTAATAATTGTTTAGTAAAACATGAAAGCCAAAAATGAAATCCTAAGCCCCCCAACTGACCGAATGGATCTTCCTGATGGCCAAGGGGATCCCAGAGAAACCTAAAAAACTAAATTCCCAGCCATGATGGGAAGGAAGCTGAGACAAACCTCTCTAAATCTCTTCTCTTTGGGAGTTTATGCACAACTGGCCAGCATTAACATTGAAATTGCCTTCCTAAGACTGAAAAAACAGACACTTTGTGGCAATAAGATAGTTCCAACCTTACTCTGGTACAGAAACATATGTAGACCCTGAAGAAAATAAACATATTTTATTCAAAATATATTTATTTGACACATTTTTCATATTTTGAAATGACCTTGTAAAGCCTTCTCTTTTGAGGGAAATTTATATACACAGACAATGTCTGTTAACACAGCCTGGTCTTCCCTTTCTAAGTCTTTCCGTGTTCTAGAAAAGATTAAATGAGGTCGGACATGGTGGCTCATGCCTGTAATCCCAGCACTTCGGGAGGCCAAGGCAGGTGGATCATAAGGTCAGGAGTTCGAGACCAGCCTCGCTAAGATGGTTAAACCCCATCTCTACTAAAAATACAAAATATTAGCCAAGCATGGTGGTAGGCACCTGTAATCCCAGCTACTCAGGAGGCTGAGGCAAGAGAATCACTTGAACCCAGTAAGCAGAGGTTGCAGTGAACTGAGATGGCGCCACTGCACTGTAGCCTGGGTGAGACTACATCAATAAAAAACAGAGTGAGACTCCATCAATAAAAAAAAAAGAAAGAAAGATTAAATGAGAGTCTGACACCTTTAAGGTTCAAACACAGACATTTACCATCTATTCTCTCTGAAGGATGCTATCTAGAGGCTTCATTTACACAGCAAGAACTTCGACCTGGATAACTCCCCTTATCTTAACTCAAGCATTTCTTACTACTGACTTCATTTAGACAAAGCATAACTCTTTCAACCAATTTTCAACTAGAAAGTCTTTGAATCCACCCATGACCTGTAACACCCCTCCTGACTGCTTCAAAATATCCCATCTCTAGGCAAACCAGTGTACATCTTCCATATATTAATTCATTATTTTACCTAAATTTTCTGTCTCCTTAAAATGTATAAAATCAAACTATAACCTGACTACCTTGGGCATACCTTCCCAGGACCTCTTGAGACTGTTCCCCAGGCCATGGTCACTCATATTGGCTCAGAATTAGCCCCTTGAAATATTTTATAGAGTTTGGTGTCTACATTAGCATATGGAATTTAATCCTTCCTAGATGCCATTTTCCAGTTGCAGAATATTTAGCAAAATATTTAGGACTCATAAAAAATAAGCTGATGTTAGAATGTATTATGCTTTAGCTTGATACTCTCAAAGACTTAATTTTTAAAATCAAAACTTTCCAATAGATCCAAAAGTCTACTGGGAAAGGCTTCTCCTGCCTCCTGGGGAAGAAAATACCTTAACAACATTCTAATTTAACTTTAAAAATGAAAGTCTGAGTAAAGTAGTAACTTTTAACTAGCAAATATTAAAAGCAGTATAACTCAAAAGCAATATAACAGGGTATTACCCGAATAACCATAATTATATAACTGGAATTATTTATGCTATAGAGAGACAAAGTCAAATAATTGAGAACACAGTCCCATACTTTCATTTTAAATCAGGTTTCACACTTCACTCTCACCCAAAACACAGAAAATCATATCCGTTCTTCTTTTGCTGAGAAACTTAAACACTAAAGCCCTTGCAGCTTCTCCAATATCACTACCACTGTGGGAGCACAGAAGTATTGTATGCATATTAGGAGCAGGGAGGAGGTGGAGTAACAGCACATGTTGCCAGAGTCAGGGCATCATAATCTGCTATCTGGGTAATTCCTGGGTAATTGGAGATCCCTGTGCAATGAATGTTGCCAACACTCCCAAAAATCTACTGAGCCAACCAATTGATTTTTCTGTACTAATAAAGAGTTTAAGCTTTCAGGACACATCACACCCTGATCCTGTCTCCTTCCAGGCATAGCGCTGAGAAAATAAGACCCAGCCAACTCAGAACAATTCCTTTTGGCTTGAGATTCTTGGAGCAAAGGAGCATTCCGCACAGCTTTATTCCCAGTGCCCTCCCCATGGAGATGCACAGCCGCCCACACACACTAAGGGTAGAAGAATGGGAAAGGGCAGATATTTCTTTCCTGGGAACAAAGCCAGAGTGAAAGTTTAGGAGGATATAAACATGTAACAGCTAGTGGAGAGCCACAGAAACCTTCTCCCCAGGCAAATGTGCTTTGCTGTAAACTTTCCTTGCCCCTTACAATATTTAGGGTTGTGTTAATGCAAATATTTTTTAAATCCTCAAGCATGTGATGTTTAAAATGCCTAAAATTAAAAACAAACAAATTTCTCCTCATTGCCTGTCTAAAGCCACCAACACATCCACTCTTTATCACCATGGATATTTGTGAAGTAGCTAACTGCCAGGGCTGCAAACCATCTTGCAAACTTCCCCTTGCCTGTCTGTGCTGCCAGGATTCTAAACTAAGGGTCCCATTGAACACTTCAAACACAACAGGATGTGCACACGTGCATCATTCTAGACTGAGGGCTCCTAAATGTCCAAATTGTCAAAGGAGTCCAAGTCTTTAATAAATGCCATCGCTTTAACAGGATTACAATTTACATCAACAGGCCTATTCTTCCAGTCATCTAGATCAGCTATAAAATTCCCAAGGAATAGAACTTTAAGCAACCTATTTAGAGTAAATCCCTCTCTCAGAAAGTCCCTTAGTCAGGTCCCTGCAGGAATGTGAGGCTACACCATTAACTCCAATTCTGTGGGGACTCAGAACAGCTGACTATCTTTAGTGTAGCCATCTCCTTACATTCTTCATTTCCTTTGTTCCCGAATCCTTTGTTCCCACTGTATAATCTATTTCATTTAATTTTTGTACTTTTCTGACCTCTACATATTTGTCAACACAATTCTCAAAATGGAAAAGTAGATACACGTGCACTGCTTTCTAGTCCTTACAAGGCCCAGTCAAACACATAATGTTGGCAATGTAAGCTTGACAGAAGTCCTACTCTGATGACATATTCAGTCAATTATGATCTAAGGTCCTTTATTTGCTATCCCCTATTTGCCTTCTTTAGTAGCTATTCCCATATTAGCCTATGTCTACTGCACTTCTCTAGATGTATATATTATTACTTAGAACTTTTTAAAGCAAAGTCCCGTACTGATCCTTCATAAGGATTACAGTATAAAACAAACAGAAATCCTTCCAATTTTTTCATTAAGTAAATGTAATCATTCATATATATGATAGTTTGCCCCTATAATTTCCTTGGGGTTACTATCTTAAACTTTGAACCACTGAATATTATGATATATTTATGGAATATCTTTCCAATTTGCTAAGGTTATTATCATTTTATATTATTAAACATGCTCAACTTGTTAAAACTCAGAACCCTGGTGACTATGCTAAGGATTCTATTTTGCAGTCACCCAGTGGTAATTCTTGTATGCTACAAAATTGACTATTGTATCTCAAGTCTTGCTAACCAGCATGCACTTTAAAGCAAGAATCAAAGTGAAGGATGGGTAGAAGAAAACAATGTCTTTCTTTAAAGGCAAATGTATAGAAAAGGTAAGAGAGCGTTCAAGGGTTTAATATTCCCAAGGAAAAACACATACACAAATAAAACTTATACTGTCAGATTTTGTTTCACTCACCCTGGGTAGAGCAGCCTCCAAATAAGATTTAAAGGACTCTCAATAGTCTCAACTGAAATGAAATCAATTAGCTTAGTGAGGTGCACCTTGGTGAAACCTTTCTAATAGTTTAGTCATATTAACCTCGAAGAACCTTATGGGAATATGTAATGAGACCATCAAAGCTCTTTCAAAAATGGTTGATTCTCCTGTTCTGAGCACATAATAGAATCACACTTTTCCACCTACGAGAACATCAGTGTGACCACGTAAGCAGTCAACGACATGTGAGAAGTAACATAGGTCTTTCTGTGCAGAAGCTTTAAAAGCCAGTGCATGTATTTCTACTACTCTTTTCCATGCTTCTGGACCATGGAAACGTGTTTAAGATGGAGCCTTCTTCAGCCAGGGACCTTAACCAATACAGTGAACAGATCCCCTTATTGATTCACCATGGATGCAAGCTTGACAGAAATTGAAGTACTAAAAAAGCAGTCCTTTTAGTACTAAAAAGTACTAAAGCCACTGAGGTTTTCAGATTGTTACTGCAGCATAATCTAGCCCTTCCTGACTCACGACACAACTGATTTTAAACACCAATACAGAAGGCACTGCGCTATGCGACATGTGTGGCAAAGTCAGACAGAAATCTGACCCCGGTATTGACCTCAAGAAGCATACATCAGCATGGTGGAGACAAAACCTGAGCTTATGTAACGTAAAGTGAGGTATAAAATTCCAGTTTCCATCTACTGAAAATCCTTACAGCAGTTCTTGGTAATATCATGTCCTAATGGAGAGAAGATCCCTTTCCACCGAGAAGCAATAGCACAAATAAAGAGAAAGACAGAAAACAGGCAGACAGCACAGAAGACAGTTGGGTGAGGCAGCACGGATTATAAGGAGCCATTGGAAATAAAAGGTGCAACACAACAGGACAGGCCTTGGACGCTATACAGTAAAATGTTAACAGCAATAATAATAAAACAACCATTACTGTCCTAACACATTCTAAGGACATTACATATCCTCTCCATTAAGAGTAATAATCATCCACTGAGGTGAACTTTATTATCATTCTCTTATTTATAGATGACAAAAGCAAGGTGCAGATAGAGTGCATTGCCCAAGGTCACACAAAACCAAAATACGAACCCAGAGAGTCTCACTCTAGGGTTCACGACATTAACCTCTACTCTATATTTCCATCATGGAACCTTAGACCATCTAAATAGTCTTCCATAATAGGAGATGAAACACATGTACAGTTTTAGGAAGGAGACTTTTTTTTTGAGACAGGGTCTTGCTCTGTCACCAGGTGCCAGGTTGGAGTGCAGTGGCACAATCTTGGCTTACTGCAACCTCTGCCTCCTGGGTTCAAGCAATTCTCCTGCCTCAGCCTCCCAGGTAGCTGGGACTACAGGCGCATGCCATCACGCCCAGCTATTTTTTTTTATTTTTATATTTTTAGCAGTGACGGGGTTTCACCATGTTAGCCAGGATGGTCTCGATCTAGGAAAGAGACTTCTATGATTAGCATCACACCTCAAAAGCATTACTTGTGCCATGTATAAAATGGATCAAAGTAAAAAGAGACCGGTATTTAAAAGGATATATCTTTTAGAAACCACTGAAACTAATCAGGTAAAAGATAATGAGCCCTTATATTAAGATAGTAACTAATAACTATGAATCAGTAATTCAGAAATTTATGACATGGTCATAGCAATGTACCTTCTGACTATTAGTACGAGAGTTTAAAGATGGTTGCAAGTTCTTTGCTACTTCTCTCATTGGCATGGAAAGTCTAATTCTCCCCTCCTTGAATCAAGGCCTTTTTTCAGATCTACTTATCAAGAGATTGTGGCAGAAACAATGGACTGGCACTTCTGACACCAGGTCACAAGAAGCCTTGCAGCTCTGCTTGGCTCTCTCGAAGCGGTCTGTCTGGCAACACCCTAAAAGCCCAGAGTTACCTTATAAGAAGTACAAATAAATACCTTGCTAAGAGGCTGTGTCAAAAAGTCCCAACACTACATGAAAAGGATCTCAACTGGGCCCAGCCTGCCAGCCATCCCTACCAAGGTGCCAGGCATGTAAGTTAAGCCATTGTAGAACCTCCAGACAAGGCACCGGATGACTATCACCAAGTGACTCCAGTTGGTGCTGTGTGGAACAGAAGAATACCCCATCCAAATTCCTGACCCACAAGCCCAGGAGATATCATTAAATATGTTAAGGCAATAGATTTTAAGATAGTTTGCTTGGCTGCAGTAGAAAGCTAGAACACAATGTTTATTAAAGGAACTCTAAATATCAATCAACTATATCAAAATCACTCAGGATCCTCAGCCCCTCCTCTCACCCTGAAGGAATTAGAATCTGTGTATATGACTCAAGACATGCATTTTCAGCAAATCCTACCACGCAGATGCTTCTTACATTAAAGTTTAAATATTAAGCCATTTTAAAGAAGTCCACAACATGTATAATGTTTTTTAAAATCTCAGTGTTTCAGGAAACAGTTTAAAACATATGAATTTCAGGAGCAGATCTTTATTTCTGCTTTTAAAATGTCCATTTGACAGACTGAATGTTAAAACAGCATTTAAAAGGGAAACATAAATTTTCAAAAGCTTACCTGTTAGGCCAGGACACTTACCACCACACAGATTATATTTTCTTACTGAGCTAATATTAAAACTTTTTTCTGATACCAACAATTCCAGAATGGAATGTAAAGAACACAAATAACCCCTCACCCTTCCTTCTCTAACAAAGCATGGTCACTGTTCAATTCTCAGTGGTGAGGAAAAGCACTCAGGATGACAAAGGCACAGGAGAGTAGACTGTTTCATTTCCTACTAGAGAAGCATTCTCTCTGAAAACAGTTAATATTCAGAGACTAGAAATGAGGTCACTAATGACAATATAATCACCTCACCCACTGTCGTCTCAACCTCATCAAATACTATTCAAGTGTGAATAGAACTGACCAAAACTCTTCAACAAATATTTATTACTTACCCAGCAAGTAGAACCTACTTTGTGCCAGGGAGTCATGAATCTGATAAAACAAAACTACCCAAGGACTTAAAAGGAGAAAGATGGATGAACCAGATATCACTACCGTTTGTGCCCAGGCAGGATTATTCCTGGAAAGGTGTAAAGTTGTCTCCTAAAGCGGGAATTCAGCCAGAAAATAAACAAAGATCTTTCACACAAACATGAAGCACTCCTCTGACTTTGAAGCATTCTTCCAATTGCCCTGTTGGGTTTACACAGCATAGTTTCACACTCTTTTGTGCCCACTTTGAGTCCCCTTTGCCAAATACATGTGTGCTGGAGAGAATCAAGTGTGGTCTGCAGGAGTTTTTAAATCAAGGTGTAGTTAACAGACCTTAAGGTCCTAAGTTTTTGCAACAAATGATTATAAAGACAAAGACGTCATATTTTTTTAAAAAAATAGTAGTATTAAAGTAAAATATGTTTTCATGATCTGTTCCTGATAGTCCTCAGAGATCCAAATAATTTCCCCTGATTTTGTGTATTACTTTACTTCTCAGTATTTAACTTGCCCCAGTAGAGAAATTAACAAACAGTAGCCACTGAAACACTTTTTATGAGGATTCCTGAAATAATACTGGTGAATTAACCGTGACCTACAAATTACTTCAACCACAGCTAAAATAAAGTCTTTCTAATACAAAACGTGTTATTAAGCAAGTCAGATCCAGAAAAATTAAAAAAATTCTCAAAGAGTTGACAGACTGAAAATTTAGTAAAATAGGAGTCAAAAGGCATAAAAGAAAATTAAATTGGATGTCTCAGGATATGTGATAAGGATTCAGTACCTTTAACTTTTCAGACGTAAAGACTATTCCATCTACTCTTCCTCATTCCTATGCTGAGCAGGAAGGCTCTTTTATGGACCACTTTAAAAGATAAGGGAGCATACAGCTGTATAATTTTAAGAAGCAAATTTGCCCTCTTTAGAGTTTCATAGGATATTATCACCTAGCATCAGTAATATCAGTCTTCTGAATTGTTTTTCTATAAGAAGGGACTTATTTCAATTATTCTGATTCTACAGCTTGATTTAAAATATTCCTTGAGTATCTGCTAAGGAAACAATTGTGTTGGTCAGTATGGCAACACAAAGTGGCATAAAGATAGTTCCTTATCCATCACACACACAGTAGAGAAATAGAATATATTTTATAAAATCCAAACAGCCAAAGAGTGGTCAGAAGACACTTTGAATAGCAACAACTGGCTTACGTAATATGACATCTTCTAACCATGGTAAGAGGTGTAAGGGTGGTCTGTATGCTATCTTTGTATCTCACCCACCCCCACCAACAATCAACACAGAGCCCTTTACACAATAAGTTTTGATTTGATCTCTCATTTAAATAGGGACTCTCATTAATGAGGGTTGGTGATAAATTCTGTGACAACGGAAGACGGTAACAGGCCATAATGCAGATTGAAGTACAAGGCTCTGATCTATGTTGACATTTTACTAACCACAGATTAGGAATGGTGTGTGTAGAACTAATGATAACATTTTGCCTCCTCTTGAACACAACACTTTTTTTAATAGTGTTTCTTTGTACTATTATTTTAAAAATTCCTTGGGCAGGGTTGAGGAAAAGATAACTAAATTAAAAGACTGAAAATTAAGAGACGGTCAAATAAAATGAACACATCTTGGATGACACACAGCTAGGAGTGAAAGAAGGTCCCTAGAAAGCACCAATGAAACATCTGATACTTGCATTGTTTAGCAGATCAACAAAGTGTTTGCACAAGCAATATGTCATTTATTCTATTTGATGAGATATTTGCTCCCATTGTACAAAACGGAATATTTAGGCTCAAGGAGTAAATGGCAAGTGACAGAGTTGAGGTACAAATTCATATTTTGTTTCATTCCTTAAGATGGTGCTATCTACCCTAGATGAGAAATAACTACCTATAATGAGGAGATCAAAGTCAATGATGTCTGGTTTTAGCCTCTTCCTTGTCTAAAGTTGCCACAGATATAAAAGAAAGGATAGCAACTACCTGCACACCACCTCCAGAGGGGCCAGAAAAACAATAGCTTATATGGACTTCATTGTAATTAAAGGAGAAATTTCTATAAATTTCTAGAATTCCTTGAGAAACACTACCTATTTGAATAACGTAGATGAAATCTTGCCTTTGAACCTTTCAGGATTACTTCCTGAGCTTGCCTGTTAGTCTTATAGTGATTATTGGCATAAACTTTCATTTAGATTTGAACAGCATTCCTGGGATAATAGTGAAAACCACTTTCAACAAGTTTCCTATGCCTGAATTCAGCAATTCATGAATTGCTTAAGTTCTACATTGATTTTTTTTTCTTGTAACCAGAGATGTATATATTAAAGCACTGGTTCTTGATTCATGAAGAAAATCATTTTGGGAAGCCTATTTATTTTTAAAATATCATTTGCATGTAAGATTCAAAATTCATATCACATATCATAATCATTCTTCAATTAAGCAAATTTGATGAGGAATTCTAATAAGGTTTCACAATTAAGCTTTTATATATTAAAAAACAATATAGCAATCACCACCTAACTTGTAAGACCTAACCACTGCAAAGATGATGTTTTAAATTTGAACTTGAAAGGAAAACCCATCAGCGTGCGTGCTTGATTTCTTTAATCTATTCATGTAGGTTAATTACCTGACACTCATTAAGATGACTCCGGGCTTCTTTAAATTTCTGACCATATTAACCTCTCCAACTAATCCTTATTAGAAAAATATTAAAGAGTGTTCATTGCTATTACAAATTGAATCTGAAATGATGAAACAATTATCAAATAAATGGAGTAGAAAATGAGGTTATATGCATGAGAAGATTCAATGCATCAAATATTTTACTTCCGTTATTCTAAAATACAGGTCTTAGGGTCTGTATCCAGGAAATGTGCTTAAAGATCAGCCCCCGAAAGAAATTTCTACACTCCATTCTTGTCCAATGGGTTGATAAACAAAAAAACCTTAAGTCCATCCTTAATAGATTCAGAAAAAAAATCTAGTTCTAAATAATTGGACAGAAAGATTCAACTACCTAGCTCAGTAAGTCCACATACAATCATTTTATTAGGTATCTCATGTAATTTAATATTATGTGTCTCACATTTACTATTATGTGTCTCACTCATTTTGTAAATGATTTGAAAGAGATAGAGAGAGGCTACTCAATGATGGAAAGAGTACTGGTGGTCAACATCATAAGACCATGAAATGTGAATGAGATGTTACTTTTAAAAACTGAAACCTTATCACTTCAGCTCTAGGATAAAAAAGAAAATTCAAAGTTGTTTTTCTTCTCTAGGCAAACTTCATTTACAAATTCTCTGAAGCAAAAAGAACAAAGCTGGAGGCATCACAGTACAAGACTTCAAAATATACTACAAAGCTATAGTAACAAAAACATCATGGAACTGGCATAAAAGCAGGCACACAGACCAATGTAACCAAATGGTGAACCCAGAAACTAACCCATGTATCTACAGCCAATTGATGTTTGACAAAGGTGCCAAGAATATTCACTAAAAAACAATCTCTTCAATAAATGGTGCTGGGAAACTGGATCTCCCTAAGGGAAAACAAAACAAAAAAAACCCAGACCCCCATCTGTCACTCTTTAAAAAAATCAACTAAAAATGGGTTAAAGACCTAATATAAGTCATGAAACCATTAAAATAACAGAAAACACCACAGGGGAAATACTTTAAGACATTGGTCTCAAAAAGGATTTTATGAATAAGACCTCAAAAGCGCAAGCAACAAAAGCATAAATAAACAAACGGGATTATATGTCAAACTAAAATGATTCTGCACAGCAAAGGAAACAGAAAAGACAACCTACAGAATGGCAGAAAATATATGCAAACTATTAATCTGACAGGGGATTAATATTCAAAATAAATAAGGAACTCAAAGATCTCAACAGCACAAAAAAAAAAAAAAAAAAAAAAATCCAGTTAAAAAATGAGCAAATGCTCTGAACAGGTATATTTCAAAAGAACACAAATAAATGCCCAACAAATATGTGAAAAAAATTCTCAACATCCTAGTCATAATAGAAATGCAAATCAAAGCCATAATGAGATACTGTATCATATCACCCCAGTTAGAATGGTTCTTATCAAAAAAATAAAAATTTTTTAAAAATGCTCTTGAGGATGCAGGAAAAAAGGGAACACTTATACACTGTTGGTGGAAATGCAAACTAATACAGTCACTGTGGAGAACAGTATGGAGGTTTCTCTAAAAAACAGAACTACCATATGATCCAACAGTTTCACTCTTGGGCATTTACCAAAGAAAAGGAAATCAGTGCATCAAAGAGATATCTACATCCCCATGTTTATTCTAGCACTATTCACAATAACCAAGATATGGAATCATCCTAGGAGTCCAATGAAAGATGAATTGATACAGGAAACGTGGCATATATACACAATGAAATACTATTAAGCCACAAAAAAGAATAAAATTATGTCCTTCTAGGCAAAAGAGGCTGAATTAGAGGATTTGAGGTTAAGTGAAATAAACCAGAAACAAAGTTAAACACTACATGTTCTCACTCATATTTGGAATTTAAAAAGGCTGATCTCATAGAAGTATAAAGTAAAACAGGACACTAGAAGCTGGGACAAGTAGGGGGAAAAGGGTAGAGAGAAAATTAAGAGATGCAAAGTGACAGCTTGATGGGAAGTAACTAACAAGCTGTATTATATGTTTTCAAATAACTAGAAAAGAGGATGTTGAATGTTTCCAACACAAAGAAATGATTAAAAAAAAAAAAAGACGTTTAAGATGATGAATATACTAATTACCCTGATCTGATAACTATGCATTGACTGTATATATCGAAAGATCACTATGCACCTCATAAATATGTACCACTATGTGTCAATTAAACATAAAAGGTTAAAAATAAAAACTAACCTGTGACCTTCGACAACTGATATCTATCAACTCCACAGATTTTTAAAGATGTTATCAATAGAATGTTAGTGATAGTGTCTTACACATGTTCACTTAAGCTATACCACAGGCTGGATTGGCAAAAAACCAAAAGGTGGAGAAATTGAGATTTAGATTAAGGAAAAGATGTAAAGCAAAAGAGAATTAGGAGAAGATTAAGAGAAAAGGAGAGAGTGGGGGTATAGGATGTCAGCAACAAATGGCAAAGGGTTAAAACCCTTAACATACAAAAGGTTCTTGCAAAAAGAGAAAACAATGCGTTTTTATTTTCAAACTGTAAATAGCAGCAACCAAAGGGGAAATACAAATGGCAAAATCTATCCGTAGAGCAGCAATTAACTTCATTAGTAACGTCTTTTAAATGGGGAAGAAAATGTTTTACCTTCCATATTGATGAAAAGAAAAAAAGACAGCATTCTCAAACATAGCTACTAGCACCACTGATTGGATCTCTTACCACATTCTCTAAAAAGACTCTATCAAAGTTCTAAAAATATGTACATCCATTGATCTAGTAGTTCCCATTAAGAAATTGACTTAAGGGAATAATGATGGATATGTAAAAACAGGGAGAATGTTTACTACAGAGTTGTCACTGTGAAAAAATTTTTAACAAATTAATATAGAACAATGGGGTCAAGCTTAATTTTGTGATATATCCATGCAATATAAAATGGTACACATACATACTTGCATACACACGCATAATTAATTTAGCACATATAAATCTTATGTGCTTGGTATTGTTCTAATCTTTTATAAGTATTAATTCCTTTAATCCCCATAATGGCCCTATCATATAGGCACTATAGTTATCACCATATTACAAATGAGGAAATTGAGGCTACAGGCTAAGTGTGTTGCCCAAAGTCACACAGCCAGTAAAAGAAACAGCTGAGACTTGAACCCAGATAATCTAACTCTACAGTCTGACTTCTAAAGGATATGCACAACAACATATAAATAAGAATTATCTCCGATAGTGGGATTATGAGTATAATTATACTCTTAATTTTGCCAGTTTATATTTTCTAATTTTCCAACTTGAACATGCATTATTCTTATAAGAAAAAAGTTTGCTTTAGTATACAAATAAAGGAACTACCCAGGAAACAGGTAACACAGAAAATGTAAAGTCCAAATAAGCTAAGTAGAGATGAGAGTTGCAACTCCAGGATGGGAAACAAAGGAGTAAATGAGAAAAAAAGCAGAAGGTGAAAATCTTAGTTTAACTTTTAATTTGATGGTCTTAACTGGTAAATGTCAAATACTCTAAACAGCTATTCATTTGGAGCTATGTTTCCAAAATGCTTTTATATTTAACAGTAATTCTATGGGACATAAACAGATGTGCTATGTAGGAAGGCACTATAATAATCAAACACTGGACTAAACAAAGGTGAAGTGATTTCTTTGATGCAGGGTATATTTAAACATTCAGTGACTCTTCCAGAGTCAAGTATTTCCCAAATTATCTTTCCATAAAACACGTTTTCAAAGATCTCTTCATAAAAGCATCCTCTGCAAAAAGCTGATTTGGAGTATGTCCATTCATTCATTTATTCATTCAATTACCAAGTGCCTATAATGCATCAGGCTCTACTCTGGACAGCAACACATGCTAATAACAGAAGACTTGAGTTCTGGTCCCAGCTCACTATTGACTGGCCCACTTAAGATCACTTACTTAAGAGTAATAAAGTATCAACATCACCTGCTCCCCAGGCCCCCTCGAGATGTTTAAGAAGTAAGTTTGCAAAGCACAGTCACACATGTTAGCAGTAGAATACAATGCAAACAAATGCCTTTTCGCCATATTCTAGGCTACACTGACACTTATACTGGTTTCCTGTAGTTCCCATCACGTTGCCCGGACAGGAAAGAAAATTATAAAAAGCATTTTAAGGGGGTCACTCTCAGCAGTAAACACAAAGGATCCACACCTGCAGACTTTTTAAGGGGCCATATTTATTAGTGAGGATTTATTTGTGAGAACTCCTTATTTATTCTATGGGCATCATTCAGATCTCTACCAAAAAAAAAAAAAAAAACCCTGCATCAGCTCCTGCCACACGAGAAAAAATTATTCCATTCTCAGAAATGACTTGTGGGAAGCATTACACAGTACAATGAAATACAATGTCCTCATCACAGATCATGGGCACCACAAAAATCAAGCCAGTGAATTAGACAAGCTAATTTCCTATATCCAGTTCTGCAGCCAGCTTGATTCCTTAAATGCCTGAAACTGCTGCCTTTACACAATATATAGAGACTACAAATACGAATGTTCCATGCAATTATTTTTCTTGTTAAGTTTAGCTTACTTGAAAGATTATTTGGAGAGTGGTCTATGTTTTTGCACCTGACAAGTGTGCTTGTTTTTTTCCAAACCAACACTTCATATACTTTTCTACAAGGTAAACAATCCTCTAAAGCCAGCAAAAGCAGATCCCTCAAAGAGCAGCAAGATTCACCCTTGAACCCTGAAATCAGGCTGGCTGCCATCTTTTATTGCCTTTTAGCTAAAAGCCACATATTTATTTGTTTCTAGGCCGATCAAATAAAAAGGATACAAAAATTTGAAAACTAATTTTCAGTATGGCTCCATTATTACACAGAAAGCTCTGCTCCAAGACTTCCAGCATCCCCCAAAAGAAAAACAATGGGAACAAAACAGGAAAAAAGTATGAAAGGAAAACAAGGCCACATCGATCAGTGGTTAATGATATGAAGGGCTGGGTGATGGATACTTGTGGGGGAAGAAGGGCTTAACATCTATTCTGACTACATTTGTTTGAGTTTGAAGTTTTTCACAATAAAAAGTTTGCTCAAAGGAAAAAAGGAGGAAATCATGGTTATTAGAAAATAACATGGGACATTATATTCCTTTATCTCATGATTTCATAATTCTAAATGTAATTGTTTATTAAACTCATTCTCTATCAAAAAAAAAAAATCACAAGACTCATTAAAGTGTTGTATTGTTTTTATTTAATTGTCTTTCCACCCAGCAGTCAGCAGGCTGCATGGCAGCAGAGCACATGTCTTGTTCGCAGCATCTAGCCCAGCACCTGCAAATAATCAGTTGCTCAAAAAAAGAAGTTTGCTGAATGAATGAATAAAATTCTATTTCTTTGTTTCGCTGGAGAATTCAAATTGAGCCCAATAGCGCAGCATGCTCTCATTTCCTTTAAAAATAAAATTCTGAGTCTCAACTTTGACCAAGCCTCAATTTACTACAAAATATAAAACAAAGCAAGAACAAATCAAACATTTGAAGTATGTGCTCATTTTATACATGTGGCTTTATAAAATCATACTTGACTTTCGGAATTTTCATTTCTTCAGCTCCAAAGTGATGAAAAGACCTCATAAAATGACTGTTTTTAATTGACTAAAATACAGAAATGTTTCTTCTTAATAAGCAGCTAATAATGCTTGATATTGTTCCATAAACTGTTTCTTCCACACCCAACTTCATCTTTCAACGCTGTCTTCATTCCTCATTACCAGTATTCTACAAACACAGACAGTGATGGCACCAGCACTGAGGGAGCAGCCATAAGAAACAGGATGGAGAAGAGTCAAACCATCAACCACTGCCTGAACACACTATTTCCTATGGTGCCCATCCTTGTCAGAGCCCTAACCAAACTCCATCTCCATTCCTAATCTCTTCAATGCTTGGCCTCATCATGAGGACCGCTGTCAACAATTTAGACAGAGAAGTGTTCCCACTGCCAGAGTCCAGCCAGTTGGGGAGGGGCAGTGAATGGGACAGAGGATGAAGTAGACTTTTCTCTCCTCTGGAGACCAGAGGAGGAGGTGATGACTTCTTAAGCAGGCATTCTGAGTGAAATTTCCTACAGACACAAAGGAATCTCCATGGTCTACCTCAGGTACACCAAGGGTCAAACAAGACGTTCTGAACTAATAAAGCATCGGAGTACCCTATGAAACAAGAGCACACTTGCTAACAACTCAGAGAAATTTTTGGAACAAGTGCTTTTATAAAGTAGACTCATGACGCTAAGGAATAGACATTTCTCTCATCAGGTCACTGGAGGCATCACTGCAATTTTTGCACTTAAGAGACAGCAATTGTGAAAGAAAGTGAATAAAAGTACCTGATCAAACCACTTCACAAACACCATCATCACTGAGGTTTCTGTATGTCTTCAATTCTTTGCTACTTACACTGCAGGATTTCAAGTACTTTTTAAATTTCTTCATTATACTTTATTTTCTGAATGTTTCTCCTGTGGATATGCATTACTTTTATAGTTCAGAGAATAAAATAACCACCAATAGAGGTATCAAATGAGGAAAAAAAAATATGACTTTCACTTCAGAAGCATAGTCACAGGACCCAGTGGCAAAGGGAAGTGTGGAGATGAGTAGGAATGAGGGTCAGCCGCAGGTGACGGCTCAGCACTGGGATTCAAAGTAAGAATGCTGGAGTTGCATGGCATGGGTACGGCCTGGCTCCACTATTTACTAGACATTTGATCTTGGCCAAAATAACTTACCCCTTGCTTGCCCACCTGTATGATAGAAATAAAAGTATATTCCTGAATACAGCAAGCTCTCCACCCATAATCACTCTTCGCCTTCTCTAAACTACTTTCACGTCCTACTTAGAGTGATGACTATCTTAATTCTTTGCTATTACTGTGAGAATGTATGTTGGTAAACTCCATAGAGAAGGACTATGCATTGCCTGTTTCTCACCATGCTAGATAGATGCTATTGTAGACAGATGTTATATTTACTGAAATGCACAAGAACACCCAGTAGAGAGTAAAGGGCAACACAGTGCCCTTTCAGGAGTCCAGTCCTGTATCTTCCGGCACTAGCATTTGACCTTATCCCAAAGTATCAAGGAAGATAACCTTGCCAATGCCTTTGACCCAATATTTGCTTTACTGTGATTATTTAATCATAGATTCCATTTCATTTATTCCATTCTGGACTTTGGTTTCAGGGACCCAGTGTTGATGGAACCACTGTGTGGCATCTTGCAGTACCATAATCACTATTACTGCTGGTACCTAAGTCAGAGATTTTTATTCCAAGAAACAGTCAAACACAACTGTGCAACTCTTTAGTGTACATTTCAGTAAGGTTGTTTTCACACTAAAACCCTCAGAGGTCCCCACGAAAGCTTTAGAGGATGCTGGTCACAGTTACTAAAATGGAGAGAAGCAAGATAAAAGCAGAGGTAGAGAGGTATGTAAGCAGCAGGACATTTGAGGAAAAGCACAAATTCTGTAGCTGCAGGACCTGGAGTGAAGTTTGACCCTGCTGGTTAACAGAAATGTTTCTGACTCCTGAGGTTACTCCCTGCTATAACCAGTATTTACCTAGAAAATTAAATAAAGCCAAATAAAACTATTTATAAACTACTGAGTACTCTGCAACTATAATCGTTATCAAGATAATAGTCTTATTTAAGTTGCAGGATATTCGTCTTGGGAGAACTGAGAGCCTGCAAACTATTAGAAAATTTGTCCTTTGGAATATGGTAAATTGGTAGGGAATTATCACGAAATGGACTCAGACAACAAACATTTACTGAATGCCAACTACCTGCTGGGCACTCTGTGGTACTGTGGAGATACTGTAGCTCATCTGCCACTGCTCCACGCCCAAGCCCCCTCCCCTACCCACCACTCTACTGCTAACCATAAGCATTTCTTCCATTTTGGAGATCCTCAGTCTCAGTCTAGGATACTTAGATCCTAGAGGTCTATGGTGTTTGATTGGCTTTTGTGCAAGATGTGATATAGCAGCCCATGGCTCCACAGTTGTCTTTCAGTAGTCACCGTAATCTTACATGAAACCTCCATAGATGTTAATCTTTTAAAGCCTAATAGAAGTCGTATTGTGTACAAGATAAATATTCAATGGAAAAAAGTTTTAATTATCAAAAAGTACAAATATAGAAGCAATCCAAACATCCCCCAACAGATAAATGCATAAACAAAATATGGCATATCAATACAATAGAATTTATTCAGCCATAAAAAGGAGTAAGTACTGACACATGCTACAACATGGCTGAACCTTGAAAACATTTCAACTGTAAGAAGCTGATCACAAGGACCACATATCAATTGTACAATTCCATTTATATGAAATGTCCACAATGGGCAACTTTATAGGGACCTAAAGTACCAAAAGTAGACTAGTAATTGTCAAGGGCTGGTAAGAATAGGGGATAACTGGTAAAAAGAATGGGGTTTCTTTGGGGAAGAATGTACGAAAACATTTCAAAACTGATTGTGATGATGGATGCAAATACTCTGAGAATATAAAAAAAGACATTGATTTGTGCATTTTTTAATGGGTGAATTGTTTGGGATGTGAATTATATAACAATAAAGCTGCTATAAAAATTAGCTGAGCATAAAATCATTTTAAAATTTATAAAAGAAAATGTTAAAGCATCAAAAACATACTATGAAGATAAGTTTTACAAGGTGGTATAGCTGCCTATTTTATTTAAGCCTATTTTTATCTTTGGAAGTTTTAGAAAACACAATTGTTATTAAAACAACAGAATTTCATGATAGGCTTTTCTTTGTGCTTTTCTATAAACAATACATAAAAGGTACCTCTTGTAAACAAAATAATCATTTTAAATAGGGGTTTAGTAAGTTCAGATGTGCTCTTTTTCTTCCACAAGGTCATAATACTACTGTACTTTCCTCCTTCTATGGATTTCCAAGGAAAATGAGAGCCACTTCACTACTCAGAGCTAACAATGTGAGTTGGTCTAGTGTTTTGTAAAGTACTCTAGCTTCCTAAATTGATGTGGTTGGTCCCCTCAGACCTTTGGCCTCCAGCCATCTCCTACAAAGGTCACTGAGAGGTCACCAGCTTTCCTCTTGCCCTCCAGGCAGGCCTGCATTTCAGCCATACCCAAATGATACTCAACCACCTTGACTTCCATTTCAGATTACAAAATTGTAATAGTAGAAAAACAACATTCAAATTATCCATTACGGCTACCTTATGAAACACACATATTCTAAATGTGCTAAAGACAATCTTAGCATACTAAAAAGTTAGGAAAACATTATATGGTTATTATGCATTATGTCTTCATAAGACACATATTATATATAAACATATCATTCTTAATTCATCTTGTACAACAATACTCCAAGAAATTATTAATGGAGCAACTAAAAAAGATATGTAAAAGTTTGGAAAAATGGATCAATCCTGCCTGCTTCTAAAAGATACTACTATTCTGGTGCAGTTATAAAATTAAAACTCAGGAGAATTATTTTTACAACTTGTCTGTTCTTCCCCAGTCCAACACTTGTATACACTACTTGCTTATGAACCTTAGCCCCTGGCCCCAAAGGACATTCTTCTACTATACCATTGAGTTGGCAGCTATTGTTCTAATTTCCCTACTGATGAGCCAAACAGTTAATCTGTTTTAACACACAATGCATAAAAGGTTTCATTTCAGTCCAGAAAAGAGAAAGAGACACTTATAATCACTGGGCATTCATATTTGAATGACAGCTAAACATAAAGGAACATCAGGCATGCAGCCATCTGGAAAAAAGCTGGTATTCTTTCGTATTATCTGTTCTCAAACCTTTAAGACAAAAGGGTCAGAGGTTGGCCGAAGACTTCCATTTAGTAAGATGCTCATTTCAAATCCATGGCCATTAATAAACATTCTGTCAGCCCCACAATAAAAGACAATCAGCTCCTCTCTCCTTCCATTTGGTGCATTCTGAAAGATGGTTTCATAATAAACATATACATGCACACTTAGAATTATTTTATTTACAAGGATAAATTGTGTGTGCCTGTTTAGAAGTAATACTTTTTAGTTCCAGATGAAAAAGAAACATAGTTTGCTGGGAATTAATACACAGTACTTGCAACATTCGTTTTAATACAAAAGACAAAGTAGGCAATCAACCTGTGCTTATTATTAAAATTGCAATTTTTCCCTTTTTAAGTTATTGAACCTCAACTGGAAATACTGAATTTATTACAAAATGTTAATGAAAATTACAATACAGAAAAAGTCTCACTGCCTGTCTTTAAAACAAAACCCTATTCTATGTTGCATATACAACTTGAAAACATCTTTTGATTCTTGTTATTGTTACTCCATACTCAGGGTTTTTAGCAAAGAATGGTGATTCCATCCTAAAAAGTGCAGGTCAAATTATGTTGACTAATTCTTTCAATATACACATGCAGATGAACAGAGACTTGGACACTTTATTTAAAAGGCTGAGTTCTGGTCTTTCTAAAGGAAGTTCTACTAACTAAATGCTACATTTTCCTGGAGACAGCCCCTTTTCTTTTGGCTGCAAGCAATGTCCTCTCTCTTGCTGCTGGAACAGCCACAAGACAAAGAGGTCCTTTACACAGGTTCCCAGCTCCTTTCTCCCTGTCCCAGCCATTAAAGTCAGAATCTCACTTGCCATATGCCCAGAAGAGAGTGGAGCAAGGGTTCTTAATGACTGGTCATTGGTTTTAACACCACATCAACAATAAAGAAGAGTATGCATAAAGACAGGTCCATTTGCACAGCATTCCTGCCAACTTTCTTTGCACACACTTGACAATCGCTGTTATAAAACTGGTGCATCTGTGTTTCCCCAGAAATCATATGTTGAAACCTCAATCCCTAATGGGATATATAAGGAGGCAGGGCTCTGGGAAAGTAATTAAGTCATAAGGATAGGGCCCTTATAAGAAGAGACTGAAGAGAACTACCTGCCTGCTCTCCACCCTGTGAGGACAGAGAGATGATGGCCATCTATAAACCTGGAAGCAAGCCCTCAGCAGACCCTGGGTCTGCCATTACCTTGATCTTAGGCTTTTCAGACTTCAGAATTGTGAGAAATAATGGCATACCTGTTACAGTAGTCAGAAAGGACTAATACAATCACACTCTAAGTAGAGATGCGTTATCCTTCCCATTTCACATGTTGGAAATGAAATCAAGGGAGGAAGGGATTTGCTCAGGATAGTAATTGATCAATGGCAGATTAGAACTCAAGGCTCTAATTCCCCAGAAAGAAGTCCCCATCTCCCATCTGCCCATTGGCCCTATCTTAAGTGTTAAAATAAGGGACTCTGCTAAGAGGTTGATTTGCTTAAAAGCAAATTAAATTTCCATATTTCGGCTCTGAAATAACAAAATAATTCCCCTAATTTTCTCAATGGCATCAACACTGTCCTTGCCATTTGCACCAAGAGCCATGTTTAAGCTAGATTCAGAACTTCTTTATCATTGCCAACTTCCAAAAATCTTTTTGATTCTTTCCTTTCTAGTCCGTCCATCCAAAGCTGGACCTCTTCAGGTCAATCAAACTTGCTTTCAGTGCCTAAAACCTCATGCAATAGCTAGATTTGGTCTTCTAGAACCTTGTGCAATAGCTGTATTTGATGTTCTAGAACCTCAGGCAATAGCTATATTTGGTCTTCTAGATTTAACTCTTTTCACATGGCTAGGCATGCTTAGCAAATGAGACAGACACAAGTTCTGCCTTCATTTAGTCACATCCGTGCTAGAAAGCCTAAAATGGCTCCCCAGTAACTTCAGCATCAAATTGAACATTGACAGAGTGACATTTAAGGCGTCTTAGTGACTTGGTCCTATTTGATTTATCCCATTTTATCACTACTGCTGGCCTCAAACATGAATACTGTTCCATCAGATCAGCCTCCTTACAAATAACTTGCTCCAGTATCTGTTTGCCAAGGCTCAACACTGTCCCCTCCCTTCCCATGATCATTTTCTATCCGTTGTTTTATATGCTTTGCCACCTAAACACAGATATCTTATATTCTGTCCTGACTATGTCATGTGAACATGTGTCATCTCTCCTTCCGAGTATTATGAAAGGGAGATGTACTAGTCTGTTCTCACATTGCTAATAAAGACATACCCAAGACTGGGTAATTTATAAAGGAAAGAGGTTTAATTCACTCGCAGTTCAGTATGGCTGGGGAGGTTTCACATGGTGACAACAAGGAGAAGTATCAAGTGAAGTGGGGGGACCCTTATAAAACCATTAGATCTCATAAGAACTCACTCACTATCATGAGAACAGCATGGAGGTAACCACCTCATGATTCAATTACCTCCCACTGGGTCCCTCCCATGACACCTGAGGATTATGTAAACTACAGTTCAAGATGAGATTTGAGGGGGACACAGCCAAATCATAGGAGGAAATAAGCAAATACAAAACCAATCGAGATGATACAGGTCCCGCTCTTCTCTCTTGGAGAAGAGGGAAAACGATTGGCTTATTTGAGCTCAATGAACTTAATTTTAGTAATTCGAGACTTTATAAAGTGAATTTACAATCAGTGAGGTAGCTTTCTTTGCTTTCAATCTGAAACATAAAAAGCTACTTCTTGTATTTAAATGTCCTTATAAAGCAATTCAAATATCTTCATATTTCAATTATAGAAGAGCTCCAAAGTGAAAGTGTCTACCAACAATTCCATTTATCCATAGACAATTCATTGCCTACAGTGAACAAAATCCCCTTAAAATTAAAGTAGATAGGAAATAGAAAATTAAATTTTTTAAAGATTCCCTCACAGTTTAAATACTGCAGCAATCTGAGCAGAATTAACCATCATAAAATAGTTTTTTATTGTTCTTATGTCCTGTAAAAGATAAGATTTATCCTACAAACACCTCTTTGATAACGAGCATTTTGGCTTTTCTGTATTAATCACATCTTCTCTGTCTCACTAGCATATCCTCTACAGTCCCATTGGCATACCTCCTGGCATTAAAGAAAAAAATACATGCATGCACACACAATTTTACAGGAGGTGACGAGTCACTAACTTGCTAAAACTGAGTGTTTCTACTCCATTTTTATCGCATTTATACAGTCTGCAGGATCTTGTTTTGTACCATTATCTAGCATTCCACCATACCACAAGAAGAAATCATTAGATTTTCTGGACCGTAATTCTTCTGAGAGGAGTAGGCCATAGAAGTGAAAAAATCATTAGAACATGCCATATCCAGCAATTTTGGTCATAAGCACGTTCAAAAATTAGGTAATGGTACAAAAATGTTTAAAGTTTGAAATTTATATTGAATATTAATATTTCATGTGATATGTAAAAATACAGAATCTCCCAAATAGTAAAAACAGCCCAATTAACTAAAGGATAATAGGTGTGCCACAAGCTGTGTCCCTGTCAAATCATCCTTGTGGGCATGTTGGAAAGTAGTAGATTTATGGAAGTCATAAATTCAATATCTACATGTTCTGATTGTGAAAGCTATCATTAACCGCAGATTAATTCTGAAGGAAAATAAAGTCAGAACACATTACTGGAACCCATGGTTGGCAATTTATGCAAAAGGCTAGAAATTAGAAACCAATTCTAACCCTGCCCCTACAACTTCCTTGCTGGTAGCCTTGGGACAACATTAAATCTCTTAGTGTTTAAATAGCTACATCCTCAAAACAGGAGCAAGCATTAATATTTAATTACTATCACAGCAGTTCAGTGAAATAGGTTAAAATAGACATAGGTCTTCAGGTTATGACCTACAGTAATACCAAACACTGATACTGGTGTCAGGGTAGGAACATGCTGTTGAAAACACCCTTGACACTTTCAATATCACTAGCTGGAGTCCCTTTGCTATCTCAATTGATTAAGAGTGTCAGGTATGCGTTTGTGATGGAATTAATCAGAATGCCATTAGAAAGAAAATATGGTACTGTATTTATTTTAATAAAGCTCCCTTTATGACATCAGTCTCATTATCCAAGTCTAAAGAATGCTGAGCTCTACAGGGGCGCTACTGTTAGAACAGCAGGCTGGCAAGGCTCAGCTCCGCTGGGTGCAAAGCACTTGGCCCATCAGGCAGAACAAATAAAATGCAGTGTACTATGATTCCATTTTTCTTTAAAAATGCTTTTAAATGACATAGTAAAGTAAGATCTGTCATCTCATATGCATACATGGTATCATCTGGCTTTAGGCAATATATCTAGAAAGTAGCTAGTTTTCAAAGGAACAAATGTTTAAGATTTAGCACAGACAAGATTTCAATGGGTCTTTTTTAAACTATATATATTTTTTAAATATAAAAAATGTAAAAATATAAACATGTTGAATGGGAGAAAGAAGAACTGTCACAGAAAGAAGATATTAATGAAAATGTACAGACATATATGATAGCAACCTAGAAACCTGTCCATCACACCACTTATGAAAAAGAATATACAAAATTATCTGCCCATTAGACTTGTGTGGTAGCTCACACCTGTAATCCCATAATCCCAGCACTTCGGCAGGCCAAGGAGGGAAGATCACTTGAGGCCAGGAGTTTGGGACCAGCCACGATAATATAGCTAGACCCTGTCTCTGCCAAAAAAATAATAAAAATAAAAATAATTTTTTTTAAAAAAGTTACCTGGACAGGGTGGCATGCACCTGTAGTCCCAGCTACTCAGGAGGTTGGGATGGGAAGATCACTTTAGGCCCAGGAGTTCAAGGATACAATGAACTATGATAGCACCTCGGCACTCCAGCCTAGGCAACAGAGCAAGACCCAAAGCAAAGAAAGAAAAAGAAGTAAAAAGAAAGAGCGAGCAGTGTCCAAATGGAGTTCTGCTCTAAACACAAGACCTCAGTACATTAGAAAGACCACAGGGCTAGTTACTGCTCGGTTGTTTTCAGGACTACTCCCTCCATTGTCCTAAAGGAAACCATACTTCCCAACTCTTCTGGGCCATTAGGAAGGAATGGTGGAAGACAAGAGCATGAGGGAAGAGGGAGAAGCAAGCAAGGGTATCCACCCAACACTTCAGGTGGCATCTCCAGCCCCCTCTAGAGTATTGGCTCCCACTAGACACAGGCTTCCACTACCATCTTGGTCCCAGCTCCCTCCAAGGTTGCTACAGTCTCTGGGATCCAGAAACACCACCTGCTTCCATCATTCCTCCAACCCCAGGGATGATGCAGCTGGTTCCTGCTGTTGCTGGTCTCTGGGTTGCCTCACCATTTGGAGTTTGCCTTTCAACTTTTGCACCACCTGTGTCACAGTGCCCTGTCTTAAATTCCCTTAGGGTCCTGTGTGGTGTCTGGGCCCTGAGCTAAGAGTCGGAAGACCTTTGTTTATTTAATCCTGTCTCTACAATTAAACTATGCAGGCTTGGAAAAATTCACAATCTCACTAGTCCTGAATTTTCTCAACTGTAAAATGAGAGACTGGAGAGCTTTTACAATCCCAGTGTCCACGTCATAACCCATAGAAGTTAATTCAGAATGTCTATGAGTAGAAGCCAGATTTTATGTTTTTAAAATTATTACCCAGATGGCCCTTTTGTGCAGTGAAATTTAGGGGCCACTGCACTAGAATGTAAGAATGTATGTCTGTATATTCTTGCACTTCCTAGAATTTTCTAAAATAGGTATAGTGTAGTAAAAAATGCATTCTCAGAAATAAGCTTATTTTTAGTTCTAGTACGTTTTTACTAACTATACTCTTAGCTCTTACTAGCTATCTTCAATTATAGTCTTTACTTACAAGCAATATATACACTTAACCCATGTAATGCATTATACTCAATGTCTAAATATTCAATTATCACAAAAATTCCCAGTAGCTAGGCTGTCAAGTCATACCATAAATACCTTGAGGAAAAGGCCTGAGATTAATTAGTTCCAAAGGTCCCTAATCCAAGGTCTGGCCCTATTGCCTTATCCCCATCCAGCTGGAGTCTCCTGCTGCCTCTGGCTTCACCTGTTTGAATCCCATTTCCTTCCTCTGCCTGCTAAGATTGCTAAATTCATCTCCTCTGAGCACAAACCACCTCTCCTTTGCATTTAATTCAGTGAACTACATATTCCTGGCTCCAGCCTTGCCTGGCTCCACAGGCCCCAACTTCAGTCTCCCTGGCAACATCACCAACCACTCCCAGCCCAGCCTACTAGTGAGGTCACCTGGAACTTGGGCAAGCAGACCCTCACTGGCAGCAGCAAGCTGCAGTGGGAGAAAATTCACCCTGAAAACATGTGCACCAAGGTCTGAACAAGGTCAAATTGTAAGTTTGTATGACTGCTTCTCAAACAAAAGTTTGATCAATACACAAAAAGAATATTTCAAATCACAAAATAATGACACTACAAGTTTGATTCTGTGGCTTTGCAGTGGGCCAGGAATTTCTTTCTGTAATAAATAACCCCAGGGGCTTCTCATGCAGGTGCTCCTCAGACACCTCACATGTTAGTAAATGTCACAGGTACATTCTGTTGTTTTTAATGAAGCAAATGACAACCATACAAACATTAAGATACCCTGTTAAATGTTTATCTCAAGTCACAAAAAAACCTTCCTTCTTCCAACCAAAGACAGGCAGGAACTTGGCTGGTTGATGGACCAAAAGGACAGAGTGGAAGAAATGGGGGGAGGGGAACTCCTCCCTAATCCAACCCCCAGCCAGATCTCAGTAGCTACAAAACCCACCCATGCTGTGGAAGAGAAACTTAAGAGGTTGGGTGTCACTCTTTTAATAGTGTGAAATTGAGGGGTGGAACCTCAATCTATTTTCACTCAAGCTTGTTTCCCCTCTTTCTTAATAGTCAAGAAAAAACTAATCCCAAGAAATAAATCAAAGCAATAAACTTTTATCTTTCCTTAAGAAAAAGAAATCACGAGTGCCAGGAAAATTCTCTCATACTACATGGAAAACACACTTATCCAGCTGTGCACACACACGTAGACTGACAGATCAATTGCAAGGGCAGTCCCACACTTTGCAAGATGCAACAATGTAGACTACACAAATTTATGAAAATCAAACTTGTCTTTGGAATCACTAAAGAGTGAGAAGAAACCTTAGAAATTATCTAATTCAATGGGCTATATGTTTAAGAAACCTATGCAGAGCTCTAGGAGTTCTAGAAGTGCCTCATACCTTGGGGACATTCAAGAACAGAGGCTGCAGAATGTCATTGCTACTTCCCCAGGATGTGAAATGAAAGGGCAAGAAGGTAACGTTCACCAAGCTCCTTCTACATGCCAAACCATTAACATGCATCACGATATTTAAAAGTCACAACCTTTTCCCAAATTTGTAAATGGGTTGAAAACAACCTTATACTGTGTTTTAAACCCACTTATAAATTGGGGGAAAGTCTCAGAGGGGTTAAAATAACATTACCCAAGGTCATGTAGTTGGGAAGTAGGAGAGTAGGACTGGAATTTGGGTGGGTCCAATCCCAGTTAGTTCTCTGGTCAAGAACTTTGTAGGATGCAACCATTCCACCTGGATTCAAATTTAGTCTCCAACTTACTAGCTCTGTAACCTGGAACAAGGTAACTAACATTTTTGAGCCTTAGCTTTTGCCTCCTGAAAACAGGTAGCAATTTCATAGAGTTCCTTGAGGACTGAGTGGGCAAATGCTCATCAGGCGCTGGTATATATGGTCAATCCACATAAAGGCACCTGGCGAACAGTAAATGATCAAGACATGGACCAAGAGATCCTGGCACTATTGCTATTCCTCCCCCACCACACCTAGTTTCTGATTTCAACTCTTCTCTGCCAGAATTCTTTTTTTACACCCACAACACTGCCTTTCTCCAGTGAAGTTTTTTTAAATATTAAAAAAAAAAACCCATAACCATTCAAGTTTAACATTTTTAGTTACAGAGTAATTATAAAGCATGTATCAGTACATAACAAGAACACGGCAAGGCTTTAATGACTGTGAAATAAAGAAAGAAAGAAGGTAGAAAAAGAATACAGAATTTACTTACAAATGCAACTCAGCATCTAAAACCCCTTTTTAGGAGAAATAGATTACCTCAGAAAGAAGAGACCTGTGTTAGAGGAGAGTATACAATCCTACAGCTACAGTGCTCAGAGAACTAACAAGAAGCAATTTGCTGTTCCTCCAAACCAGCCTCCTAATTAAATTAATCAGTTTAAAATAGGTTAGACCTCTTGTGCTTCATGCCTATAATAGACTATGGTTTGACAAAATGTATTATGATACATCAATTGGCTTATATTTTATTAGAATTAGGGATTCATAACTAAAATATCCAATCTGGTCATTAACAAAGGAAATAAGGCTTTTCAAATCAGAATAACTAGTCTGCATAAATTTGAAATTCTTCTGATAGAAATGTCACCTGTTATCCAGAAGAGTACGATAATTTAAAAATATACTTTAACAAAAGATACGTTTGCTTCCAAATTTATGATTCTATTCCCCAGACTCCTTTCCAAGGAAGGGAATCATTGTTATTACAGAGATTGACAAGATCACAGGCTCTCTTACAGAGCCCTTCCAAACTCCTAGAGGCCACAATCGATTCTGCCATATTCAATGAATTAACAAGGTCAGAAGTGAACAATACTTATATAGCATATTTTTAAGAAGGCCAGGACTCCAAAATGATACCCAGGAAGAAGGTGCACCTCAAACTGAAGTTGGTGCCCAGTGTAAGAAAATGCTCCCTTGACCAGGTGCAGTTATTTGTATATAACTGCTGTGTATTTCCCAGTACAACACTTTCCACATCTCATGTGCTTCTAGCTACCTCTGAGACAAGTGATAGGATCCGCTAGGGTCAGATGACAGAAAAATGAGGCAAGAATGCAAAGCTGAAGAAATATATCAGTATCAGAAAAAAGTGGTGAATCTCTTGTGTGGCCTTGGGCATGGGTGACGAACAAGAGAGAGGAGCCCCCACAAAGAAGGCCTGGGCTTCCCAGGAGACTCACGCTGGTAAGAGGGGAAAAAATATAAATGCAAAGGGCAGGGTATCAGTCCAGGACAGAAGATGAAACAACAGAGAGAAAATACTCCTATAAATAAAGGCTGCCTCTTGCTCATCCCCCTCTTTTGTTAGAAGGAACCCCTCCTTATGGGGGTTCATAAACATTTTTTCTCTACCTCTGTCTCTTTACTTTTCACATCCACAGCTACACTCATTGGTTCCCACGTCTGTGTTCTCCTCCAGAGTCTAGACTACAGCCCCTCTGGGTCAAGGACTGGCTTCTACAAAGGCTTGATGAATGAAGGAACAAGGAGCAACAGAATTGAATTCTTTTTGAGCAGGTCAAATTAGATACATTACTGCAACAAAGTAGCTTCAAAGAAGAGTCATTCAAAGAAATGTAACTGCCAACAACTTTCTGATACATTGTTAACTTGTTACTTTTCTAACCAGACCTTAGCCTTTAATTGTCATCACCAGGGTAGGATGGGAGACGAAGGTGTAAAATCTGTCAGAGATGAGTGTATAGTAATCTAAGCTATCGCAGTCAAGCAAGGAAAACTATTTCCCCTCTACTTCCCCATCCCCCACACAGGGGTCTGCCCTGGGTACAGGGGAAGAATGAGCTGTTGTTCCATGTTCACAACTAATCTGAAGAGCCAAAGATTCCAGATTGCCTTGACCCTGACTCTCTGTTGGAGGAAAGCTTTGTGGTAATAATTACCATTTGTTTAGTCTGTAGTTACACTGTCATACTTAAATGTGCAAATTAATCAAATCATACCTCTCCAATTTTCCAGGTCACAACATTTCTAAGAATTCCTATGAGACTGAGCAGAACAGAGCCAGTTTTTTTAGACAAAGCCCCAACTTACTTCTGTTTAAAGAGCTATGTCAAAGGCATTGTTCCCAGAGTTGTGTTCATCCAGCCACAGCACGGCTCTGCTCACATCATTCCTCGGGCATGCTGGGAACCACCAAGAGCAAACCAGGAAGGATTGCTGCTCAAGGGGCTGCCTGCAGCCGCAACAGCACTGTCAGCAGGGACTGGACCCTGGCCTTACTAGACACTGGATTTCCTGTCTATGACAGCTATAATAATACCAACCCCATGAGACTGCTGCAAGGATTAAATGAGTGCATCTTAAAGCCTCTAGAGTGGTGCCTCCCAGAGCAGTACTCAATAAATGGCAGCCATAATTATTATTACTATTGTTGTGATGATAATGGTAATGATTTCCTTTCACATCCCCTCCCCCAGCCTGCCCTAAAGTGGCCACACTTTTGGCTAAGCTGGTTCTCAACCTGGACCACTCAAGTTTCTCCTAAAACAAGATCCAGTTCAAAGAACATCTCCTTCCTGACAACTCTCCCTGTCCTGGTTCCCCTCAGTACACAGTAGGAATCATCTCCTCCATGCTCCCATCATCCGGAGTCTGCAGCTTGACTATGACATTTTTCTGCTCTATTAGCTGAATGACTCACATCTTCCCAGATTAAGACCTCTCTCACAGAATAAACATCCCATAACTTTCTATCGTATGGTGGATAGGTCAAACTTTTAACTGTGAAACAGCCACAAGCAGCAATGTATCTGGACAAAAGTGACATTTTGAACTGCTCAGGGGAATAGGCCATACTTGAAAGACACCCTTTGAATTTTTATGTGTAGTTCTTAAGGTTTTGCATCACTGGAGATGGGGATGATAAATCAGGAACCCAAATATTACATCATTATAATAAACTAGTTTACATCTTTCTCATGAGACAAGAATTGCTCATGCTCTTACGTCTTCATTAAGTACATTACCTGCTGTGTTCTGAATTCTGGCAGAAGCCACCTTTCATGAAGTCACTCTTGTACAATACACACACACACACACACACACACACACACACACACACAAGTATTCACCACACCAATGCCCAGAGACACACACTCCATATAATACCTCAAGCCTAGCTATATTCCAGAATGTGAAAGGTCCTTATGTTTGTGATTCTATGAGTCCATGAAAGCAGTGTTTAAAATAATTAATCCAGTCATGGAGGAGGACTCTCAAAGCCAGGACCCTGCCTATGTAAGTTTAGTATCAGCTCAGCCCTGCTTCCTTTTTACTCTTTGCAGAACTGTACCCTAAAGATATTGATTCCTCTTAGAGAAAAGGTATCATGCAAAACACTCTAAAAACAGGGTTTCTCAGCATCTGCACTACTGACATTTGAGCTAACACTTCTTTGCTGCAGGTAGTGCTGTTCACTACATTGTAAGATGTTTAGCAGCACCCTTGGCCTCACTCTGACAGATGCCAAAAGTAGCTTCTCACTAGTTATGATAACCAAAATTGTCTCCAGACATTGCACAATGTCCTAGGGACAAAACCACTCCCATTGAGGGTCACTGATCTAATTAAAGTATCGCTGTTTACAAACCATCATTTAAAAGTGAGAAAACTGGCTGGGCATGGTGGCTGATGCCTGTAATCCCAGTACTTTGGAAAGCCAAGGTAGGAGGACTGCTCGAGGTCAGGAATTTGAGATCAGCATGAGTAACATTTTAAAAAAATATACACACACACACACACACACACACACACACACACACAACTAGTGCTCGACTTACGACCACAATTGATTCTGACAGACCAGTCGTAACACGATTTGGTCGTAAGTTGAGTAGGCTATATGCACGCGGAGATGGTAGTGCTGCCGGAAGCTGGTCCGCACTGTCGTACGCCCAGCTGGGCAACGTTTGCACTGCCAGATGCAGAGCAGTCGTGCAGTCGTGGCCAGCGATTGTGGTCATAAAGTCGAATGGTCATAAGTTGCATAGGTCGTAAGTCGATCAATACCTGTGTGCGCGTGTATGTGTGTGTGTGTGTGTGTGTGTGGGTGTGTGTGTGTGGGTGTGTGTGTGTATAAAAATCAGCTGGGTGTGATGGCACATGCTGTAGTCCCAACTCCTCAGGAGGCCAAAGCAAGAATATCCTTTGAACCCAGGAATTCAAGGTCACAGTGAGCTATGGTCCCACAGTTGCACTCCAGCCTGGGTGACAAAGCAAGATCTCGTCTCTAAAAAAAATTAAAAACAAATAAAAATGAGAAAACCCTTTAAAAATTGGGGCAGTGTAGCTCTAAGAGAAAGTACTGAGGCAGGAGATCCAGCTCAAATCCCCATTCTATTCCAAGGGAATTGTACAACATAAGCCAGACAGGCTGGGCTTGGAACCGGGTTCTGTCGATTGCCAGCTAGGTGACCACAGGGTAGGCACTAAACATCTAAGACTCAGTTTCCCCAACTATAAAGTAATAATAGTAAGTGTTTCCTGGAATTGTTGTATTAAGTAGATTAACATATGGAAAGTGTTTAGAAAGTGCCTGGCACATATTAAGCACTCATTAAACACTAGCTATTCCTATCATCGTATCACTTAACTTTCTCTGCCCCAGGTTCCTCATCTGCTAGATAGTAAATATGAATACTGCCACATAGTATTATAAATATTCATTAGCTCTAGCCTGTAGTACAAAGATATGTAAATAAATTATTTTGATTTCTCTAGTAGAGCTAAGAACGATACACTCTGATCAATTTACAAAGCCCAACCACTCTAAGAAAAATGAGTTTTTCAAGTTTTATTTCAAGTTTTTCAAGTTTTATTTACTCTAATACTATCACGGTAGAATCATGAAGTCAATGCCCTAACTTAGTGCAAGAGAAAAATATTCATTAAAAACACTGCACAGTTTCTGATTGTGCAAGTGGATTCAGAATTGCTCAATGTATGTTATTAGAGTTGTATTCCATATCATTATCATCATCCATGACAAATAACTAAAACTCTCTCATGACTATGGCTGAAAGACACCATAAGGGAAAGCAGATAAGAACTTGTAGTTGACTCAAACACTCACCACCACCCCTGGGAAACCAAATGTGTGGGAGTGGTTAGAAACTAGACATGTTTATTGTGGAAAAGTCTCGTTGGTGATTCCATTATATAATATAGCCACACTCAAGCATGTATATTCATTTACATTAGTGTACACACATGCATGCTGCTGTCATATTGAGAACCACTGGCCTATTGCATCAGCATCAGACAGAAGACTTAATATTTTTAATTGGAAAAAAAAAAAGCGTACACACATACATGCATGCTGCCATCATGTTGATAACCACCAGATAGAAGAGTTATCATTTTATTTTTAACTGGAAAAAAAAAATTTGCTGCAACAATGTATAGGTATTCATTGATTTACAAAGCAGATACTGCCATAAGAAAAGTAAACTTAGATCCAACTCCCCCAATGTTGTTGGTGATTAAGAAGACACATTCAGATGTACCTTGTGTCCCAGGGGACTTGTGCAGAAACTTTTAGTGTAGCAAGGTTTGAGTAGCCTGAGTTCAAAGCTAGTAGTACCCCAGCTGCTGGTGAGAGGCAGTTCTCTTTGGGTCACCTCAAGCTACCATGTAACATTAAAAAGAGTCAAATATTCAAATCCAATATTCAAAAATTAGACCAAACTCTAGATAGTGTCAAGGCAGAGGTATTTATTGCAAGGTTCTAGTTGCTACTTCAGTAACTCTAAAATAAGAGCAGTTTGGGGAAAGTGGGTTCCCAGAAGCAAGAGATAAGAGGTTTGCAGCCTCAGAACCTTGTAACAGAGAGATACAATATTTGACTAACAGTCAATTAACATGGCAGGACCTACAAGCCACGTATCAAGGCTCCCCATAGCAAGGGCAAGAACCACCTGAGCAACCAAATCACAGGGCAGGACTAACAGATTTGGACCTCCATAGGGCCTTATATCTAACACCACAGTAATCATCCAGGACTGCAGGCTGAACTTACCAGGTAAATAAGGTGTTACATCAAACACATCTATCCTCAGCCTCTGACACTGTACTAGAGTGCTGACTGAAGGTAGTTCTGGCTGTCTCAGCACTGGTAAGCCCCAAAGCCAAAGAGAGCAAGGAGGAGAATAGGCAGGGGCCTGCATCTCCCGCAGAGATGATACCACACACAAGTACCTCACCATCCAAAAGCATTTCAGGCCTAAGTCCGTTCTATACAAAAGGGGAGAAAAAATGCCAGTTCAGCTATATTAACAAATGGAAGAGGAAAACAAGAACTGCTTTCTTAGCATGAGGAGTTTCAGAGGGTCAATAATTGACATATTGCTTTGAATTAAGACAGAAGCCTACATATCACATTTTACAAACTATTTAAATAACTTTCAGGCCCTTTATAATTTGAGTCTTCATAGGAGTGGTTTAATGTCTAGAATTTTAAAAGATGCAATTAATATTTTAAGGGCTCACCCCAACTATTAACTGAATGCTCTTTAAAACCAAGAGCCAATTCATTTCAAGTACAGCATTAGGAGACACACAGCAATGAATGTTTGTTTGCATAAATTTAGAAATTATGCATGTTTAACAACATACAGATTGTAATGAAACCATGTATATTACTGTCTTAGGTTAAGTTATATTTGGTGGACAACTCAAAATCAAGACTGTTCTTACTAAATTGCTGAATCTTCTTGGAGCTAATGGCTGCTGCTATGACAGCCCAAAGAAAAAAAAATCAGCAAAGTAATCATAATGAAACAATGAAAAACCCATAACTAAAGCAGAGTCATCTAAAGAGTTGAGAACTGGAGCTTAGAAGAACAAATTATTAAATTAAAAAAATTAACTAAGGATTTATTAAAGGTTATCCTGTTAATTTATACAGTCATGTGTCTACTTACAAACCTGAGTATAAACTATGTGTTGGGCCCCATGTAGCTACTGAGAAGAGACTCCCTAGCTAGACTTGCTCAAAGACTACTTGAGAAACACAGACATGATATAGAAGACACACTTAGGTTGTTAGTGTGTGTCCAGCACCATCTAAGCACTTCAGAAATGTGACCTCATTTTGTCTTCCACAGCAACCCTATAACTCCATCTTACAGATGAGGAACTGAAGTACAGTGATTGTAAGTTGCAGAAGATCATACAGCTAGTATGTGGTAGAACTTGTATTTCAATCAAGAAAATCTCACTCTAGAGCCCACACAAATGACAAACATGCTACGCTGCCTGTCCGTACTTTGGTGTCTCCCTTAGACCTTTGTGTAAAAATCAAGAATCTATAACCTCTCACAGATGTTAAGTATCTATATATAACAGAAGAACATTCAAATTGCCCAATGGAAGGGAAAGTCATTTTGTCAAAACCAGAGGGCTAAAAATATAAAATACATGTATCCAAACAAAATTTATTATGAATAAAGTATGAGATTGCTGCTAATTGGGCTTCATTTAAAAAAATTTTTGTCATAATTTCTTTCAGAAGGAGACAGAACAGAAATGATAATAAAGTGTTAGGAAATTAATAGATTGTCTTGTTTCTAATCAACAGCTACTATTGCAATGAAGCATCTTTATGATACCATGGTTCTTAAACAGCTCCAACTTGGCAGCTGTACACAGTAATTAAACAAATAAAACCTCTGGGAACAAAGTAGCAGCCTTGAGCCCCCACATCCACGAAGGGAAAAAGGCCATAAATAGGAAGATGCTCTGACAGTGAGTGACGGATCAAGTAAAAAAAACAACAACAACAACAACAACAACAACAACAAATGCCTGGATGGCCAACCTCTTGCAGTGGTTGCTAAGACATACTGGAGACACTACAAGACAGTAGAGAAGGAAGAGGAGGAGGAAAGAAAGTGGCCGACCCTGGGCTCAGCAGGTGCCATCAGTGTCTTAAAGGGCCTGGGCATGAGCCACAGTGACAGAGGTGATGCCTGAGAGCAGAAGCCAAGCAGGAGTTCTGAGCTGTAGACTCTCTGACAAAAGAAAAGAATCACTGCTGGCAAGATGAAAGGAAAAGAGCACGTCAGAAGGTCGAACAGTGACGTGTACCTCAATGCCTTAGTACCTGAGGGCATTGGAGGCACTCTGATGGCATACCAATCACAACGAGTAGTAACCATGGAACTCACCCTGCAGAGCAGATTCTGTCACTTTTTATGTACTAACCACAACAAAAACCTGTATTAGCTGGGCATGTGGCAGAGAAGTTGTATAGACACATCCACAAAAAAAGGACAAGTAACCATCTTTTTCCTGGTGCTGCTGACTGATATGGGAGGATCATCCATCCACTTTAAGTATCAATGACATCATTGCTAAGGCAGGAGAGAATGACAGCACTCCACCCACCCACCCCCATCAGCTACAGAGGCTACAGACATCAAATGAGACCATGCATACATACTGGTGTTTAGTAATGCTCAATGAATTTTACATATTACCATCACCACTGCCACTACCATATTACTATGGATATCTGGCCCACAAAGCTGCTTACATTCTAGTAGAAAAGATATCAACAGTGAAAACTAGTTATGAGAAGGACAGTATGAAGACTGCAGAGTATAGAGACCTGGGTCAATTTCAGAGTGCCTCTTACATTTCACTCCAACATCACAATGGAGATAAAGCCAGACTCAGTGTGGCAAAAGAACAGCAGATGGGTTGAATGCTATAGTCACCAGCCAAGCTGGGCTGTCCTCAGTCACCTATGTTGACACAGAGTCTCTGTGACTTTATCTAACAGATCATGTTTGAGTCAATAATTTAAGACAGCAGAGAAGTCAAGTTTCGTCTCTTCCAGGACACCTTCTGAAATCCCACTCTCTCAAGCAGAGAGTGGTCATTTCCAAAGCAGCGTCTCTGTGACCTGGTGCTTTATAAGTGATGTGCACCATCAGACAAGATTATAACTTCCTACAAGAGGGTATGGACCATATAATATCTTTATTGTATTTCCATTGGCTGGCAAAGTTTCTGACACATGTTTGCCAGCCAATGAATGCTGGCTACATAAATGAATAGTAAGCTGATTTTTATTTACAAAATATAAAGAGCCATCTGGAGTATTTACCTCCTAAAGCTCAGTTCCTTAAAGGTCCAAACAGCTAAGATACTGTCAGGAAAAAAAATACATAGCTGCTCTATTTATAGAAATATTTCTGATAACTAAACATCTCTTCTAATTGGCTTACTATTATAAAGTCCTAAAATACAGGTTAAACAGCTCCATTCCCTGTAACCAGTGGTCAGATTTATCATCATGAACAGCAAGTAACGTGCTAGATGGAAGCAGAGCAAAAGCAGAGGGAGCTACTGGCATAGGAAGAGGGCTGCTTCCTCCCAGGCTGGGGAGCCCCTCCAGCCTGGTCCTTCCCTCCCCCACCTTTTCTACAATAATGGCTGCTACTCTGCCCCTCACTCCCACTACATGTACCCACCCCCAGCTTCCTCTTCCTCTTCCTTCAAGCTTCTCTTTTTATCCCCTCTTGTCTCTGGCTCCTATGGAAACTAGATGTGGAAGACAGGCACCCTGATATTTAGAAAGCTTTTATCTCATAAATCATCTCCGGTCATAAAAGCATTATTTTCTATCTGGTCAGAAAACTAACAACGTACTTTGTCTCTACGTAACTGACCACTATCACTTCTGAACCCTTGAGGTTACTTTTCTTTTCTCCCTTCCCCAATTGTAAGGCACTATTCTAGATCTGCAAAGTTACTCAAAGACTGATCTTGGGGAGAAAATGATATTTCCTTTCAGTATAGAGAAAAACAGTTACATGGTTATGAGTCCACTCCTACCACTTTTTAATGTAGCAATGTACCGTGATTGACCTTTTAAGTCACATTTACATGTAGCCACAGCAATAATTACACACACATTATGTAATTCAGGACAGTAATATAATGAAAGATCAGAGACTTAAACCTTTATTAATTTGTTACAATATTTCAAAGTTCACAATAATTTGATGTGAAGTTTATGCACTAACTTCTCATTCACTCATCTATTTCATTAAGTTCCTAATACACGAAGTGCTATTTAAGACATGATAATGAATTAAAACAAAAAAGCAAACAAGGAAACAAGGCATTTTGCTTTCAAGGAGGTTACAATCTAATTAGGGAGATGAGGTACATATATTTCAGAAACGTTCATTTTCCAAATAGATTAAAAATGCAAACAAAATTTCAAAGGCTTAACCCTACTTATGGGAAGGGAATTATGAGAAACTTGGAGCTCAGAAATTATATGGAAAGGCACACTGTTAATTACAAATGAGTTATCTATTCATCACACTTCATCATAATAGGCCCCTAAAAGACCACTCCTTGGCAGCATGTAGAAGTTATTAGTACTTAGAAATATGTACTTGAAAGTAATAAATCAGAAGCTAGAAAACACTTTTATGGCTGGGGATGAGCTTTAGAGATAAGCTACGCTATACCTGAGGTCTTGAGAGTTCAAGGGCCTTGCCCACGGCTTCAGAGCTAGTTCATATTCATAGAAGAGCCAGGGCTATCCTCCTGTCCCAGATGCCAAGTCCAGTGTTTTCCCCAAAACCCCACATGGATCTATTTCACTTTGCCAGCCAGTACAAGTTAGTGGATTCTCTACTCTAAATGTTGCCTGAAGTAGTAGAAATAAAGTTCCCAGAAATCAGAACTAATAGCAGCTGGATTTATATACCTCAGTTATAACAGCTTATACACCTCAGTTACAACAGCTTAGTATCTGTTTGAACTTCACTCTTTCTCATTTCCAGTTCATCCTGTAAAGTCTGCCCCTGTCAATCTACTTAAAAGATTGCTTTTAACAAATCATTATCACCTCCTTCCCTCTTCTTTAGAAAGACCTCCCATCTAGGCAATCAAGGCTCTCAATATCTTTGAGAGGTCCCCAAACCACAATGTTCTCAGCTACCTGTCCTCAAAAATTGAGTCTCCTATTCCAGCTAGATGGATATAATCCTGTTAGAAGAGCAAAGAAATTGTCAAGCTGTTCTTTGCCTGGCTAATATAGAAGACAGCACAAAGCAGCCTATCTTTCTTCCCAACATCAACCCTAAAGGTAAGCTGTGGCCCAATCCCACTGAGAACTTAAGCTGTCTCTTACATAAACACAGCCAAGTTCTTTATACTTCCCACCTACGTTGCCTGTGTAAGGAATGAACCAGACACTCACTGGAAGCAAGACTTGCTTCACTCAGAGTACAAAAAACTCTCCCTTACAGATGTGAGTTCATATTTCACATTTTGTGACTTTGTAGCCTTCATCTATGAATCCCATTCCCTTTCAGACATTGCCTTCCCAGAAGAGGCCCCAATATCTTGACTCCAGCAGTAATGATCAGCGTACACACCTCCAGTTTTCAGAACCACTACTCTGCGTGTTTTGTAGCCCCGTTATAAATGTTACCACACACACTTACAAAATCTCAGCTCAATATTCCAGGCCCAAACAGGAGGCAGCATGGCAAATATCCAGAGAATGATTTGATTTTGTATCATCTTGATGTTTAACATTATGATCTTTGAGGCTACAGCAACAAGTGGCCCGATGTGCACTGAAGCATTCCCACATTAAGCATCATCTCTCCACTTTTTTGCACAAATATGTCATTTTCCATGTTGTTTTCTTAGAGAGTCCTCACCACCATCTCCAAATGATTTTCATCATTACTGCATGGGACAATCTAAAGCACTATTCACAATTTTATACTTCATAATGTTGAAACCAAAGGGAAAATCTAAAATTTCTCTCAAGAAATTTTTAGTTACAAAACATACACATTAAGTATCTTGCTTAATAGGCAACTATCTACCTAAACAAAATGGCCCAAACCAAGAATGCCAGGCAGCACCACCCCTACCTCATGACTGGAGGAGGTCAACTTATACAGTGATTCACACAAGCACATTCCCCAATTAATAGCCACATGTGCATCTGTTAGCTATTCGATGATTACTAGTTATGTTACACACCTTATAATTTCAACCTATATGTGGACATTTATGTATAGTATCATTTAAAAATTTATACTATCCAAATCTATCTGAATCAGAGTTTAAAGGCATTATGTTTTCAAATAGCATCTAAATCTAAGTAAAAAGATGTCATATCATAAAGTTGAGCAATCACAAACTTTGGTTTCATGAAAAATAAAAGATAAGAGCTATATGCATAGAGATAATTAGTGAAATTTAGAGCAACTCTTTTAAAGAATGTTGAAATATGCAAACTGTGCGGTGAAAGCAAAAAAAAAGTGAGTCTGCCCCTGACTTCAGGTGAGACTGCAGTTTGGCACCACACTCCCCATGTTCAGTGGATGGCTGATAGGAAAAAAAGAAACACTCTTATTTAAATGCTGATGGTTTCTGATATATCATTCAATGTAATGATATATTTGGGTTATAAAACAAAATAATATGCCTAAGTTTTCTTGAATTTTTTTTTTTTCCAGACAGAGTCTCACTCTGTCACCCAGGCTGGAGGGCAGTGGCACAATCTCAGCTCACCTCAACCTCCGTCTCCTAAGTTCAAGTGATTCTCCAGCCTCAGCCCCACGAGTATGTGGGAATACAGGCACACACCACCACACCTGACTAATTTTTGTATTTTTATTAGAGACAGGGTTTCACCACATTGGCCAGGTTGTTCTCGAACTCCTGACCTCAAGTGATCCTCCCACCTCAGCCTCCCAAAGTTCTGGGATTACAGGTGTGAGCCACTGCACCCAGCCTGTAATTATTTTCATTAATGAAATTTCAGTCATTTCTTGTAATCACCTAATTGGCATTCTAACAATATATTTTAAATATAAGTAAGTGTTGTAACTGATGCTTTAGAGAAATCTCTTAACTTGAAAACTGATATGCACACCCTCCTTAAATAATTCTAAAAAAATTTTTTTAAAAGATTAAGAACAAACTTAAAATATTCCTGTTGTCAGAAAAGTAAAATTTATTCCTGCCTTCGAATGTCAGTTCTGAATAGTTTCCCAGTCAAGGACAAAACATTCTTCTTTCCCAACTTTAATTCCATGGCAACTGATTTGTTATTTCGTTTTCTGTTGTTGTTAAATAATATCTTTGTCGTAGAATGGGAAAAACATTTTTTAAGTTCTTAGTACACACATTTGTAAATCAAAATAAATCATTATTTGTCCAACTACAGAAAGAGTTTCATGAGAAACTATGACCATGTTTCTAATAATATATTTCAACTCCAGTTCTTCAGGTATGGTCTACAAGCCCCCAGGCATCCCAACACCTTTTCGGAACATCTGCAGAGTCAAAACTTTCTCAGGCCTGAAAGGTTATTTGCCCTTTGATTTGTCATTTCACAGGTTTACGATAATATTTTAAATCTTTTCAAACATTATTCTAAATATTTTAACTTTATGAAAACTGTAATTTAGAAATTATATCATTCTAAAATAAATGTCTAATTTTTTATATTTAAAGATGGATTGTTGGCTTAAAAGAGACTAGACACTTCCTGCCCATTAGAATGGTGATTACACACAGACACACAGAGAAATAAATGTTGTCAGAGATAGGGAAAAACTGAAACCTTTGTTCACCGATGAAGGGACTGCAAAATAATACAGCCATTGTGGAAGACAGTACGGTGGTTCCTCAAAAAGTTAAACATAGAATTACTATATAATCCAGTAATTCTACTTATTGGTATATGCCTGAGAAAAGTGAAAGAGAGTATAATAGATATTTGTACACTCACGTTCACAACAGCGCTATTTGCAATAACGAAAAGGCCGAAGGAACCGAGTGTCCACCAATGGATGAAAGAACAAAATGTGGCACATATATACAAAGAAATATTATTCAACCCTGATAAGGAAGGAAATTCTGACACATGATACAACATGGATTAACTGAAGACATTATTATGCTAAATGAAATAATCAAGTCACAAAAGGACAAACAGTGTACAATTCCACTTTTGAGGTATCTAGAGTAGTCAAATTCATAGAGACAGAAAGTAAATGGTGGTTGTCAGAGGCTGGGGGAGTGGGGAATAGGGAGTTATTATTTAAGGGGTATGGAGTTTTAGTCTGGGAAGATGAACAAGTTTTGGAGGTAGATGGTGGCAATAGTTGCACAATGTGAATATGCTTAATGCTATGAACTATACACTTATGTGGAACATTTTATGTTATGTACATTTTAATGAAAAAATCCAACATAAAAAAGGAGTATTAGAGGCTGGGCACAGTGGCTCAATCCTGTAATCTCAGCAGTTTGGGTGGCCAAGGGGAGCAGATCATCAGCAGTTGGGAGTTTGAGACCAGCACGGACAACATGATGAAACCCTGTCTCTACTAAAAGTACAAAAAGTAGCCAGGTGTGGTGGTGTGCACCTGTAATCCCAGCTACTTGGGAGGCTGAGGCAGGAGAATAGCTTGAACTTGGGAGGCAGAGGTTGCAGTGAGCCAAGATCGTGCCACTGCACTCTAGCCTGGGAGACACAGTGACACTCAAAAATAAATAAATAAATAAAAATAAAAAAATAACAAAATAGTAATAGGTTTAGAAAGCCTGATTCCTCACCCACAGGTACACATATTTTTTATGCCTAAATATCCTAAAAAAGATGAAACTGACACATTTGAGGTCTCTGATTCATGGAAGGGAAGAAACTACTCAGGAAAAAAAAAACCTGAGAAAAACTATAAAGAAAAATATTAACAAAGTTGTCTTTACCTTGTCTTTATAGATATTAGTAGCTTACTACGTTTTATGCAACAGAATATTTTCAAATAGTTCAGTTGCAGCATCATTTTGAAAATAACCACTAAGGATTTAAAGGAAAATGAATTAATTTTTTTAATGCAGACATGATGAGAACTTTGTAAGACAAACGTGGTAGTATTTCAAGATAGAAATGAAAAAGCCACTGAAACACCTTATAGGGTATCATACTGCATTAGTTGGAGAAGAGCACACAGCAACTGAGATACTAAGAAAGCTTTGTACAACTGACATTGCTGAAGGCTTGCTGCATAAATCAGCAAAACAAAAACAAAACCAGAAATGTGGCAGTGCCACTTCCTAATAACACAGTAACTCCTCAAATGCAAGATTTGTCTACAAACGTGATGACTCAGTTACTATCCCAACTGCAGAGCTGTACCTTTGCCTTACAAATGGATTACAAAATGACTAACTGGTGCTGATGCTAATTGAAAAAAAATTTTGGGGGGTACAGAGCCTTCCTCCATCGCCAGGCACCAGGTTGGAGTGCAGTGATGCGATCTTGGCTCACTGCAACCTCCACCTCCTGGGTTCAAGCAATTCTGCTGCTTCAGCCTCCCGAGTAGCTGGAATTACAGGCATGTGCCACCACACCCAGCTAATTTTTGTATTTTTAGTAGAGATAGGGTTTCACCATGTTGGCCAGGATGGTCTCGATCTCGTGACCTCTTGATCTGCCCACCTTGGCCTCCCAAAGTGCTGGGACTATAGGCATGAAAACTTTTTTTTTTTTTTTTTTAAATGGGAAATCCTGAAAATAAACACTGGTGCCTAAACAGTCAATGTGTTGCATAACTTTTGGAATCTCATGGTTTATCCTTCAAACAACTATGTTCAACACTTGCACTACTGGGGTCTTAGCTTGAATAGAGGTAGTGACAGTAAACTACACTAGCAGACATTGTATTAACATTATTCACTGCCACTCATCTGCAGTTAAAAAAGATAATTTAAGAATGCCCTTGATGAAGCAGTTAAAATTTTATTATCTCTTGACCCTTGATTTCACATCTTTTTGACATTGTGTGTAAAGAAATGGGAAGTATGCATAAAGCACTGTGCATACTGAAGTGCAATGGTCACCTCAGAGAAAAGCACTCCTATGACTGACTGACTGAGTTGCAAGCTCAACTAACTGGTTTTTCTATGGTGTACCATTTTTACTTGAAGGGAATGACTGGCCGATGTACTCTGGATATTTGTACTTGAGCTTTTGGTAGGTATTTCTTAGACTGAATGATGTGTGCCTCGGCACTTCAAAGAAACAGATAACACTATTAGTTGCCAACAATAACGCAAAAATTAAAATTTTATAATGCCTGTCTCCACCACTGTGAGCTTGATAGCTTCTCAACACTTAGATGTTTCTGATGAAATTGATAGTAATGTTAATATGTGTGGGTTTTGATAATATATAATGAAATATGTCAACATTTGGAAAGCTGATACAACTCTGTGAACTGTTTCCAAATAACCAATCTATGGTATTAAATTACACAGGAATAGAAGACATGTCAAGGTACCACATGAACCAATGTATTATAACGGAGTATGAAACTTTCTCCGTTGTGATTCCAAATTCAACACTACAAGAAACGATTGAATTGTCACTCCTGTGATTAGGTTGAATTATATAATAGTCCGTGTTGCTAGCTGACTTGCTCTAGAGACTCCTTGCTAGCTGGATAAAGTAAGCAGTTGGGTTGGAAAAGCTCACATGACAAGGAACTTCAAGTGACCTCTAGGAAAGAGAGGTGGCCTCCAGGAGCTGAAGGTGGCCTCTAGCTAGTAGCCAGCAAAAAGCCAAGCCCCTCAATCCTACATACACATGGAATGTATTCTGCTAACAACCTGAGTAAGCTTGGAGCAGATTCTTCCCAGTCAATCTTCCAGATGAGAGTGCAGCCTAGGTGACATCTTGATTGCAGCCTGATGATTCTAAGAAAACGACCCAGCTAAACTGTGTGCAGAATGCTAACCCACAGAAACTGTGATATAATGAATGTATGTTTTAAGCAAGAAAAGGAAACTATCACTTACTGAACTTTCATGTAGTATATCTACAAAAAGCATATCTGCAATTATCTGACAAAGCTATTAAAATGCTTGTCTCTCTCCAACTACATATCTGTATGAGGCAGGATTTTCTTCACATATTTCAATCAAAACAACACTGCAACAGATTGAATGAGAAAGCAGATTTGAGAATCCAGCTAATAAGCCAAACATTGAAGAGATTTGCAAAAAATGGTATACAGTGATATGCTTCTCACTACATTTTTTTTTTTTTGGTTTTGGAAAATAGTTATTTTTCCTAAAAAAATAAGTGTTTTAACTTGTAATGGGCATTTTGTTATTTTAAATCAATTGATTTTTTAATATCTCACTTTTGATTTCTAATATGGTAAATAATATGCATATGAAACATTCCTTCAGGTCTTCTAAGAAAACATGAGGGCAAAGGGGTGTTAGGACCAACAAATTAGTAACTACTACAATACTTCAACTTCCATCATCTCTGTCATATGATACACTCTCCCTCCTCCTCTACTGCATTTATCTAAATTCTGTCCATTTTCACACTCAGCCATTCCAGTCTACTGTGGGCTCTCTCCCTTCTGAATGCCCAGGGAACTCATCTGGCACCTGTTGATTGCTTTCTTCATTTCAAAATGCATGCATGTGAAGCCCCAAAGGAAAGGGACTGGGCTATGTTGGGGACATGACACATGCTCCAAAACACACCCCCTGCCACCTCTATAAAGAAGTTAATTACAGACTGAATAGGAATGTAATCCATGCCAGCCGCTGGACTTCAATCAACGCTTAATGAAGCAGACCACAAAGGATATGACGGGAGAAAGAATTTAGGACATACATGAGTCTCAGGAGTGTCACCTGAAAAGGTAAATGCGAACAAGGATGCAGATACAGAAATATTTATGTGGAGAAGGTAGTAGATAAGTCAATCAGACCAATAACCTTCAATTCTCAATAATACAGATTGAAAATTATCTGTGGACCATTTTGGAGCAACATGGGGAGAAATAAAGAGTAATATTGTAAGGAAGGTAATGGAGAAATCAACAGAATTCCCCTAATGTGTCTTATTGGAAAATCAAGAAAAAAAATGGATTATAACAAATAGCCATTATTATGGGTTGAAGTGTGTTCGACTCCAAAACACAGTATGTTGAGATTCCAGGCCCCCCAGCCACATACCTATGAATGTGACCTTATTTAGAAACAGGGATGAAATCAAATTAAGTAGGGTGAGTCCTAATCCAGTATGACTGCTGTCCTTATAAATGGAGAAGAGACAGAGAGAGACACAGGGGGAAGATGGTGTGTAAAGATGGCGACAGAGATTGGAGTTATGCTGCGGTAGCTCAGAAATGCCCCGGGTTACCAGGAGAAGCTGGAAGCAGCAAGAAAGAATCCTTTTCCTGAGGCTTTGAAGGAAGCCCGGCCCTGCCAACACCTTAAATTTGAACCTACAGCCTTTAGAACTGTGAGAAAATAAATCTCTCTTGTTTTAAGCCACCCAGTTTGTGGTACGTTGTCATGGCAGCCCCAGGAAACATACAGCAATAGAGTGAGGGACTCCTTATGAGCCATAGCTGCATTTCCCAAGTGGCCCTTCCTTAGCTGCAGACAAAAATGAAACAAAGGAGAGAAAAATTGGAAACACAAATTTGGTTACAGGAACCAAAAAAGCTTTTTTTTTTTACTAGAAATATTTGAACTGCAGTTTTTTTTTTTTTTTTTAAGATTCTGGGAAAATGTTTCTGATCAAACACTGCTGTCAAAACTCAAGCCCACTGAATCTCTATAAATGTGCCTATAAATACATAGACAAGGATTATTTATCCATTTTACACTTCCTCAACTCTTTGCTACAAAAGGAAGTAATCCAGACCTGATATTTAAAGTTACCAATACTATTACTATGTCATGACAAAAGAAATACGAGATGACAAGTAAAACTTTCGGTTTCTCCAAGATTTGATCAAGTCACAGGGACTTCTGGGCCAGGATGACTCTTAGTTCACACACTAGTCATACACATGTCTCAAGATCCAAATCTTATCTCTATTATACATAAGGTACTTGGCATTATAATCCACAGAAAAATTCATGTATTAACACCTACAATGTATATTTGATTTGAGGAGTTTAACTTCATTTTAGAAGTTTAACTTAAGCCTCACACTTGGCTTAAATCTATAAGCAATCAGATATTAGCACTATGGGGATTTCTGAGTCATTGATCTGATGGTCCAACCTGTGTCCCTAAACATCAGGAAGCTCCAATGGTTTTTTTTTTTAATATGAGTCTTACCCATTTGTGAAATCAGTTTAGCATACCCCAACTACTTTTTCAGTAAAACAAATCGAATTTAGAAATTAGAGGGTATCATCCACATTAAAGGTAAGTACTCTCATGAAACTTTTGTTTCAGGTAGGGTGTGTGTGTGTGTGTGTGTGTTGTAGATACTGAGTCATGCAGGCAAGTATTTCTTACTGTCTTTATCAGTACAAACTTTGGCACTAAACCACTAAGGGACAATGCTCCTAATAGTGGCAATCCCTTGCCATAGTTTGAGACCCAACAGGCCAGGGAAAGGAGTGACCTTAATACAGTGGAGATGGCCAGGGGCATAGGCTCATACAAAAAATTAGCCAGGCATAGTGGTGGATGCCTATAATCCCAGCTACTCGGGAGGAGCTACGTGAAGCAGGAGAATCAATTGAACCAGGGAGGCAGAGGTTGCAGTGAGCCGAGATCATGCCACTGCACTCCAGTCTAGGCAACAAGAATGAAACTCCATCTCAAAAAAACAAGAATGACAGGGGAACAAGCACATAGAGAGAGCTGCCTAACAGGAGCTGTGGCCTTTAGGAAATGGAAGCACCCAACCCACAGTGAGCTGGTAGGAAGGGAGCTGCCCACCCCGTCCTCTTGCTGGGACCTCCCCAGTGGCCAATACTAACTAGACACCAGAGGGCAAGAAAGTCCACTCAGCTTAATCTCCTTGGTCACAGAGGGGACTGGCAAAGGGTCAAGAGCAGGTCCAGAGGAGCAATGGAAGATTTCCAGCCACTGTGACTATTAAAGTCTAAAAGCCATCCATGTCATTTATGCTTTCATTAATTGAGCCTAACAACTTTTATTTCTGGGCACCAGATTGTTCCCACATCTGCCCTCTAATCCCAACCTTGAATCAAGGCTCTAATCCAATGCTCAACAACTAGTGCAAAAGATTGGCATGTTTACGAACTCAGGATTTCTGATTTCTCCAGGCCCTCACACTGCTCACCAACCCTTTCAACTGTTCTTGGTCTCCCACTTCACCTATCCCTAGCTATCAGGCTCTGTAGGGCAAAGGCCATGTCTTACTTATCTCTGAACCCCAGACCTAGGTGGCTAGAACACAGGCATATTTGCTGAAATATCTGAGACTGCTTCCTCTCCCCAGATCCACCTACACTTCTCTTCCCACTCAGAGTCAATCCCCAAGCCTAATTACTTTGCCTTTTAAACCTCAAAGCTCATTTCTGCTCTGCTTCAAGACGTCTAACCTCCATTCCCATAGCCATACCCGAGTCAGTTCCTCTACCTCCAGTCCCAGCTCCCTCTAGCTCCACCCTCTAGGGCAATCAATACAAAAAGTTAAGTCCAACAGTATCTCCATCCTGCCTAGAATTCTTCCTTAACTCTGGCTTTGACTTGCTAATTTCTCTACTACCCCTCCCACAACTGCCCTGGAGAAACTTCCTATAATTCTATCCTGTTCTCCCCAACCTCCTCCTTCAAACAAAACATACATGTTTACCTTCAGAAAGTGGTAGGCTGCCCCCGCCCCTCCCTTATGTCCTGCCCTCTCTTCCACTCCTACTGCCCTGGCAAGTGTCCATGCATCCTTCAAACCCCTGGCCAGGTACAGCTCATGAAATGAAACCTGCCCAGCTTCCCACCTCTCCTTGCCCCAAAGCCCCTCGATCACACCATGTCCTTTTGTTTCCATGGTCCTCTATGCCTCTTAAATCTATAAGCCCACTGGGGGCAGGAACTGTGTCTTATTTTACTCTACATCCCCAGCAGAAAACACAATACTGACCCAAAGTCACTATCTAAATCTTCCCCCGTGTGACTGAGGTGCCTCTATATGATCAGATTTTTATAGGCAACCCTCACACAGGATCTTCTAATCATAAGGCTGACTGAGACCTCACTAGAATACACAGCACATTTTTTAGGTGATGCTGATGGAATTAAGAGACTGCAGTGACTTCCCATCATGCTTAAGGCAGGTACCTCACTATGCCTGCACTGCTTGCAGAATCTGGCCACCTCTCTGTAGAGAGGAGTGGCACAAGTTACAGCTGGCCCTTGAACAACACGGGTTTGAATAGTGCAGATTCATTTATGTACAGAACTTTTTCAACCAAACAGGAATCAAAAGTGCAGTATTCTCAGGATAATGAAACCTGTGTACATCAAGGGCTGACTTGTAGGAGATGTGGTTCTGCAGGGCCAATTGCAGGACTTGAGAAGACACAGATTTGGGCATACGTGGGGGTCTTGGAACCATGCCCTCAAGTACACTGAGGGATGACTGTACATCTACATATCCTTTTTCAAAAGTCCATCATTACTAGAGGTCAAATTCTAGGATTCATGCCTCTATAAAAGAATAATGGGGGTCGAGCATGGTGGCTCATGCCTGTAATCCCAGGACTTTGGGAGGATGAAGAGGGTAGATCACTTAAGGCCAGGAGCTTGAGACCAGCTTGGCCAACATGATGAAACCTTGTCTCCACTAAAAATACAAATAATAGTAATAACCAGACATTGTGGCAGGCACCTGTAATCCCAGCTACTCAGGAGGAGGCTGAGGCAGAAGAATCGTTTAAACCTATGAGGTGGAGGTCACAGTGAGCAAAGATGGCACCACTGCACTCCAGCCTGGGTGACAGAGTGAGACTCCACGTCAAAAAAAAAAAAAAAAAGGGAAATATACCCTAAATATCTCTAAAAATGTATCAGAAGTCTATGCCTGGGGGCTCCCCATAAGCCCTTCATTTCTGCCCCAAATAAGGCCATAAAATAGCTTTGATCATTTCCCATTAGAGTGGCTCTCTGGTCTTGCTGATAGATGAGCCAAGAGTTGAGGATGTCTCTTCTGCCATCAGCTTCCAACACCACATTGGACCCACCACCTACTTGTCCAAGGCCCAGGACCACCCAGAGAGTTTAACATCCTCAGCTTGAGGCAGAGGACAAGAGCAATCAATGCAGGCATATTTATCTGGAAGATACTTGGCACTGCATCTGATAGAGACTAAATTGAGAGAAAACCTTTTTAACCGGTCTGTCTTGATATCCTGCAATTCCACCACATTGCAATCCAAAAATGACAGTTCAGCAATCAAAATGTTGAGCCCAGCAACAGGAGGCAGGCTCAATTTTAGTAGCTCCTAAGATAGAGATATCATGCCTGTCAAAAATAAAGAATCCATCAAACTTGAGATAATCCAGATAATTTTTAAATCAACATGAAATTAATGAATGCTGAAAATCAAACATTGTTCAAACACAAGAGACTGCATCACACAAATCTGCATGAAGCAAAAACATTGTTACTTTACAGAAAATCCAGAACTACAGAGCACTCAGTCTGAAAAATCTAAGCAAGTCAACCTGTCAGGATTTGAAACTGCTATTTAAGACAATCAGTGTGGCAGATATAATGGACCACTAAACTACTGCCTACAGCAAATGTGGAGATGATGAGGCATTTGAAGACAATCAAGAGAAAAGTTGCATTTAGATTTTAAAAAACCACTACGCCATATATAAAGACTCCAAACTTACAAACACTGTGTTGACTACAGGTCATTCTCATTTTTATTTTTTAAATGTGGAATTTGCCATAGTTTAGCAAGCATTTATAGTACCTATACTATATATCAAATACTGTGCTAAAAACAGAGATAAGAAAATAAATAAGACTCGCTCTGTGTTCTTGGGATGTAAAGACGACGAGGAAGCAGATCCAAGAGAGATCACTTCAAAGCATCAGAGGAAATTTTTGGCCAACTGGACATGTGGTGGAATATGAGGAAGGAGTGAAGGGTATCCAGGTTTCTGGATTAGACAACCAGGTGAATGATGGTGCCATGTGTGAAGCAACAGGCTACAAGGAATGGGGCAAGCAGATCAACAGAGAATAGAGTGGGCTTGAATTGTATGTGGGACATCCAGGGGATGAAGTCCAGAGGCAGAGAGATATTGGGGTCTGGAGGAAATTCAGAGCTAGAAGTGTGTATCTGGGGATAGATGAAGCCACGCGGTGAATGAGATCCCATGGAGGACAAGGCCAGAACCCCAGTGTACCAGCATGTAAGAAGATGGTATAGAGGGCATCTGTGAAGACTAAAGGAAGACAGATGTTTAAAAATCCTGGAAGGTCCATGAGTAGAGGGCTTTAAAAAGGTGGGAACTCATCAAAAATAAGAAATAAAAGGTAACTGTGTATTTTAGCCACTACATCTTGATAATTTTATTGAGAATAGTTTTGCAGGGGAAGGTGTGAAAACCAGCATAACCAACTGAATGATGAGGCCTTAACAGACATACCACAAAGTTAGGTAATTTATCACCCAATTTTCTGAAAATGTTCCACTTTAAATTTATACGCATATTTTTACACTCATGCAAATTAACCAAACTGTGAATGTGTTTGTAATAAAATGGAGCGTGACATTAAGAGAGCATGAAAATCCCTGACCTGCCAAGTAAGAATTCCAGCCATCCTGCTACAGAGACTGTGAGAAGAGGCCATGTGAGGAGGATCAGGTCCTGAGGCCATAGGGCAGAGAACCAAGGAACCCAGCTGACAGCAAGAACCAAGCCCTCAGACGTGTATCACCAGGCAAGTTGATGGAGCCAGCTCCCAGCCAGTAGAGCCATTCTAGCTGAGGCACCAGACATGTGAGTGAGGATGCCATCTTGAACATCTCAGACCTAGAAAACACCACATAAAGACTTCACCCATGTGCTTGATCCAAATTCCTGACCTACACAATCATGTTGAGTGGTTTTTTCAGCTACTACGTTTTGGTGGTAGTTTATCATACAACAAGAGATAGCTGCAATAGGTGGTGATGGACCCATGGTAGAAGAATTCCTTCTTTGAAAAAGAACTTACTGATATCCTACTATGACCTGGTGTTGTTCTGGGAGCTAAGGGTTCAGAAATGAACAAAAATAAGGGGTATGGTAGGAAGAATGAGGTCTGTGGATAGAACTAAAGCATGGAACGGCAATAGAAAAGGTGGTTGTAGGGTTATAATTATAAATAGGGTGGTTGAGAAGGCTTCCTGAAGAAGAAAACAAGTATTTAAGATGGAAACTATGAAAGAAGCAGATAGGTAGATGATTGAGAGAAAATATTTTAGGCAGAGAGAGAAGATAGCATTAGGTAAAAGCCTGTCTGGCACACTTGAATAACAACAGATCACCATGACTGATGCAGGAGCAGAGACAGCTGTGTGGTAGATGACAAGGTCAGAGCGGTAAGAGAGGGCACTGGAATCCCGAAGAGCATCCAAGTTCAATGATTTACCAAGAGAACTCAAGGAATTCAGCATATACTCATAGTTGTTGATATACCTCTTTCAAAGACAGAATCTTGCTCTGTTGCCCAGGTTGGAGTGCAGTGATGCAATCTTGGCTCACTACAAACTCCACCTCCCAGGTTCAAGCGAGTCTCCTGCCTCAGCCTTCCAAGTAGCTGGGATTACAGATGTGCACCAACACGCCCGGCTAATTTTTGTATTTTTAGTAGAGACGGGGTTTTGCCATGTTACCCAGGCTAGTCTTGAGCTCCTGAGCTCAGGTGATCAGACCACCACAGCCTCCTGTAGTGCTAGGATTACAGGTGTGAGTCACTGTGTCAGGTCCTTTGTGGATATAATGTATTAATGAAAAGATATTAAGCCAAATCAGCAAAAGAAAACAGCATTCGGGACGAAGTCTGGAGGAAACCATGCACAAGCTTCCAAGGGTCTTCTCCTTGTGGAGAGGACTTGCTTAACTCCCCCAGCAGGGAGTTCTTATCACATGTGTGAAATGTTGCCTACCAGGGAAACTCAATAATAACTTAGCACCCAAGGTTTTTACTGTGGACTGATCACATAAGCATCTTCTGCTTAGCATGTACAAAAATTCTAGACTTTCAGAAAAAGAACAGGTGTTCAGCATAAGCCATATTGTTTGCAGAAACAGTTTTGCACAGTGAGCCATTCCGATGAGGATGAGGGAATGGTGGGAACCCATCACAAAGCTAACTTTCCAGATGCTACCAGCCAAGGTCTGGATTCACAAGCAGGCCTTTCTAAGGGTAGTAGTCTCAGGCCTGCTATGTTAACTTTTTTCTGCACGGAGTCAGACTGCATAGCACTTCAAAGGCCATTTAAGAGAGATGGGAGCCACTGGAAGATTTTGAGTAGAATTTTAAATTATCACTCTAGCTTTTGTGTTAAGGAGAGACAGCATCGTGGGAGGATGGGGGTCAGAAATGGAGACACTGAAGTCTATCTAAAGAAAAACTAATTAAACAAGCCCCAATATGCCAACAGGAAAGAGGGAAAAAGTAGTCAGATTCCAAATCTAGTATGAGAGCAGAGTCAACCAGATTTGCAGACTGACCGTATGTGGATCATGAGAAGAAAAGAACTGTCAAGGGTGATGACAAGCACTTCTGGCAGAACAGCTAGAAGAATGGCCTTGCCATTTAATGACATGCTAAGATTGAGGAGAAGTTGATTTGGAGTTGGGGATTAGGAATTCATTTGGGGACATGCTATAAGTGTAAGATGTCCACCAGATATACAAAAGGTCAAGAAGGCAGCCATATACAGAATGGGCAGCTCAGGGAAGAGACCTGGGCTGGAGCTACCCCAATGCTATTTGGAACCATATTACTGTTAAGCAGAGACAGAAGGGGAGATTTAAGAACTGAGTCCTGGGGTACTGTAGCACTGAGGTGGAGAAGGAAAGAAGGAACCAGTCAAAGAGCCTGAGAATGGACAGTAGATAGGAAAAAAGTGAGGAGACTGTAGGCACCAGGAAGCAGATGCTTAAAATGTTTAGTTTTTATTTATTTTTTTATTTCCATGGATTTTTGGAGAACAGGTGGTGATTCATTACATAAGTTCTTTATTGGTGATTTGTGAGATTTTGGTGTACCCATCACCCGAGCAGTATACACCACACCCAATTTGTGGTCTTTTATCCCTCACCCACCTTCCCACCCTTTCTTCTTGAGTCCCCAAAGTCCTTTGTGTCATTATTATTCCGTTGCATACTCATAGCTTAGCTCCCACTTATGAGTGAGAACATACAGTGTTTGGTTTTCCATTTTTGAGTTGCTTCAACTTAGCCTAACAGTCTCCAATCTCATCCAGCTGGCTCCAAATGCCATTACTTCGTTCTTTTTTTATGGCTGAGGAGTATTCCATCGTGTGTGTGTATGTGTGTGTGCAATACAAACACACATACACACACACACACACACACACACACACACACACACACGGTTTCTTTACCCACTGGCTGACTGATGGGAATTTGGGTTGGTTCCATGTTTTTGCAGTTGCAAATTATGCTGCTATAAACACTCGTATGCAGGTATCTTTTTCGTAAAATGACTTCTTTTCCTCTGGGTAGATACCCAGTAGTGAGATTGCTGGATCAAATGGTAATTCTACTTTTGGTTCTTTAAGGAATCTCCACACTGCTTTCCATAGTGGTTGTACTAGTTTACATTCCCACAACAGTGTAGAAGTGTTCCCTGTTCACCACTTCCACATCAACATCTATTTTTAAAAATTTTTTTGATTATGGCCATTCTTGCAGGAGTGAGGTGGTATCACATTGTAATTTTGATTTGCATTTCCCTGATCATTAGTTATGTTAAGCATTTTTTCATGTTTGTTGGACATTTGCATATCTTTGTTTGCGAACTGTCTATTCATGTCCTTAGTCCGCTTTTTGACGGGATTGATTTTTTCTTGCTAATTTGTTTTAATTCATTTGTAGATTCTGGATATTAGTCCTTTGTCAGACATATAGATTGTGAATATTTTCTCCCACTCTGTGGGTTTTCTGTTTACACTGCTGACTGTTCCTTTTGCTATGCAAAAGCTCTGAATTCAAACTACTATAAGACCATGGTCACCAAAACAGCATGGTACTAGCATAAAAATAGGCACATAGACCATTGGAACAGAACAGAGAACCTGGAAATAAACCCAAATACTTACAGCCAACAGATCTTTGATAAAACAAACAAAAATCATAAAGTGGGGAAAGGAAACCTTATTCAACAAATGGTGCTGGGGTCATTGGCTAGTTACCTGCAGGAGAATGAAACTGAATCCTCATCTCTCACCTTATACAAAAATCAACTCAAGGTGGATAAAGGATTTAAATCTAAGACCTAAAACCATAAAAATTCTGGAAGATAACATTGGAAAAACCCTTCTAGACATTGGCTTAGGTAAGGATTTCATGGGCACGAACCCAAAAGCAAATGCAATAAAAACAAAGATAAACGGCTGGGACTTAAAGATGTTTGGTATTTCTACCAGTCAAGAAGCATCTAAATCTCAGTAAAAATGGCCCACATTTTTGTTCACTGCTCCTTTTTGGCCCACTCTCTGCCCAATACCAGAGACAGAGGTTGTACATCCTTAGCTTCCTGCACCAAAGGTATAAACTGAGGCCAATCTAGGCTTACTCTCCAACCCAGCTAGTTTTTGTGCTAGTGTCTAGGTGGAGAATTTAAGGTTTAAAGGCTCTCTCTCCACCATCTGTGGATACCAAATATTAACTGAAGATCCCTTTCTGATGGCGAAGTTCTCAACAGAACTGATTAGCAATGTCAAGTTAAGGACTTCCTGGGATCTGGGCTTTAGGCCAGTGGTTTCCAAAAGCAGCTAACAAAACCAATCAGAGGAGAATTGGACCTGAACTGTCCACTAAAGCAAGCCATTTGAGGCGATTTACATTTAAGTTAATTAAAACTTAAAATTCAGCTCTTTAGTTGCACTGGGCACATTTCAAATACTTAACCGCATGTGTCTAGTGGTTGCTCTATTGAAAGATGCAGACCTAGAACATCTCTTCAGCCCAGAAAGTTCAATTTCAACTACATTGCTTTAGATTTTCCAGGAGATGCCCAAAGCTCTGAATTTTCACACACTCTTAAGATGTCTGTAACAGTACATTCTGAAAATAGTCTCACAAAAATCCGACAACACTACCATTTGCCCAGCTTCCTCAATGGGAATCCATGGCACAGAACATCGTGGGAATGAATTCCTGGTTAACTAAGCCACTTGATTAAGCACAGGGCCTCAAGCTACAAATAAGGGCTGTGGCTCCCAATCTCACACAGAGCAATTAACTCAGCTCAGCTAACTAGCCAAACCCGGTTCAGCAAACCCTATGTGCATGGATTATACACAGAGGGTGTGTGGGTATGTGTGTGAGAGAGAAAGAAAGAGGAGGGAGGGAAGAGAGGGTCCAGGAGCGCACACTCAAATGCCTACCAGCAGGCCAGGCAAATAGCAACAATGCATTAAGGCCATAAGTGAGAAAATAAGCACAGAGTAAAACAGTCAAGCATGATGACAATAACTTATCCTCACTGTTAGGGAAGCAATAATGGAGACTGGAGCATTAGTAATTCCTTCTAAAGATAACAGAGATGTCTCAGCTCCAACTGATGGTTGCTATGTGGTAAAGTGAAGCCCAGCATTGTCAGAGCTTCGGATTTGCTTTTCCCCCCAAAGAAGATAGGAATCTGGAGTTTTGCATGAAATCTCAAAATATTTAAACGCTGACAACTAAGTCAAAACATAACACTGAGCAGACCTATGAAAATATGTCTGTGGGTCACAGCAGGCCCCACAAGCCCTCTGTTTGCAAACTTAGAAGCTGCTCGATGCAAGCTGAGTAGCAGAACCAAAACCAAGTTGGAAGCATGTGTAATGCTAATGGCGAGTCAGTTCTGTCCACATGCTGTGAAGAAGAGATGTCTGAATGGGAAATAAAGCACTCAAGTAAGTCAGTGCCCAATAAATTGAAAAGAATTTGAAGAATCCAGTCTGGATCCAGCTTATGTATATAAGAGCCTTAAAATCTATTTAGGTAACAAGGCAACAAAGCCTCAAAAGTTTAGAAATTCAGGAGTTCTAGCCCATTCCTCAAGACTACTCGCACACATTATCATATCAGATTCTTGTCACTACACAAATTCTCTTAGATTCTGATCCCACAGTTAATCAGAGAATAGAATTGTTAGTCTTAAAAGACTATTCCCAGTTTTGGGAAGCTGCCCCAAGTTGTAAAACAAACTTATTATTCAAAATATCTGAATACAGAAAAGATTCATCTAGAAAACCCTATCAAATGTAATTTTTCCTTTTTAAAGAAGGAAAATACAGTCAGATCCACAAATTGGCCTTTGTAAATTCCAGCATGCCCACTGTCCCATGGATTCAATGCTCTTATTTCTCATTCATTTCAACCCCTGAATATACTATACATCCTCATTACTAGACAACCTTTCCCTTATTCACCTCATCAGTGTATACATACACACACACACACACACACACACACACACACACACACACACATATATATATATACAGTCAGCCCTCTGCATCCATGCATTCTGCGTCTGCAGATTCAACCAACCACAGATCAAAAATATTTGGAAAAAAATTTTATACTGAACACATGCCGACAATTCTCTTGTCACTATTCCCTAAACAGTATAATAACTGTTTAAATAGCATTTGCATTGTATTAGGTATTATAAATAATCTAGAGATGACTTAAAGTATACAGGAGAATGTGTGTAGATTATATGCAAACACTGCACCATTTTGTATCAGGAACTTGAGCATCTGCAGATTTTAGTATCCAAGGGAAGTCCTGGAACCAATCCCCTGTGGATACTAAGGGACAATTGTGTATATACAGTGAATGTTCACCTTAACCAATTATTTGAGCAGCTTCTGTAGGAAGAATTCATTAAGAGTAGTAGAGGGACAGTTGTTTAATAACAGGTTCTTGTGTAGACATCTAAGATACAGTGTCTGTCATCAAAAGAGTTTAAAATCCAATGAGTTCAACAATACAAAAAGATTAGAGGAGTAGATTAGTGTTTCTCAGCCTTGGCCAGGTATTAGAATAGGCTGGAGTGCTTTTTAAAATACCTATGCCCAGGACCCACTCCATTCCAATGAATGAGAATCTCGGAGAAAGGGACACCGGCATCTGTACTGTTTAAAATGTTAAAAGTGAAAATTAGACGTGAATGATCATCAGCCAGGGTTGGGAGTCCCTGCAGGATAAAGCTCAATTACCCATTCACCTGTGACACATAATTTTGATGATAAATTTAACTAATTACTCAATGATATCCACCATGAGTACGTAAGATGACAATCACTTCTCCACTAACAACTTCACTAAATTGGATTTGGAGGCTGGGACACTGATAAAGTGCCAGGATTCCGAGATAAGCAATCCCACAGTTTTCACCTCGCAGTCTACTGCCTTTCCAGTGGAGTTCATCACGTGGCGGCAGGAAACTCAAAGTCCCAGAGTTCAGAACATAATTAAAGCCTTCCCAAAAGCTCCCCCTGTATCTTCAGGATCGCACCAACCTATGGCCTTATCTGATCGGGGGCTCCCAACATTCCAAAAATACATTTTCTTTGTTCTCAGCAGGTACTGCTTACTTCTCAGATGCTGTCCACAAAATCTGGAATGATATCCCTGGGTTTCACTTACTTTCCAAACTCTAGAAACGTCAACTTCCATCCTCAATCTTGAAACCTGTCTTTCTCCCATCTAAATTACTCAGTGCCTCAGGAAAAAATGGACTTACTTTACATTTACATTCATGTTCCCACCAAATTTGTTTCTTTATACACTCCTCACCTGGATATGTAAGATCGTGCCCATTTTCCCATTTGTAGTTAGATTGAGGAATATTTTCATAGTTGATTTGCAAATCCTACAATATTTGCCTCAGAAACTAGACTTTCTACATGTTGACCTCACAAAAGATATAATTAAGAGAAACTCGTGGATTGTCCATCACTATTCAAGAAGCAAAACTGTTATTTTTAGGTTGATGTGATACAGCAGTTAGTAGATAGAAATGTCTTTTTTTAAACAAGTATTAAATAATATGAATAAATTCCAATTCATTACATACATAGTACTAGGCTATATTAATAGCTGAGAGCAAAGATCTAGAAACACAGTTCCTGTTTTCTAAACCCAAATCTGCCACTTATTTGTCATGTCTCTGTGTCTCTTTTTCCCCCAATTTATAAAATGGGGATACGAAAGGTACCTACCTCCTAAAGTTATTGTGGGAAGTAAGTCATAAGCATAAAGCTCTTAAAACAGGGCCGGCACAGAATAAGCACAATACATGTTATTTATTAATATGATTATTAGTATGAAGAGCAGGGCTTAAAACCTTGCTGTCTAAGGGGACAAGCCTTTTAGCTGTCTTTCTCTGATTTATGGAAAGTGTATTTATTACACATTGTTTTTCAAATTGAATTTTGACATTTCTGGCCCTTTCTCCTTTAAAAAAATAAATAAAAGCATGGAATTTGTTATTTATTGACCTTTCAGAGCCATTAGGAATACCATTTAATAGTAGTTAAATCTTGTTATGATTACAATATTTAAAATGAAACTATGGGAGAAGAGTATTTGGGGAGGAGAAAAAAATCATCACTACTTCTTAAAAGGAAATTTTGAAAACAAAAAAAGGAGAATTTATATGCTGTAAGTGACCTTTAAATGTCACATTCACTAATATATAAATGTAAACAGAAAAATACAAGTCTGGTAGTAACAGTAAACTGATCAATGCAATTATAGCATGGGTTCTGTGACATTATAAGTTACATTTCCATTCCAGAATATCAATAATTTTTTACCACATTTTACGATCAAATTATAGTGCATTAAATACCATCTGGTTAGTTCTCTTCATATTATTTACAAGCTTGTAGCTTATCTCTTACTTGGACAGCTCCCTGTACTAAACTTCTAAGTATACAAGATTTGAGGGCATAAATTATTTTTTAATAGTTAAAAAGTAACTTCAACTCAGTAAGACAATCCTTCAACGAGATCTCAGTAACTTGTCTGGAGTAATGTTGTTACTATTAACTTTAGCCCACTTTCAAGAGTTAATAAAATATGATTTAATAGACAATTGGTTACTTGTTTAAATCTCAGATAACTGAATTACATGATATAAACAGCACACCCTATTTTAACAATGGCAAACACACACACAACATTGCGGTAGATTTTCACATGGTTTTATAAGCCACTTTAATTTTTTCCCTCCTCCATCTCAATTCCATCAATAAAGAGTTCATCTTTAGGGGTTGGTCCAGTTCTTGAGTATCCAAAGCAACATACACATGTATTTATCCAGAGGTGGATTATTTTTTTTTTCTGTAGAATAGTTCTTAATAGAGGCAAAGACAGTGCAAGTATTTTCTTAAACCCCTCAACTATATACTTTTAAGAAATAACTACTTTTATGCTTTGGATAACCTATAAGAAGTTAAAATGTAAGATGATTTACATTTTTCCATCACTAGATTGACCAACCTGCTATATTACTCACATGGCCTAAGACCAAATTTTAAGAGAACCATTAGCTTCTAAGACAAGAATTTGTGACTTACCCTGTTTGAGAAGGATTTGAGACATACAAAATGTTCCATGTGAAGATTCAAAAAATTAAAAGGTTATCCAATGTATTTTTAAAAGTTTCATAGAGGAAGTCCCAGAGGCCCAATGTTACCCAAATACTAGGCATAGGTTCTAGCGCCAGATATTTTCTCATCATGTATTCCACACTTTAAAAAAAAATTCTCACTTAATTTTTACTTGTTCCTGACTTCAGCGACAGAGGTAGGGACATCTTTCTCATTTTAACAGTCACTCAGGACCTGAACAACAGCCCACACACATGGTAAATGCTCATAGAATCTGTGGCATTAAACTGAAAACACTCAAAATATAGACTGGCTGGATAAGCAAACAGCATCATTCTCCCACCTGCGTTCCTGCCCAAGTCACTGAGACAGGGCAGCTCACAAGGTCGAAACTCCAAAGGCCCCATCAGTTGTAACTTCCGAGTATGTGTCGCTTGCACAATCAACTTTCTAACTCCAAGGAGCTGAAGTGAGGCAAGTCTTAATGGGTCAAAAATCACACTTAGATAAACAGCACCTTTTAAGACGTTCCCTCAAACAAGTTCTAAACCGGTGCTTCTCAAACTTCAGTGGGTATTCTAATCACCTGGGGATCTCGTTAATGAGCAGATCCCGAGTCAGTGGTTTTGGTGTTTAAGCCCTCAGATTGGGCAGGTCTAAGGAGCTCCCAAGAGATTCCCATGCTGCGGTTCCACCCACCATTCTCGGAGTTCGGGGCCCACAAATGCCCAAAGACACCCAGGTCTCTGATATTAGCAATAGACAACAGCTGCAGCTACAGGCAGTGCCCCATAATCCCCTGGGATTTCTGCATCCCCTGAGCGTCGCCGCCACCACCGGGTCGCACCTGGCAGGTGCCTTGGCCGCAGCCGCGCCCCCCTCCTCCGCTCGGCGCTCACCTTCTCCCGGGTCTTCAGGTACCGCTGCAGTGCCTGCTGGGTGAGCTCGCCGACGCGCAGCTGGCCCTCCTTGCAGGGCACCACGATGCCCGTCCTGCCGAAGCACACGGTCACTTTCATCCTGGCCCCCGGCGACCACGCCGGGCAGGGCCGAACAGGTGTCTGACCCCGCGGGTGCAGCCCCCCACTCTCGGAGGACCCCAGGCGCTGGTGGGCCTGGAGACCCGGGGCGCCGCTCCCCGGGGCACCCTGAGGCCCGGGGGCTCGCGGCAGCGCCCCTTCCACCCGGGCAGCGGGAATCGGGGAGGGGCGGCCGCGGAGAGGGCTCACCTCCCAGGTGCCCGGCGGCCCGGGACGCGGCGGCTCTGCGGCCCGGCTCCTCCTCCTCCACCTCCCGCTCCGCTCCTGCCCGGCCCAGGCGGCTGCTCCGCGCCCACCAAAGCGAAACTGCCGGCCCTGCCCTGTCGCTGGCCCTGGCCCTGGCCCTGGCGGCGGTGGCAGGGCCGGCCCCAGGCCCCGGGCTGGAGTGGGCGGCGGCGGCGGCGGCGCGCGGGGCTGGAGTTGGGAGGAAACTTTTGCGCCGGCTCCCAACTCCTCCGCGGCGCCCGCGCTCTGGGCTCCTGCGGTCCCGGGGCCCGCCTGGGCCCGGCTCTTAAAGGGGCCGCCGCGCTCCCCGGCCCCGCCGCGCGCCGGGCGACGCCGTGCCCAGGCTCTGTGGGCGGGTAAGTGGAGGCCGGGAGCTTCGTCCCCTCAGCTGGGTCGCTCCCTGGCTAGCTCCCTCTCGCACGCATGCACACGGAGCTCTGGGGAGCTGTAAGGGGACCCGAGGGCTACCCACTCGGGGATTGAAACCGGATCTCAGAACGCACACCGGAGAGAAGAGCGAGGAGACTGCAGAGCTGCACCCTTCACAGGAGGGGACCGCAGCAGGATGCAAAAGGAGCCCAGGAGCAGGTGCTTCTAGTCACGCCCACCAAAAACACCCTGGGGGCGAGGCTGCCAGGTGCTGAGAGGCTGGAGTGGCCCGAAGGCCTGTTAGGAGCTCGCTTAAGCACAGCCTTGCAGCTGCTGTCTGGAGCCCTGGGATAGCAGAGCTGAAGGGAACCTTTTCCTTTTACAGACGAGGACACTTAGTATTCGGCCAAAGGTCACATCCCAAACCCAGATATGATCGCGTGTGTTGACACATAGCCTTCTGGAATGCGACTACTGTTGTGCATTTTATTAGGAAAAAAAAAAAAGTCAAACACTTTTAGGCTCATGATTTGGCAGGTGTGTTATCTATCACCAATTGAAATGGGACTATGCTGGGGAAAATCAACGAATTACACTTGTTTCATCCTTAGCTCTCATGTAAATGAGCTCCTTTGAGCTTAACGACAACCACTATACTACTATTCGCATCTTGTGCATAAAGAATGGTGCCCCGGGGAGGTCAACAGATGGTAGTGTTAGTTCTGTTGAAAAGAACTCAGGTCTTCGGAGCTCAATCTCTGGTCTCTCCCAGCAGTTTTCTTAGCCATCCCGTAAGACCCTCAGGGCTGCATCATGTGTTTCTCTACAGAAGGATTTACTCCTATGTGGACACACTTACGTTGAAGTTGAATTGCCTAGGATGGTATCATAATGCACAGGAGATTAAATGTATGGGTTTTGAGAGATTTCTTTAGTTAGCTCATTCATACATTCAATAAATATATATTGGTTGTCTTCTATGTATAGAAGGTCAATGGCAACCAAGAGGATCAGGCAAACCAAGTCCATAGTAATTTGGTTGCAAATCCAATACAAGCTAATTTATATTAAATAAACCAAAGACAGAATCGATCTCCTCATAGAATCAGAAGATCCAGAGAACACTCCCTTGAGGCAAGGTTGAAAGCAGAAACTCAAACCATATCCTCAGGGGCTAGCTCTCTCCAGCTCTTGGCTCTATCTGTTCCTCAGTGTGGTCTCGATTCTCAGGCCAGCTCTCTTCAAAGGAGGCACTATATCCTCATATTAGAGATGAGTAGCTGAGGCCAAAGAAGGTTAAATGGTTTGGTTAAAATCTCATTCCTAGAATGTACCAGAGGCTGGCTTAAAACCCAGGCCAACTGATTCCAGAGTCTTCATTGTAACTTCTGTGTTGCTTCTTACATGGGAAGTACCAAATGAGTAAATCAAACAAACAAATAAATACTAATGCCATGCATTAATGTGCGGACCTCACTTTTAATATTGGGTATTTCATGGACCTGTAGAATGATACAGAGCAAAGATTTTCCAATGATGAAATAACTTTGCATGTTGCGATTCTTCCTGCTTTGTGGCTTTTTTCTTTACAGTTGCTCCAGATTCATTTTCTGCTACTCCAGTCATGAATAGCTCCTGTTTCTCTCCACAAACTCCTTCTCAGCCCAACTTTAGTTTCTTCCGAATACCTAGAATCCCCCACCCAAAGTCCTGGCTTTGAGAATCTTCATGTGAACCATAAAGAACATTCCAGCTCTCCCAATTCCACTTGGGAAGTTGGAATCAGGACTTAGGGTATGCAGCAGAGGTCATGCCATTGTGAGATGAAGGAAGAGACGACTCTAGACAAGGATAAGAAGGGTGCATTGTGCAATTCTGCACACCACAGGGTGACCTTTTATAGCCCTAACTCTTCATAGTTAGTATGAAGAGTTTAGTATTGACATTTCATGTTTATTAAATAGCCGGCTTTAATTTGTTATTCAGCCTCATCACAGCATACATAGAAACAATTTATCATATATCAACAAGTGATTTTTAAAAAGAACACAATTGCAAAACATAGTCATTCATACCCAGCAAGTTCCTAAATCAATATTTCATGCCTCATGGGACCACCTGGGCAGAAGACAATAGATAATTTGCCTTGATTGAGTAATACTAGAGGATTCTAGGCCCGGGTTCCATTTTCTTGTTTTGCCTGCTCAGTGGATAAATACTGCCTGTGATATGATATTTTTCCTTTTGTTATCCAACAGCTTAGCAAGTACTGGAGTAGCCAGTAAAGAAATGTTATACAGAGAACAATAATCCTAAGCAATATTATTAAACTGCCCTGACTTGTGAAAGTTTAACTAAAATGTCAGGCACTATCAGGTGTATATTGAATGAAGAATGATAATATTTGATCTATAGGTGACCAGTAATCAATTCATATGTTAAACAAAATATTTTCACCTTTCAAGGAATTATTTATAGCAAGTACTATTTATCACAAAAAAATTAATCAATTTTACTAATTAAATTATTTCTAAAACCCTTGGATCATTAGTAGATCATGTTCTTTGCTCCCTTCTGAAAGCAACGTGCAAGGACTGCATTAAAAAAAGAGAAAAATGGGGATTATTTTTCACTTTTTTCTTTTCATATTTAAAAGTGAAGTGTCTGGGTTATTGTTTAACTGGGCAAGAATGGATTCTTCTTTAGATGTTTTTGTCTATAAATACTGCATGGCATTTATTTGTTGATGTTTTTGGTTATTTTTTTTCCCATTTATTTATTTTATTGCATTTTAGGTTTTGGGGTACATGTGAAGAACATGCAAAATTGTTGCATAGGAACACACATGGCAGTGTGATTTGCTGCCTTCCTCCCCATCACCTACATCTGGCATTTCTCCCCTTGCTATCTCTCCCCAGCTTCCCACCCCCCACCCTCCCTCCCCTATTTCCCCCCAACTGACCCCAGTGTGTAGTGCTCCCCTCCCTGTGTCCATGTGTTCTCATTGTTCAACACCCGCCTATGAGTGAGAACATGCGGTGTTTGATCTTCTGCTCTCCTGTCAGTTTGCTGAGAATGATGGTTTCCAGGTTCATCCATGTCCCTACAAAGGACCCTAACTCATCGTTTTTGATGGCTGCATAATATTCCATGGTGTATATGTGCCACATTTTCCCTATCCAGTCTATCGTCGATGGGCATTTGGGTTGGTTCCAGGTCTTTGCTATTGTAAACAGTGCTGCAATGAACATTCGTGTGCACGTGTCCTTATAGTAGAACGATTTGTAATCCTTTGGATATATACCCAGCAATGGGATTGCTGGGTCAAATGGAATTTCTATTTCTATGTCCTTGAGGAATCGCCACACTGTCTTCCACAATGGTTGAACTAATTTACACTCCCACCAACAGTGTAAAAGTGTTCCTATTTCTCCACATCCTCTCCAGCATCTGTTGTCTCCAGATTTTTTAATGATCGCCATTCTAACTGGCGTGAGATGGTATCTCAATGTAGTTTTGATTTGCATTTCTCTGATAAAACCATTCAGGACGTAGGTGTAGGCAAGGACTTCATGACCAAAACACCAAAAGCATTGACAACAAAAGCCAAAATAGACAAATGGGACCTAATCAAACTCCACAGCTTCTGCACAGCAAAAGAAACAATCATTAGAGTGAATCGGCAACCAACAGATTGGGAAAAAATTTTTGCAGTTTACCCATCTGACAAAGGGCTGATATCCAAAATTTACAAAGAACTAAAACAGATTTACAAGAAAAAAACTAACAAGCCCATTCAAAAGTGGGCAAAGGTTATTATTTCTGTAGCTCTCCTGTATAACCATGCTCCTCACCCTAATGGGAATTTTATGGGCCACCAGTTTTTTGGAAGGTCCATCTTTTTGCCTATCCTATAAGCAAGACTCACAAGTCTCTACAAATGATACAGCTAGATCACCCCTCCTTATACTGAATTCCACTCTGTAGAAACTAATATTCTCCCTCAGTTTGTTTTCTTAAAAAGGAGCTGAATCATGAAATGAGCATCTCTTTAAAAACAAAAAAGTAAAATAAATAACCAAGAGCAAGGAAACTGTTCTGATGCTGTTATATTGTTAATTTTGATTATTAGTTAAATGTTTTCCTCATTGTGTGATCTCCTTCTCTGAAGCTTATGGGGGCCCATTAACAGTAAGCACAGGAATAGGCCCTACTCAGGATAAAACCGGCTCCTTTCACCTCTAGGTGTCTGTAAAAGACTATTAGGAAAAGGGCCAGCAGCCGTGGTCAGGGGTGCTCTCTAACAAGCCCAGCTGTCCAAGGTTAGCTTCTGAACTGAGGTAAGGGTGCAACCAAGAGTTCTGTTTTCAATTCTACTAACTTTACCGAAGCTGGCTTTCTGATTCTCATTTATATCCCTTTACTTGGAGAGGAAGCGAACTGTCATCCATGTAACTGACAGAAGCTAGAGGGAGATTTGTCCCGGGATGTTTCAGTGTTTAAGTCATGCATGAGCAGTGATAAGCAGTAGATAAGCTAAGTAATCTTAGGCACATGTCACTATCCTTTTTTGTAAAATGGGATGATAACTTTATTTTAAGGTGTAACATACGTAAAGCACCCAACACACAGTAGACAAGATATGTTGCCCTCCTTCAACTTTTTTTCATTTGCTAGCATTTTTAAATGTCACTTGTTTTCATTGAATCTGAAACTACTTCCAAAATGAAACAATTCAAACAATATGTAGAAATTACACATCAACTACACAACTTCTGGAGACCAAGTGTAACTAGCTCTGTAATGAGGGTGCCAGAACCATAGCAAAATTAATGCTAAGATGTGTATTGTAGTTTACAATCTATATATTATTTCATTTGATGCTTAAAAATTAATATTGAAACATTTAATCTAGTACGTGAGAATCACAGAATTACAGAGTTGAACGGGGCTTTGGAGATTACTTGGTACAATATCCTCATTTTACAGATGAGCAAACTGGACTAGTCAAGGAAACTGGTTCAGCCAGGATTAGAACCCAGATCCTCTGGATCAGAGTCCAGTGCTTTCTTCATTTCCCTGTCTGCCTGGTAATAGAATTTATAACATTAGATATTTGACCAACATTGGTTCAAGGCTTTGTGGTTTGTTGTTGTTGTTCTTGTTTTTGAGACAGTCTCACTCTGCTGCCCAGGCTGGAGTGCAGTGGCACCATCTTGGCTTACTGCAGCCTCTGTCTCTTGGGTTCAAGCAGTTATCCTGCCTCAGCCTCCTGAGTAGCTGGGATTACAGGCACATGCCACCACACTTGGCTAATTTTTGTATTTTTAGTAGAGACAGGATTTCACCATGTTGGCCAGGCTGGCTTGAACTTCTGACTTCAAGTGATCTGCCTACCTCAGCCTCCCAAAGTGCTGGGATTATAGGCATAAGCCACCATGACCAGCCATGGCTCAATACTTTGAACTCTCATTGGGTAGGAAGTGCTGGTATGCCATTCATTCTTCTATCTATTCCTGCAGTTGCAATTTAAACTTAAGATTCTGAACAGTTATTCTCCCACAATTGTAGATATCAAAAAAGTCTGCTGAGTATTTAAATTACTATTACAGAAAATTATAAACCACCAAAGGATTTTAAGCAGGACAATAACATGATCAGATTCGTGTTTGGTGGAATGCAGAGGACCTGGGAGACAGGCAGAAGCAGAATCCCCTGCTTAGTTCATTCAATCCACCATTCATTTTTTAATGCAACAGTAGTTTTTAAACACCTATAAGGTAAATGAGCACAAAGTGACTATGAGGCTTAGACTTTAGTGAGGAAGACAGATAATAAATGACTAATCAAAGGAACAAAATATTTGCACATTTTTATAAAGTATAATAAAACATAAACAGTTGGGTTGTGTAATAAAGAATAATTGGGTAAGGGAGAACCTATTTACATTGGATGGTTAAGAGAAAAAAAGATACTTTGGGAAGAACCCAGAGAAAAGGTGAACAGTAAATGCAAATATCTCTGAGATAAGACCAAGAGTAAAGTGTTTTAGGAATTAAGAAAAAGCCAGTTTGGTTCCCAGATCATTAATGGGCCAGAAGATGGGCAGGAAATGAGGTCGAAGAGATTGTCTACAGCAGTGGCCTCCTAAAACAGTAAGGCGATATAGATGATGAAGAAGGGAAGGTTGGAGATATCTTTCTGGATTTGTGATAGAGCATGATAAGGCTTTGGGGAAAAATTAGGAAACACTGGATTCCAGTTAAGACAACTAGTTAAGAAGTGACATTATTGGCAGGGCATGGTAGCCCATGCCTGAAATCCCAGCATATTGAGAGACCAAGGCAGGTGAATCACCTGAAGTCAGGAGTTCAAGACCAGCCTGGCCAACATAGTGAAACACCATCTATACTAAAAATACAAAAATTAGCTTGGTGTGGTGGCATGTGCCTATAATCCCAGTAATCTGGGAGGCTGAGGCAGGAGAATTGTTTGAACCTGGGAGGCAGAGGTTGCAGTGAGCCCAGCCTGAGCGGCAGAGTGAGAATCCATCTCAAAAAAAAAAAAAGATATTCTTAATTAAAGCTAAGGGAGTTGGAAAGTGGGGAGGCCTGCAGATGTTGGGGGGAAAAAGAGTAAGTTCAGTTGGGACATTCTAAGTTTGATGTGCCTGTGAAGCAACCAGGTAGAAAGGTTTAGTCTGCTAGAAATACAAAGTTTGGAGCTCAGGAGAAAGTCTAAAGACTATATATTGAGATTTAGGGGTCATAGATGGGAGTTGAACTTGTCAGAACAGAAGAGATCAATCCAAAGAAGTTTAAGATGAAAAGGCAATAGAGCTTAGACTAGAATCCTGGAAAATGCAAATATTCAAAAAGATGAAGATCTGGAGAAGTTACATATGTGTAGAATGATGAATTGTTAATGATAATAAGGTATTATTCTACATAAGGTATTGTCAATGTCAAAGATGTGATAAGAAAGGGTGCTGCTGCCCTGGTGAAGACACAACAGTAGAAAACAGGAAATTGAATGTTAAGAATGGAAAGCAAGAGAGTTTGACCGGAACAGATAGGTTTCATCAGAGCATAACATAGGATATAAGGCTAGAAAGATTCAGGAAGAGGAAAATGATTGAGGGAGAGCTGTAAGAAATAGATTAAGGAGTCTGGATCTAAAGCACCAAAGAGATAGCCTCTAGATGTTTGAGCAAAGGAGTCATATGCATAAAATAGCATTTGATAGTCATTAGTTTGACATCTTTATAAATAAAGACCAAGTAGGAAGTGACTGAATTTGGGAAGAATCCAAAAGAAAGATGTTGCAGTAAGTCATGTAAATATGATTTTAAGTGAAACGTCACATACGTACAAATTTGTAAAATATCTCCACCTTTACATATGTTTATTCAAAGTAGTAAACTGTATTATTGCTTAATGTAAAGTCCTTTTAGTTTGCTAATCCATGAATGGAAAGTGGAGAAATGCCATATGATTCAGGGTCCAGTCAGACAAACCGAAAACATACCCTATATGAAATGGAGTTGAATACAAGAAATTAATTAAACTGTTGATGAAAAGGGTAGGAAGCCAAGCAAGATATGGGAAGGAAATTCAGAGATTAGCCACAGCAGGAAGCTGCTTCTTTCTTGAGGGCTGTCTGTATGCAGGGAGGATGCAGAATGTTAGCAGAACCCAGAAGCTGGGCTGCCTGGCAGGAGCTAAAACCACAGCAAGGATGGAGCTGGGAGCCTGGAGAGAGAGCCTGTCCAGAGAAGACCTGCAACTATCAGGAGGAGTTGCAGCCACAGCCAGAAAACACAACCAGGGAAGAGAAGGAGAGAAGAAACAAGAGAGAGAAATACACCTCCCATGGATTCTTTTCTTCCCCCTTCCATGCTTCCACCAGTGTGTAGTGCTAGCAGGACTGGCAGGAAGCCAGTTAGCAAGGAGAAGGGCAAGGAAGAGTTTGGGAACACACCCAATAACTTGCCCAGAAGGTCTTTCCTCGTGGGCTTCTACAACAATTCATAAACAGAGACTTTAAATCTTACTAATATTTTAAATTTAGGAGAAGCACTAACAATGTTTCCAATTCAATTTGGTATATTTGTAAGAATGAAATTTTTTCCCAGTCTAGGCTAAATTCATGCTTTTTTCAAGAGAAAGTACTTGTACATTTTTACAGTGAAATACAAGATTGTCCCTGATTGCCAAAATCACCATTAATTTCCATCATCATTTAAAAAATAAAAAAAATTCTATTCTTGCTCATTTATCAACTCAAATTAATAGTTTTATTTAGCTATGATTGCGTAGTACTGTTAAGCAGCAAACCCAAAAAATCATATTAATATTAAATGCTACAGTTAAGCTACAGTGCTATCTGATAATATTTCCTTTATTTTATATGCTATAATTTTAGACACTAATTCATGAATTCATAATGGAAGATTTGAAAGACTATATGATTTAGAGTTATGATTCCTTTGCATAAAATTACTTGAGAAAGCCATTAATACTTTGCCACATGTATACATGAATAAGCATAATTTTTATTTCAATATCAAAAAATGATTTAATCCATATTTTCCTTCAAACATGTGCACACTTGTTAATACATATGTGCTACAACTTTTTGCAATTGCACTCTTCTGTTATATAATCAGAATATAAATCGAATAAAGAAAATAAATAGGTTATATATGGACTTCAACATATATCACAAGACTTGAAAAGAGCAATTTCACAGCAAACAAAAAGAACTATCAGTTTACCACGGACATAAAACTTCTGGCACTTGATACCCACAAAATGGTGGTATTGACAATGAGTAGCATATGTTGGTCTTGACTCTACCAAATCCAATAAGTTTCATTAAGTTGCAAGTCCCTTACCCGAAGATGCAGAAAGACTAGGATACTATGGATAAGACCAAGAGTGGCTCCTGACTCAAGGACAGCCATGCCTAGGCTAGCTGATAGCCCATGATATAATCTGATATTAAAAGCAAATAAAGTCAATGGTAATCAGCTAAGCCAGACAGATTGGCTCCTTCTACTACACAGGTTGCAGAAGAGAAGAGGACTGGCTGCTTGATATTGAGGGAATCAAAAAGCCAAAACCTTGAGATTTCAGTGGCTCATGAGATAAAAGAAAGCACTTTTGGAGTTGCCTCAATTCTCCACTGACCCCAGTACCAACCTACAAATATTGTGAGAGTAACAGTCACCCCCTAACCAATTATTTTTTGTAACATTATTTTGATTAAGTCCAATTCTTAAAGCCAAAGCAATTTATTTTAACAAAGAACAAAAAGAACTTATAAGTAAATTCAAGAAGAGATAAATTAGTGGACAATAAGTCATGGACCCAAGGCTTTTACATATATTTTTGCCAGAATGAACCCAGGGCCTACTGACAATAAACTGGATTATAACTGGAGTAACTGGGAGGTCAATGGATACTTGAATAAATTTTCTTGAGAAAAGAAAGTTGAGCACTGGTTCTTAGGAGCTGGTAAGCTATAATTGCAGGAAGCTATATGATTGTGCCTCTGCACTTCAGCTTAGGTAACAGAGCAAAGCTCTGTCTCAAAAAGAAAAAGAATGTTATGAGCTAAACTAGAGTAATCACCAAGGAAACCCCTTCAGAGTGGGAAGATCCAGCATAAGAACAGAGTCAAAACCTGGGGCTTTTCTGCATGCCAAAACAAACAAACAAACCTTTTCTTTTCAAATAACTGCATTTGATGATTGCAAATATGGCCAACCATAGGCAGAAACCAGAGGCAACGAAACTTTATCCTTGAGAAGCAGATTGTTAGGAGGAACTTTCTAGAACATTTGAACCCTACTGCTAGGGCTCAGAAAATGACATCCCAAAGTATGGCACTTTGGCACGCTGAGTCCTTTGAACTAAGGGAGATTGGAAGGGCTCAGAAGCAGTTTCAGAAGCACAGTCTCTCTCTCTCTGACCTTCTGCTGCCCTCCTGTGTCCTGCCCCTCTGCCCTTCTTTTCTCCAAAGTAAGTCACAGAAACCAGAATTCCTCTTCCCCATATTGGGTCACAAAAATAGAACTCATCTTTCCCAAAGCAAGTCATAAAGCCCAGAAATGTGACTCTAGCCTTCCCCTTACTTAACCTTTCTGTGTAGGTTCTGGCCATAAAGAAATTCTCTGACCTACCTTACCTGGTAATAGGGCATAAGACCCTTGTTTCAGAGGAGTACTGCCTGACAGCTAGAAGGAAGGAACTCTATACAAAGAGGCCAAGAAGAATCTAGACAGGCCTTGCAAGGTTTCTGCCTCCCTAGACTATTACCATTATTTATTACCATGTTTGTCCAATCACAATGCTACATGGCTGTCTGCCTATTCTTCATCAAATTCAGACGTAACAATGTACAGTTTTCCCTGGGTGTTTGAGTCTTCATGTCTGAAGGCTCCTGTGTTACATATCACTTTAATTAGTAAATTTGTTATGCCTTTCTCTTGTTAGTCTGTCTTTTATTGTAGGAGTACAGGCCATGACCCTTATACTGGGTGAGGAAGGGCATTATACCTTTCCCACCCCTACCCTACTAACGTATAATGTGTGCTATGGTGAATCACACAGACTCACTTCCCCTTCAGGAATGAGCACTCATCCTGTGATGCTGGTATTGTTGGCAGCTAAGGATCTCATCTGAGCCGCTGTCCAGAAATCACCCTTAATGGAACCGAGCCTCACTAGTCAAGATGGGGCCTCATTCATAGGGCAGCCCACATGCCCACATCCAGTGAGTGGTATATGTGTGTGAGGGAAGGAATAAACGTCCAGGCACCTTGCTTGAAGGCTGATCAACTCTGAATGTCCATCATAGTTGTGATAAACCTTTGTTGCCAAAGCATCCCTGCCCAACTCCTTTCTCTGCATAATCCTACTTCACTTCCACACAAGAATTGACTTAGAGCACATACACCAATAACTTTACACATATGAATCTCCATTTCATAGTCTGTTCTGTAGATAATCCAACCTAAAAAATAAGGTAATAAAACTGTTAAAAATTCATAGACACAATGCTTTACATGGAAATGAGGGCTCAGGTAATGAGTAATTAACAAACCTAAAGATAATATGAATGCAGGAATAGATGAAGGAATGTATTGTAAATGACTCCAGTTATTTTCAGAAAAAAACACCCAAAAGGGTGAATTAGCAGAAAATGGAATGAAAGAAATAGCTGATAATAGCTCAGTGATAGTGGCTCATATGGGCCTGATACAATGGTTAAAACTTCTGTTGAGGTCTGTGAGCAGGATTTCTGAAAGCATAGAAGAGTTAACAGGAACTTCCAGCATCTTGAGAAGGAAACTGTATTAGTCCTTTCTCATGCTGCTGTAAAGACTTGCCCAGGACTGGGTAATTTATAGAGAAAAGAGGTTTAAAATTGACTCACAGTTCCACAGGGTTGAGGATGCCTCAAGAAACTTACAATCATGGTGTAAGGCACCTCTTCACAGGGCAGCAGTAGAGAGAATGAGTGCAAACAGGTAAAATGGCAGACACTTATAATACCATCAGATCTCATGAGAACTCACTATCACAAGAACAGCAAGGGGGAAACCAACCCATAATTCAATTACCTCCTACCAGGTCCCTCCCACAACACCTGGAGATCATGGGGATTACAGTTCAAGATGAGATTTGGGTGGGGACACAGTGAAACCATATCAGAAGCCATTGCAAGCAAGGCACATCCCTTCATGTCTCATATTCTAGCTAAAAGAAAATCATTTTAATTTTGCATTCTACTCCACAATACATCCATATTGTTTTTTAATAAAAATAAGTTTTAGATTACTTTTCATTAAGAAAAAGTGTTTTCTTACCATCTCTTTGGCTAAAGGATGAGATGTTAATGCCCTGGATCCTTCAGCTTTATCCAGGCAATTTCTCTTCACTGCCTAAGGTTTATAATTGCTATTACAAATTGCGAAGTTAGTAATCTAAATATGTATATATAAAAGGCAATTGTTATTTTTTTTACAACTTGATGAGCTAAGGGCTGAGTGTGGTGGCTCATGCCTGTAATCCTAGCATTTTGGGAAGCTGAGGCAGGAGGATCACTTGATCCCAGGACTTTGAGACCCGCATGGGTAGCATTCTTCATCTCTACAAAGAATAAAAACATTATCCATATATGGTGGCTCATGCCTGTGTCCCAGCTACTTGGGAGGCTGAGGTGTGTCGATCCTAGGAGATTGAGGCTGCAGTAAGCTATGAAAGCAACATTGTACTCCAGCCTGTTTGACAGAGCAAGGGTGCCCTGCAAAACAAAACAAAACAAAATAAAACTCTGGAGCTAAACCATAGTTATCACCAAAGAAACACCCATTCAGTTGTTTCAATTGTTCAGCAAATATTTATCGAGTGACTACGATGTGTCAGGTTCTGTTTTAGGTTACACAGTGGTAAATGAGAGAAGCAATATCTCTGCTCCCCTGGAAGTTACACCCAGGACTGAGATTTTCAGAATGTGGCTCTAAAAGGCTTTAGTACAAATTTTTATACTACTGTTGGTGAACATTTCAATAGTCTTTCTCCTGTGAGGTCGTGTCATTTCTGACATGTGATCTTCAATAAGCATTTTTGATTCACTCATCAGTTTCGAGTATGCCCTGCAGAATTACTCAAAGGATATTTTAAGTGATGAAAAATAGCTGCTAAGAGTGTTATTTATTTCTAACTCTGTAATTTTCATCAAATTTACGAACTAAGAGTGGTTATCCACAGAATCAATTCTCATTACCCAACTCTCAAACTTCATTTTTGTTATAGCCATTTTGCCATATGCAATGAAAGCTTCCACAGTTTTGCCATGAAGTTACTGATTGTGAATAAGAACTCTAAAAAATAAGTAAGTAAATCTCTGTTTAGCTCACCAAAATTTTAACCTCTCCTTAAGTTATAGTTAAGATTAACAATGAATTTATTCTTCTAAGGTTTTGCCTCTAGTTATAATATCTTTTTAATATTTTTTTCCTTGCAAGGTAAAATAATTCAACCTAGAGAAAAATTTATCCTTTACCTTTTCCTAGCTAAACCAATGTGCAAGTGTATAGTCGGCTAAGTTTTCAAAATTACTTTTCATTTTATTACAAATGACCTCACCTAAAACCATTCGCTTTTAGTTTTAATGTTTGCATCAGTCAGGCTTCTAGAAAGAATCAGATGGCACACTTTAACCAGGTTAAGTGATGAAACTTTACTAAAGGAACCACTCAGTGGTGTGAGCAGCTTTAGGCAACCCACCAATGGCAGGTGCAGTTAGAGCTAACAAGATGGGAAGACATTACATCCCTATTCAGAGTGATATGGAAATGGCCACCAGGCATATCATAAGCATTAGCCCAGAAAAGATGCAGCCAACCCATAGCAACATGTCAGAAAGAAAGCTGGAGAATAAATACACCAATCTCATATCCTTCCACATCTATCTCCTATAGGTACCTTTCGCTGGTCAAGCCCACTCAGAGGCAGAAGGCAGGAAGTCCCATGAAACTCCTGGAGCTAAGAGTTTGTATGGAAAAGGGTGGAGGGTGGATCTGGAGGGACATATGAAATGTGTCCAGCACACTGTTATTTTAATTTTTTCTTGCGTAATTTATTCATTTCCCCATTCTATTGAGCATTATAGAAACAAATCACGGGTCAGACTGTGAGGTGAATTGTTCACCATGAAGGATGCACCTTCAAGGCGTGCAATGCCGTGGACTGTGAACATTCCCTCTGGCCATTTTCCCATCTAGATTTGGCTCCATCCATTAAGCTTACTTGAGAACAAAAGCCCTTCATTACTTTTGGATAGGCCTTTACTAGACTATTAGGAGTTGCCAGGACTGGGCGTGGTGGCTCATGCCTATAATCCCAGCACTTTGGGAGACTGAGATGGGTGGATCACCTGAGGTCAAGAGTTCAAGACCAGCCTGGCCAACATGGTGAAACCCTATCCCTACTGAAAATACAAAAATTAGTCAGGCGTGAAGGCAGGCACCTGTAATCCCAGCTACTTGGAGGCTGAGGCAGAGAATCGCTTGAGCCTGGGAGACAGAGGTTGCAGAGAGCTGAGATTGCACCATTGCACTCCAGCCTGGGTGACAGAATGAGACTTCTCAAAAAATAAATAAATAAATAAAAAGACTTGCTAGGAGTGTTTAAAGAGTTTTACTTATTCTCTTAAAGACAATTTTTGTTGTGCAGAGTAACCAAACTTTCATGCAAAATATCTATTTATATCATCATTCAAATTAGAATGCTGACCAGAAAGGACTACTATTATACTCAATTTGGCATTTTTCATTTTTCCTAAGCATGTCTGCAATATTTATATTCACATTATTATTATAATTGTATATTTAAAAGATTAAAATCAGGTGCTAGACTCATGTCATAGAATAGGATATAGAAACAATCTCAGGCATATGAACAATTCACAAATGATGTAAGTTTACAAAGAGGTAGTTGGAGAGTCTGCTTTCTTAGTTTATGTTTGCAGGTCTAAACTGGTGGTGAATAACACCGGAAAAAAGATGTGAAAAATGAAATTCTGCTTTCACATTTCCTTTCCTAATATTTTTTCAATAGTCTTAAAACAGTCACATGAACATATTAACCCATTTAAAAAAGTGCCACTTTTCAAGATTATTCAAGAGGACAAGCCATGCTGCTTCTGCCTATATTTTGTGCAGTACAGAAGAGCCCCAGAATTTTACAATCATCTCATCCTGTCCCTAGCATCCCCAGGAAAACTTCTTTAATTCCTGTATACTTGATCTCAGGGAACTTTGAACAAAATAATCCGAATAAAATAACACACCAACGGTCTAGATGCTATTTCCATTTCCAAATGGCAGGCCCTCTGACAACTGTTGACTAAAAATATCCCCCAAATGTTACAAGGAAAAATTAAAACTTCGGCTTTAGAACTAAGCAAGTCAATTCCAAAGGGTGAGGCCGTTAAAACAAGCCCAGAATCAGAATCATTACTTAAGAAGGGCTGGCTAATGAGCTTCCAGATTCAGTTCCAATCAAGAGATTAGAGAGGAGCTGCAGTCAAAGCGTGGCAATTAGCGAGCTGGAAGCTGTGGTGAAGACAATGACATTGACACAGCTAAGAGAAGAATGGGTTAATGGAAATCTCTGAGTGGTAGAGTGAGAGGAAAGAGGATGGGACCAAGAAGTTAGCCTGTCTAGTCCCTGGGAGGTGTCCTCACCAGAAGACTTTATCATCTTGCTGGCGGATGCTCTCCTCGGTGGGGGAAGAATATGTTTCAAGCACTCTTAGCTGAAGAACCCTTCATTAAGAAAACCTAAGCTCTCTTTGTTTGTACTTAATATTCACCAAGTAATCTTGACTGTAGGTTACATTTCCATCTGTTTGCCTCAGGGAGAAAATCACAACACTACTTCATGCATGTCTTGTCTGAGTGCCACCTTGAAGACTGGCACAGGCTACTGAGTCGAATATCTGGGTAGCTGGGCACTGCCACCTACCACCCGTGGGATTTTGGATAAGCTACTCACCCTTTCTGTGTCTGTTTCCTCATCTTAATGGGAATTCATAACAGATCCTATGTACCTTTCAGGATTGTTATGATAATTGACATGAGATAAAAGACTTTTCAATAGTGTTTCTGATTTGGACTTCGCTTTTAATTGCTTGAGCCAATTCCTCAGACTTCCCTATCTGGGAGCACTGAAAAGCATTTATGCTCAGATGCACTGGCTAAGAACTGCCCTCTGACTTCCTAACTGACAGAATTCCTGGAAAGTACTTTAGGACAATTCTATCATTCTTTTTTGCGTGGGGGATGCAGAGCAGAGTATGGTAAGGTAAATTCCTGCAACCTTGTGGCCAAGGAAAACACCGCTCCACACCTTGTGTAGGGGACAATAAGGGAATTGAATCTAGCTATGGGGCAGCTCTCCAGTCTTTTGCCTTTTGCACCTGACATTCACTTTGGTAGGAAATACCCAAACTCCTTGAAAACCAATATGCCGTGCATATGAAAGGTTTTACCATTCAAATCACTTTGCCAAGGTCTCACACTCCCAAGGCCAAAGTGCAGCCTTTGAAGAAGTCCATTTGCAGAGGTGTGTCTACCATCTGGCCTAACCTGCCCAGAGGCAGGGAAAATGAAAACTAGGGAAAATGTCAAAGTCTAATTTAGAAAGTAAGAGTGTTTCTGGCTCAGATTGAGGGATAGGTATCTGGTCAGTACAGCAGAAGGCTCCAAGTTTGAACAGGGGCAAGAAGCAGAGGCTGGGAGCTACACCTAAAGCAGAGTTACCCAACACCAGCATGACCAAGACACTTTGCCGTGTTGTCCAAACACAGTAACGAAACAATTCTTTAACATGTAATGGCACTACACCTATGAATGCATGTCCACATCTGTAAGCCTAATAAAAAACTCCTGTGAACTGACATGGTCAGCCCACTCTCCAAATTTCCCACTGAAAGTTGCAAAACTACTAACAACGTTTATATTTGGGGTATTATAAACTCAACTTCTTCCATAACCCTCTGGTTACCCCCTCCACCCCCCTCCATCGAATTCTGACTTTTTGGTAATACCCTCACCTTTCCTGAAAATGTCTCTGACAAAATCACTTTATCCAGACCCAGCTTTCTGTTTCCCATACAGTAATCCTGCCATCATGCAACTACCTCTGCTCTTTGAACACTAACCATCTGCTGATGCCACTGTGTCAACTTTCCTGCAGCTGTTGCATGCTCACCTTGAACATCGTACCAGTCAGGGACCTGGCAGGAAACAGATGGTGCACTAAAAGGGTTAATTGAAAAGAGTTTAATGTGGGGACAATTTGCAGGTGTGGGCAGGGTGAAGCGAGAGTGTACAAAGATTAGTGAGCAAGACGCCTACTGCCCGGAGGCCTGAAGAGGCAAGAGGACAGGGCAGATACCATATCCTAGAGAGAGGCACAGCTGTAGGATGGCACTCCCCCACAGAACCTGTGGCCACAGACAGCTGCTGCCCAGTGCACCAGGCTCCAGAGATACCAAACGTGCCAAATAATTGGGAGAACAGATAGCCCAGCTTTCTCTTCTTTTGTTCTCCATTTTTCTGTCAGAGCCTCTTAATGGGCTGAATCTAACTTGAATCCACAGCCCTATAAACAAAGCTAGCCCTCTCTTGATCTGCCCGCATTGTGTGCACATAGCATTGCCGTTAAGAGCATGGGGTGGCCAGCCGAGATGACCTGAGTTTGAAGCCCAGCTCTACCACTTACTCGTTGCGTGAACTCAGATCAGTTATTTGAGTCCTTAGGCTTTAATTTCCTTGTGTGTGAAGGGGGCTAATACTAGTATCTTGCTGTTGTAACAAATTACAACAAACTTAGTACCTTAAAACAATACAAATGTATTGTTTTACAGTTTGAAGGTCAGAAGTCTGAAATCGTTCTTTCAGGGCTAATTTCAAGGTATTCCTTCTGAAGGCACTAGAGAAAAATCTCTTCCTTGTCTTTTCCCATACAGCTTCTAGAGGCTGCCCACATTCCTTGGCTCATGACCCCATCACTCCACACTTTCCATCTTCACTTCTCCTTCTCTGACCCCCTGGCTCTCTCTTATAATGTAGGCCATTTGGACTACATTGTGTCTACCCAAATAATACAGGATAATCTTCTCATCTCAAAATCCTTCACTTAGTCACATGGGCAAAATCCTTTACTCACAAAATCACATGTGCAAAGTTGTTTTTGCCATGTATGGTAACTTATTCACAGGTTCTGGGGATATGGTCATGGTCATCTTTAGGAGACCATTATTTTGCTTACCACACCATTTTACAAGATGGCTATAACAATATAAAAGACAATTATGTGTGAAAACTTCCTAACTCAATGCCTGACATACATAAAATGGCAATAAATGTTGGCGGTAATTTTTACTAACCCTTTCCCCTCCTCCATTCCTATTCTTCATGCTGAAGACTCTTACTTTGTTTATTTTATCCAGCCTCCTTCAGTCTCTCCCTTTCTGGGGAGAAATTTTACAAAGGACAAAGATCTGGTATAGGGGTAATATAGATTAGAAGTATGTCCCTTCTAAATCTCATGCTGAAGTGTAATGCCCAATGTTGGAGGTGGGGCCTGGTAGGAGGTGTTTGCGGGCTAGATAGATCCTTCATAAATGACTTGGTGCTGTCCTTACGATAATGAGTGTGTTCTTCTTCCAAGTTAATGCAAAATCTGGTAGTTTAAAAGAGTGTGGTATCTCTCCCTTCTCTTACTTCCTCACTGGCTATGTGACACCCTCACTCCCACTTCATCTTCTGCTATAAGTAAAAGCTCCCTGAGGACTCACCAGAAGCAAAGCAGATGCCAGTGCCTTGCTTCCTGTACAGCCTGCTGAACCATGAGCCAATTAAATCTATTTTCTTTATGAATTACCCAGCCTTGGATATTTCTTTACAACAGAAAAATAGGCTACCACAAGGGAGAATTAATGAGTTCTGTTTTGAATGTGTTGAATTTGAAGTGCTTGCAGGGCAAATGGATGAAAGCGGTTAGTAGGCAATTGGGAAAACTGGCTCAGAGGAGATATTGGGGGTGAATATAGGTTTTAGAATCATGGATATGATCCAATTCATAGGGTTTCATGTCATTGATGACAGAGTATATAAAACAAGAAAGAAAGATTGAAGAGGAGCCTTGGGAAGCAACACCATTGAAAGGGAGGAAAAAGACTCTCCAAGGAGACTGTGAACAAATGGATAGAGAGGTTCAAGTAGACAGAGAAGTAAGAGATGCCTCTAAGGCTAATGTGGGAGAGGATTCCAATGAGTATGGTCACAAAAGTCTAACAGGGATGAGAAAGATGAGGACTAAATGTGGCAGGTAAGTTGGGAGTAGTCTTTTTTGGTAGAGTTTCAGTTGAATAGTGGATGCATAAACCAGATTTTAGTGTCATGTTTGCTGCCTGTTTCAATGAATTGCTGGGCTGAATGACTGGTGAGGAACAAAGCAAGTGAGGCTTTATAAAAATGGGCTGTTGGCCAGGCATGGTGACTCGCACCTGTAATTACAGCACTTTGGGAGGCCGAGACAGGCAGATCACCTGAGATCGGGAGTTCAAGACCAGCCTGGTCAACATGGTGAATCCCCATCTTTACTAAAAATACAAAAATTAGCCAGGTATGGTGGTACTCGCCTGTAATCCCAGCTACTTGGGAGGCCAAAGCAGGAGAATGGCTTGAACCTGGGCGGCAGACATTGCAGTGAGCCAAGATCACACCACCATACTCCAGCCTGGGTGACAGAGTGAGATTCCATCTGGAAAAAAAAAAAAAAAAAAAAAAAAAAAAAAGCCTGTTACAGAAATAAAAGGATGTGGTGGCAGCTTAAGTGGTCATAGACAGGAGAATATTTGTTTTAAGGTGAAGTAGACTTGGCCACATTTATAGGCCCTGGGGAGAAAGCCAGTAGAAAAGTGGATATTATTGAAACAAACTAGGGATGTAATTTATGGAACATGTCCTTAAGAGAAGCTTGGAGGAGGTTAGATTAAGCAAACAGTTGAAAGAGATAAGGATGGATAAAATGATGGGTAAGTCTGAATAGGAAAAGGAAGGCTTTAAAGGGAGTTCTGCCTGATTGCCTTTTCTCTGTGAGGTTGAAGGTAAGGTGGTCTATTTAGAATGAGAGTGGCAGTATGAAGGGTGCATGACTTTGAGTTTCAAAGATCTATTGCTGCGAATCAAAAGGTGAACCAACTGGGGTCACCTGAAGCTTGCTAACATGACTATGGACTCAATGGAGTTCAAGAACCATACATTTCCAATAGAGCCCATCAGCATGGTTATACAGTTTTCTCTAACAGGAATCTGAGGATTAGCATGATGGGTGGAATAGAGGGTGAGGAGGACCAGAGAATAGAGAATCTTGAGAAGAGTGCAGCTGACATGATTAACAATAGGTTCTAGTTACTTCACCAGCCAACATGCATTGCCCTGGCCATATCCTTTCTGAATTTCCTAGGTGCTTAACTTGACCTCAGACACCTACTCATTAATCCACACACTAGACCTTCATGTCATTTAAAACTGCTCCCTCTCAAAGCTCTTGGTTTCTGAAATTGCCCTCTACAGGTTCATACACTTCTTACCACTCCCACCACTTCTCTCCATTAAGATTTGCTCTTCCTCTGCCTTCACCTTGATCTTCAGACTCAACCTTGATTTTGTCACACCATTCTTTTCTTTTGAATTAATTTACTTTCCTGGCCAGCCTATCGTCTACATTTAGCCTTTGCATACTTTTACTTTCATCTTTATGTAAACACCAAGAAGAAATTAGCATCCTTTTTCTTTACTGCACCTCTGTCATAGAGAGACATATGGTTTGAGAATGAATGTTGAGCTTGCAGCTGTTTGGGCAGGTGCATGTACTATTTGAAATAATTCTGGTCCTGGAAGACTAGTAAAATTGTGAGGCAATTCCCAGAGTCTGGGTCTGTTCTTCAGTGGGCCCTCCTTGGGATGGTCTTGGAGTCAGTAGGTGGAATAAAAGTCCTAGTTCTGATTAAGAGCGCACCTCACTCATCTCCAGTCTTAGACTTCCAGAAGTTCACTTCTCTTTCCCTAAATTTTATTTATTTAACCTCTTTATTGGGAAAACCAAGTAACTTTCCAGTGGCTGAAAGGCAAGATATTATTTCACTGGAACTCAGTGCTAAGTCAGCTTGTGGGAATAAGATTTATTTTGCACTCTGAGCCACTACCAGGTATGAGCGCACAGTGAGTACTAATCAGAAAAAGAGAACTTGATAAATTCTTGACATTCATTTGCAAAACTCATTCAACATTATCCCACTTATCATTCCCATATACTTTATTTTCTATGATAGAAAATGTTAGCTCTTACATTAATGGTAATTTGGAGGATTCTTAAGATAAAAGGAGCATGGCCTTTCATAATTCACATAGAGAAGAAGGATGTTATCATGGAAAGCTAGACAAATGTGACCCTTATAAATTACATCTCTCTGGCCCCAGTTCCTACATCTCTCTGGCCCCAATCAAACAGGGGGATAAACATACCTACTGTATATAATTATTGTTAGGATTATAGAAAATTATGTTGCAAAGTATCAAGAATGGTGCCTAGTGGTATGTCTGTGAGACTGGCTGTTGCCAACTTATCACCACCATCACCATGCTCTTCCCAGTCCTGAAACTGCATATCCCAGAGTCTACGTCCCAGCACAGTTCTGAGTTACACCTTGTCCGTGAAGATTAGACATGGCAGCTTCCTTTATATGGCCCTTTGCAGATTCTTCAAGATCCTGCACTGCAGTCTCAGTTTATCCTTCTACTTTAATGACTAGATATTCACAACTTCTAGACTCTTTTATGAGTTCTGATTATGCCACCCATGCCAGTGCTTTTGGGAAGTGTTTTGTGACTGTTTTTCTAGGTAATGGTTAATTGTATATGTCGACTTGACTGGCTTAAGGGATGTCCAGATAGCTGATAAAACATTAATTCTGGGTGTATCTGTGAGGGTGTTTCTGGAAGAGATTACACATTGAATCAGTAGCCTAAGAAGATGCACCCTTACCAGTGTTGGTAGGCATCATTGAGAGCCCCCAGTAGAAAAAAAAAGATGAAGGAAAGAGAAATTATCTCTCTTTTGGTGAGTGAGACTTCTGTCTCAGGCCTTCCGACTTCAGGATTTAGACCAGCAGTCTTCCTGGTTCCCAGGCTTTAACGTCAGAGTATGAGCGACATCATCAGGTACTCTGGCTCATAGGCCTTTAGAATTGGACTAAATTATACCACTGGCTTTCCTGGTTCTTTCCTTTATGTGGCCCTTGGCAGACAGCAGATTGTGGAACCTCTCAGTGTCTATAATTCCATGAGCTAATTGCCATAATAAATCTCTTCTTACATATCTATATACATTCTACTGCTTCTGTTTATCTGGAGAACCCTGACTAATATATCCAAGTTCTCCATTTGTAGGTTTCTAGCTCCTCTTTCCCTAGCTTGAGATGGCTGTGTCTTTTTAACCAATCCTGGGTTGGCATCCTATCAGAATATATCTATGAAATTCATTCCTATAATTATGCAACTCTAGATTAGAAAATAATCTCACTGAAGCATTTACTTTTATTTTTTTAAAGCTATTTTGGCTCTATTTTTATATAATTCTCCAAACTTCTTTACTGATTTTTATAGGCAGATTTTTACATTCTGTCAAAAGGAGAGCTTTATATTTGCTTATCCATTTCATAAAACCTCGAACATCGAATAACTATTTTTAAAACTGGACTTTATTGGTATTTTATGAGCCTCTTCAATTAATCTGACAAACTGAAATTTACCACTGCTGCCACTGCTAGTCTGTCTTATTATCCCAATCCATCCCTCCCTTTATGATTTACTGAGAATGAATCTCCTGTTAAGCGGTTAACAATTAGCTTTTCATCTATTTCTCCACAAATTACTCTGCCGCATACATACGCTAAAGCTATAATTCATAAATGAGAGTTAATGGTATGTATTTTCTAATCTTGTGAGTAATTTTTTTGATTGATTTTAACAGTGTGAAAGCTATTTTTAGTAATGTGCGGTCTTGTCCAAAGTTCCTACTGGAGAGTCAAAAAAACTAGGGTCTCAGAAGCTGGGTGTAGGTGGTGTTGGGCGCAGGAATAGACAGGAGTGAAAGGGAGCTGATGGCTGATTTCTAGGCTGAGGTGGAAAGCGAGTCAGAGAACTAAGACTTCAAGGATGGATAAAGAGCAAAGTGACAATGGCTAATGGCTGTTGAGCTCTTACGTCTCAGTCCTTGTTCTAAGTGCTCTTCCCATAGTATTAGCTTAATTCCCAACCCACAATCCTAGAAAGTACTTATTATTACTAAACCCCCATATCACTCAGGGTGAGGTATCAGAGAGTAGCAAAAAAGTGGGATGCCCAAGGACTGGAAAGGCAAAGGGAGGAACAGTGTTATGGGGGCCCAGTGATTGCTACTGCCATAGAGAAAGAGCCACTGCCAGAGCTGATCTTGGAGGGCTGCGGCCAGTGGCAGATCTACAGTGTTGAGAGGGAAGGAGAAGATTAAGAAATACTCCAACCTCTCTCCCTTCTGCAACCTGACCTGCCATTGGCTAAACCCAAGCAAGTCTCACTGAGCCTATCTGCCAGGCTTTGTTTGGGGGTTGGGGGCCAAATGGAGAATAACCAACCCTACTTTCCATTTTAGAAATGAGGAAATCAAGGCTCAAAGGGGTTAAATACTTTCTCAAGTTTACGCAGCCAAAAAGTGGTGGGGCCAAGATTCCTACTTTCATATCTAGTTAGTCTGAAAGCACTGCCTCTGGAGGCTTCTGCAAGGAAGCAGGTTGATGGGGTAGGTACTTGCCAAAATCCTCTGGGTTAACGGTATAAGACAGGTAGAATCCAAACAGGGAAAGCCTGTGGCTGAAATTGTAGCTGAATTCATCAAAAAAAGCAGTTAAGTTCAGACAAACTTTCTGATAAATAATCTTTTTATATATATAATAATTCACTTCGTTTGTAGGAAAATTCATTTGCCCAGAAATTTTCAAAAGTATCCTTGTGGTTATGCCTGAATGATGCCAAACATCTAGATGGAAATAAAATTAACTGAATCCTTCTCAAAATTCAAATTTTGGGCAGCAAAATATTTTAATATTTTAGTGAGTTTACCAGCCAAATATTATAATAATAATTAAGATTTGAGTAAGTCTTTGTAGTTTTAACATAAACTTTCATACAGTGTACATTACCTCATTTAATGTACATAATACGTAATCTTGCTGTCTTAATGTTACTATTCTAACTTTATAGATAAAGAAATTATCTATAATTTCTTATAGAAAATTATAATTATTGGCTTTAAAAAACCAGTGACGTGTCCAACATCCAAGAGCTAGTCTATGGCAAGTCCAGATCCCAAAGCTCTCATCTTCCGGCTGTAAGTCCTGTGTTCTTTATAATTCACCAAGGAACTTCCTCGGTGAAGAAATATAACAGGTCTTTAACAAACTGAAAACACAGAAAACAAAACAATCCTGTAATCACTCTTTGCCAGGATTAAAAGGAAAATGTAATTGCAGTATTTGCTTTTAACTGATGTTTCTACATTTCCTATTATTCTACATTAAGAACATAAAACAAGGAGACACTGGAAATCTACTGCGACCATAGCAGAGTCCAAAGGTATAAGGTAGACCCCAGGTCCATTAGCATCCCTCAGCCCTTATTATGAACTCAAAGTCTGAGCGATAGCCCTGGATAGTGTTTAACTGGGCCAGGTCTCCCTCTCGCCGGGGAAGTGGTCTGAATTCCAAAGCTAGGTGTAGGCTGCAGGCTTCAAGAAGAAACAGACCCTTTCTCCCACTCACAGCTAGTGCGGAGCCTGGGACAGAGCAGATTTTCAATATCTATTACTAAAATAATTGAAAAAAAAAACATTCCAACTTCATGTAAACCACTAGACCAATAATTAAACCAAGATGTGATCATTCACAAAGCCAAATAAGTACTTCATTGTTTGTCTATTCCTGGGGACAATGAGATGTGTGTAGAAGCACTTTGAAAGTGTAAAACAATCACTACTACTACTGCAACAAACACTACTACCCTTATCATATTTGTTATCTTTATCCTCATCATTATTTTTATGCAATCATTGCCATTGCGCAGTTCTGTGCACTCAAGTCAAATTGACAAAATCCCCATCATTGTACTGCATATCTGCTTCTCCTGAATAATCCTTCAGGCTTCTGTGCTTTATGGACTACATCAACTTCATTGCTCTCTGGCTTCTGTTGGGTTTGATCAATGGGAGGCCCATCAGGAAACTGGAGGATGAGAGGAGAGAGAGGTCAGAGTATTTATTTCCTCGGTTTCTTAGCTTCTGTCTCTTGGGTGACTCTACTGTGCCTTAGTCCCTGCAACAAGGATGATGGTTCCTATCAGGTGGCTCTTTTCTCCAGTCAGAGACCTCCCCAGTTAGCGTAAATGCTCCCTGCTATTGCTTCTTAAGCCCAGGGTGGTGATGGCTTTCCACACTTTGCCAGCTCCAGCATGCTTCACTATTCCTTGTTGAGTTCCCAGAACCACACCTATACCTTTACAGACAGTCCCTTTGCTAAATTCTTTTCAATTATTCTTGTTAACTTTGCCATTTGCTTCCTGCCTGGACCATGACTGACACAGACAACTGAGCACTTCAGTATATGATGAAAAACATAAATCAAGCAGAAAAGATGCTTTTCTCCCCATGCATCAGACCCTACTTTTCTCTGAAAACTTGCCAACTCCTATTACCCTTGCTGTACAATGCAACTACCACTGGTCTCCTCCCATGGCACAGACTGTGGCCTATGTCCCAATGTCTGTGCCAACGGCAAAGGAGTCAGATGACAAGGCACATGCTTCAGCAGCTTGTCCTGAAACTGGGAAAACAATGCAAGAGAGAGTATCACTTACTGAGTGTCACCCCCAAGAAAATGGATAACAGGAAAATAGATGAGTGCAGAGACACAGAGATATGAGAAGGGCAGATAAGGTGAAAAGAGAGAGAAAAAAGGGAATAAAAGAGCAAAGAAGGTGTCAAGGCCATCTATTGACATTAAAATGCAAGCCATTTAAAAACCAAAGGAAATCTAGAATTGAAAGAGCTATGCTTACAAAAAGCACTGCAGACACAATTCCACTTGAGGCACAGGTGTAGACTGTGTCTGACAGGTAAGGGAAGCAAGGAAAGGAAATAACTGATTGAATTGGGCCATCAATAGTAGCATAAGGCTAGCAATAAAATGTACTCTATTTGTTCAAGGTAGAAATCAAATATTTGATTCCTAATGGGTTGATTGGACTCACTCTTAACTAATTTATATAAATTTTCTGCTTTCCATACAGATATTAACATCATGTAGATATAAGTGGTAGCTGGATACTTTTGCAAAATGAGCTTAAAATTATGGAAATAGGAAGAAACAACTGGGGTCTCTGCCTCTTAAATGCTACTTCCTATTTTAGTTCTTCTGATAGGATGGAAGGAAGAAAAGTTAGATTTGCACAGGAGACTCCTAAGCGATCTATATTTAAAAGCTCTTTCATGTGGAGCAGCACAGTCGGGAGTACACTTCAGAGGCTGATGGCGTTATTTAATTATGCTGATGTTTCCCTGTGTTCCTCGTGTTCTCTGAACGGTGTGTTAATACCCCGCCAGGTGGTTGTGCAGGAGCAATGAACAGAGGGAGTGGCAAACAGTCTCACTGTATTTAGCCAGATCATGCAGAAGAGAAGACTGATGAGAAATAATTAAACACACTCACAATTTATAGCATGATAATTGACAATTAGAACATTTAAGAGGTTTTTAAAAAAAGTTTAAGAATCTATTATATCCTTGGAAACGTTTACTACCAGAGTTTCAATCTTGTGTTTAGGTTTTCATGTACATGTTAGCAAATGAAAAGTTTAAAGTAACATCAAATATAGCTTGAAAGGAGGGAATCTGTATATATACATTCCATATTTTGCCATCTTTTAAAAATTTATCTTCAGAGAGATATACTTTTATTGTTTACTTCTCAGTTTTCTAATCTCTAGTTTATTATGGTGCATATATCTTGTTGGGCTGTATGGTGCCAATTAAAATATTCATACCACAGAATAGATTCCTATTTTTTAATATAGCTGTTCTTATATCACATACTATTCTTGATGTTTTTTATCTTTTTAGAGCCAAAATGAGGTGTAAACATTTTAAGAGCATTTAATTCCAACACATATATATTCTTCATTTGAAATTGGAATTGATTTCCATTTTGTGCTATTAAAATAAATGTACTATTCCCAGACATTTAAGGGCCTTATGGCTGCTTGATTTCTCTTCTATATCATGTTTAGTTCATCAACCAAACTATAGCTTCTCAATCATTTTAGGACATAATCTGTTTTTTTGCATTGTTATGAATATGAAATCAGATGCCAGAATGACACTTATTTCTCTATCCTTAAACTGTCTAGTGACTGAAGTGAAAGTAAAACTCCAATGGAAATCAGTTTTTACAATAATCTCCATGGTTGTTATTTTTAATCCTTTTAATTTGAGCTGTTAAAGCCATTTAATTCTCACTTATACAAACACCTATAATACATAATAATATAAATATTCTCTGTATTATTATGTGTTTGTATAAGTTTGTATAAAATAAAAATTTTACATTTTTCTTACGCTATTTTGAAAATTTTGAGACCTATATAAAAATAAAAACCAATTAGTATGATAGACAACTGTATAGCCATAACAAAGTTCACTAATTTTGAAATGTTGTCACATTTATTTCTCTTTCTCCGTGTGTGTGTGTGTGTGTGTGTGTGTGTGTGTATTCATGTATGTATTAGTCCATTTGTGTTACTATAAAGGAATATCCGAGGCTGGGTAATTTATAAATAAGAAAGGTTTGATCAGTTCATGGTTTTACAGGCTGTATGGGAAGTGTGGTGCCAGCACCTGCTTCTCGTTAGGGCCTCAGGAAGCTTCCAATCATGGCTGAAGGTGAAGGGGGAGCAGGCACAGCACATAATGAGAGAAACAGCAAGAGTGTGAGCCAGGGGTGTGGTGGGGGGGGAATCCCAGACTTGTAAACAACCAGATCTTGAATAAACTGAGTGAAAATTCACTTCTCATCAAGGGATTGGTGCTAAACCATTTATGAGGGATCTGCCTCCATGATCTAATCACCTCCCACCAGACCCCACCTTTAACATTGGGAATCACATTTCTTTTAAATTTTATATTTTATTTATTTATTTTTCATGGACATTTATTTTAAGTTCTGGGGTACATGTGCAGGATGTGCAGGTTTGTTACACAGGTAAATGTGTAGCATGGTAATTTGCTGCAAAGATCAACCCATCACCTAGGTATTAAGCCCAGTGTCCATTAGCTAGTCTTCCTGATGCTCTCCCTCAGCCCCCACCTCTGACAGGCCCCAGTGTGTGTTGTTTCCCCGAATGTGTCCATGTGTTCTCACTGTTCAGCTCCCACTTATAAGTAAGAACATGCCATGCAGTGTTTGGCTTTCTGTTCCTGTGTTAGTTCACTGAGGATAATGGCTTCCAGCTCCATCTATGTCTGTACAAAGTATATGATCTTGTTCCTTTTCATGGCTGTATAGTATTCCATGATGCATAATGTACCATATTTTCTTTATGTACTCTATTACTGATGGGCATTTGGGTTGATTCCATATCTTTGCTCTTGTGAATAGTGCTGCAGTGAAAATATGCATGCATGCATCTTTATAATAGAATAATTTATATTTCTTTTTAACATGAGACTTGGAGGGGACACATATCAAAACCATGTCAATATATTTGTTAAATATTCGCAGGCAAGTTGCAGACATCTTTCTACTTTACCTGCAGATACTTCAGCATGTGTTTCCAAGGTACAAGGATATTCTGCTAAATAGCTACATTATCATTCTCATACGTGAGAAATCTAATATTAATACAACTGTGTTACCTAATATGCAAGCTAGATTCAGATTTCCCTAATCATTTCAATAATGTTTTTATAGCTATATTTAAAAAAAAATCTTGGATCTAATTAAAGATCATATATTGCAATTGGTTGGCTTTTATAAAAATCTGCTTTATAGATTTTATTTTTCTTCTAATGTACATACAAAAATGGGGTGGAGTTCACAGGTGTGACAGATGCTATTTATGACTCCCTCATATTCCTGCGGCTCACCTACAGCCTTGGCAGACATTGACCGTGTGAGGACGGCTTCTTGCCTCCTGTGCCTATGATCACTCAACCTCCCTGCCACAGGGCTTTCTGCAGAGCCATGGGAGCTCGCTCAGCCTTCAAGCAGGATAGCTTGGAAGAGCTGGAGATTTCAGCACCTCAGGGACAACTCTCCATCCACGAAGTTCACAGGCTGGTGCATGAATGCCCAACTTTCTCTTCCTTTGGTGGAACAATCCCAATGCTTCTTCTCTATATCACCTTAGAGGGAGCTGAAGCCCAGTTCTTCTTACCCATTAGCACAGTTTGGGGGACCTTCCCTGCTGCCCTGTCCCTCTCACACTCTAGTATACTTCTTGTCATTATCTCCCAAATATGCTATCCGTACCTATGTCCTTGTTTAAGGATCTGCTTTTTGGAGAACCCAAGCTAAACTGTCCGCCATCATACCCTAACTAATGGCAAGCCAGGATTTGGACTCAGGCAGCCTGGCTGCAGAAATGATGCTCTTAATCTCTAAACCAAACATCATTTTACATACAGATTTCCCTACAGGGTTAAGTCACTTAGTTAAGGTCTCAAATCAGTAATTAGGGCTGAAAGGGAAGTGCGAACTCATATTTGACTCATTCCAAAGCTTTCAATAATAACATCATTTAAACCCAGTGGAGCCTCAAAATGCAGAATATAATAAGGGTAACAGAGTCTAGATTACTTTCCCTCTTGAATTACAATGTTTAACTTTTTTCTTTATTGCAGAAAAATTTAGTAAAGATTTCCTTTACTAAAATCTATGAATCAACAAATATTCATTAAACCATGATTGAGTTCCAAGGGCTATGCTGGGTGGGGGTTAGTCATTAATCTTTACCCTCAAGGAGATTACTGTAGTAACTCAACAACAGCATTAATAATAATAAAACACACATACACAGAACTTCTGAGTCTCAATAGAATTAATTTGTCATTCCACTCTTTTTTTCTCCAAGATATGTCCTTGTTACGACATTCCTCACTTTATTGTAGTTGTCTATTTATGTATCTGTATCTCCCACCAGACTTTGAGTTTTTCAAGGTCAGAGATCCCATTTTATCCTCAGCATCCAGTCCTGATCTTAGCAGATAGCTATTAATTTATCTATTTTTTCCAAGTGGCCAGAGACTGTACTAAGCATATTATATGCATTGCCTTTTTAAATATGCAAAACAATCCTGTAATGTAGCACCTATTATTGTCTTTGTATTCATTAACAAGGGCTTGTGGGCTAGGGGTTTGCTAAGGTCACATAGGGGCTTGTGGGCTGGGATTTGCTAAGGTCACATGGCTACAAAGTGGCAGAGTTGAGATTCAATCCTAAAATTCGGTGTGATCTCTTGCTCCTTTCTATATTCTATGTCCCCATAGTTGAACTCTTCTGAAAACAAGGATCACTGAAAATTGTTCTGATCGTTTTAAAATTGTGCAAAATATTGCTGCTGCCAAGCCTCTCAATATGGCTGCACCCCCAGCAGATGAGACAGCTACCTTGTCTCAATTAACCTTTACTGAGATTGAGTTGGGTTGACATTAGCTCCCTAAGCACCTCTTCAATCACTGATTCATTCATTCATGCATTCATGGATTTTCATTTCAAATCACTCCTTTGTGAACCAAGTTGGGAAATTCTCATTTTCACACATCACCTATTTTGATGGATTCTGCTCGGTTATTTTCTATTTTCATGATTGACCAGCGGCCGTTTATACATTTTTTCAACCATCATTTCCTTTGCAGCAGTAGGCCTTCGACGCCTTCGACCTGTGATTGCTTTCAAGGAGGTATAGTGCCAGTTGTTTTTTTTCTTTGCTTTGCTTTTTTTTTTTTTTTTGACTGCAGTTTCCTAGTAGTTTCAGTTTTCAAATGAAATTGAACAAGATCTCTGTCACTTCCAAATCTATGAAATGTTGGTATACATACGCACACGCATACACACACACACACACAAATACACACACAGATATCGAGAGAGAGAGAGAGAGAGCATGTGTGCCAAATTTTCAGCACCTTCATTAGTACTGATAGGGAATGTACTAATAGGAAATTTGCTAGTCATTTAAGTGGTGGATGTGCCAGCTACAGATTTTCCTGGTAGGGTGGCTAAGATCGGTTTTATAAATAAAGTTTTATTGGAACATAGCCATGCCATTTATGCATTGTCTGTGGCTGCTTTTGTGCTACAACAGAAGGGTTGAATAGCCACAACATGAGACCAGATAGCCTGCAAAACCTAAAATATTTATTATCTGGTTTTTTTTACAGAAAAATGTTGGAATAGAGAAAAGAGCACAGTTATGCAATCTCTTTTTGCACCTTGACTCTGCCTCTTAATAACTGAGCTAGCTTGGGAAAATCATAATCATTCTGTTTTTTTAATTTATAAAATTATGTTAATAATGAATATGAAAATACTTTGTATTTGGTCAACTTTTATCCAGATTTTAACTGTAAAATACCTGAGGATAGCAGGACTGGCAACTATATCAGTTAGCTATTGCTGCATACAAACTACCCTCAAACTCAGTGGCTAAATAAACCAACAATTTATGATTTTTACAAGTCTTTAGGTCAGGTGGGTGTTTGCTGATCTTGACTGGGCTCAACTGAGTGAATTTTCTGGTCTCTGCTGAACTCCATCACACACTTCGTGGCTGCATGGAGGATGTTTTTTATGTGCTTGTATTTCATCTTCTTCCTGGGACCAGTAGACTAGCCTAGGCAAGAGCATTGGCACAAGAGAGCAAGCCTAATCACATAAGCACTTTCAAAGACTTGCCATGCATCATAACGGATAATATCCCTTTGGCCAAAGAAAGTTCACATGGTCAATGTCAGGAGCAGCCATAATAGGGGGCCAGGGCAAGGTCACATGGCAAAGGATTGGATACAGGAAGCAGTGAAGACTTGAGCTTATTCATGAAATGTATTAAAGCAGAGTTTGAAAAAATGAGATGGTGAGATAAAAATTGGTACAACTTCTTTGGACAACAGTTGAGATGCACATAAGAAAAACATTACATATAAATGTAGTATTTCACTCAGTTAACACAATTCTAAACATTTATATTAGGAGAATCATCATGGATGAATATAAAGATTTATCAGTAAGGATACTTGCTACAACATTGATGATAAGGGTAAAAACCTGAAAACAAATGTCCAAAAATGGAATCATAGTGAATAAATTATGGCCCATCTACATGATGGAATAATATAAAACCATTAAAAATGAGGATACAGACAAATAATGCTATGGAAAAAACACATGATATATTGCATAGTAAAAAATGTCATAAAACAGTTTCCATAATATAACCATGTTTTGTTAAAAATGAATATATCTATATATCTCTATATATATATACACATACACACACGTAGATGAGAGACTGTGTATATATTAAAATATTAACAGTGGCTAGTATGAAAAGATTAGCATGAAGTTTTATTTTCTTCTTTGTAATTTTTCTGGACTATCCAAATTTTCCAAAATGATCATGTATTTTTGAATAAAAATTGCTTTACACAAGCTAAAATAAATTAAATCATCTTTTTAAAAAAATATGGGAAAGAAGTATGGCAGAAGCAATCAATCAGTATATATGCCATGGGTTGCCGATTCTTGCTTTCAGATTTTTTCTTTGTTCTTCCAGAGGCATTGTAAGATAATGTGCACTTCATCTATTGATTGAAAATGCATCTTATTTCAAAGGAGTAAGTTGTTGGACAGGAATCAGTTATGCCTATGTAGCTATGCATCAATTGTACTGCTCTTGTTTAAGTTATTTATCGTGAAATAGAATTATGATTAATCTCTACCTAAATGTTTTTTATGTACAACTATTCCCTTGCCACTTGCAAAAGCCTATGTTTTAACTTGAAACACCTAAGAGAAGGCAGATTACAACAGTGTTGTCAGGTTTTGTACTAATATATTGAAAAATAATATAATTGTCAACATGTGACATATTAGAAGAAAAATAGATTCAGACTACATATGTGACTCATTTACATGCCTTTTCCTTCAGCCTGTGGTCTGCTCCTCTCATATTTCTTGTTGTTATACCTGTTAAGATTTATATTGTGGAGAGGAAGTTTCCTTCTCCACAGCTATCTTTGGTCAATAGAAATGTATCCAACAATACATTAATTCTATTCTAAAATAAGAACCACTCATGAATGTTCATGGATACAGTGAGGCACTAATTAATCATTAAGAATATACATAGAATGAGGCAATGCCATGGGCCTTGAAAGACATATAAGCTACCTATTTCAGAACAAAATAATAATGAAAATATGAATAATAACAATAAATCTGATAATTGCACATGCTTAAATTTTTATAATTGCATATCTTTAAAAATTTATCATTACATATGTTTAGCAAAATAAATGGTATAGACACAAATATTCAAAAGGCGGCAGTATGTATGGTTCCCAGTCTGCCACTAGGAAATACATCTCACTATATTCAAGTGCTCTTTTTTCAATAACTTTAATGCACACTTAAAATTATAAAAATTTGCTTGTAGCTTTTATGATAACCCACAAGCTGCTTTACAGAAAATACTTTTAGGGGAATGAATAAATGAATTGTGATATCAACATACAAAGGAATATTACACAGTGATGAAGATGAATGAACTAAAGCCACAGATATCAACAAGAATGAGTTTTACAAAAATAATGGCAAACAAAAATGCAAGTTGCAAAATCATACTTACAGTACACTTATGTCATTCTTATGAAGTTTAAAACCATGTAAAATAATAGTAAATACTGCTTAGAGACATACATGTAGTAGATAGATGTAACATGTCTACACATAGCTGTTTACTGTGTATACATTAGCTGGACATTAGTGATTATAAATCCCAAACTTGGCAGAAGGGTCCTTGCTGAGAGCAAAGGGTGAAGTACATTTGAGGAAAAGTTTATAGAGGGCTTTCAATATATGGGTAATATTTTAAGTCTATACTTGGTAGGTGAGTGAGATGGAATTTATGATGTTATTTGTATACCTTTCTATATGACTCAATTATGCTGTAATAAAATTTCAAATATTAATGTTCTGGAAGGCTCAGGTAGATGCCCTTGGATACAAGTATGACTAAAGAAAGAAAATTTTTCATCAATATTAGATAAAAAGGTGCAAATTGATTTAAAAGGATTTACAGTGGTGCATTAGGTAAAATACATTAAGGTGAAAACTTGAACATAGTTTTTAAGAATATGAACTCAGTACAACTATGTGTACCAAAGTTTGTCCGTCCAGGAGCTTATTCGTGCTGACACACATATTTGTACTGAAGGCCCTTAATTTCAAGAAACTGCTTACTGAATGTTGAGGAAAGTTTCTGTGCCTGAGAATTTAGTGCCGTTAATCTTCTGCCACATTTGTGCTAGGTCCATTAGACCATTTCAAGTCTTGTCTGTTTTTATTACTTGTTATATTTCTAGTAAAGTTAAAGCTTTTAACACTGCTTGGGTGCCTGTGAAGTTGATGAATTCCTCCGCTACTGATGGTGTCTCATGCTGATCCTCTAATGGTTGCATTGAAATATAATCTGCTGGGTTATTTTCTTTCTCTGGCCCATGCACAATTTTATAACCATAACCACGTAGATATTATAAACCCCATCACTCAGAGCACATAGCTTTCTCGAACTGTGAACTGCCAAATATTGTCATGAGTACCTGATGATCTGTTACCACAGTAAATGCTGAGCCGTAAATGAATAAATGACAGTGTATGAAAACTGGGAGGGCTGGCAGGTCTCTGTCAAGTCCCCAAGGATGGTTAGGACACTCTTAAAATCGTTCTTGCAGAGAAGAAAGTAAATGCACTTTCACCTAGTTTGGAACACAAGATATATTTTCACAGATTTAAGAAAGCCTTCATAAATCTGGTGATGGAGTCTTTTTGTTTTTTCTTACTGTTAGTTAATGACCTGTAAGTTTGGATATTACAAAGCATGCTAGAGTTATTACCTTCATTTTCATTTGTCAAATGGCTGGGAATACACAAAATTATTTTACAATGCTTGACACTATAATAGCTTCCCAGTCAATGAGGCAGTAGAAAAGCCATATTTCTAACTGGGTCCCAAATTCTAATTTCTTAAGCAGCTGAGACATGGTTGGTCATGGTGTCAGTGTCTCCATCTATAAAATAGAGATACTAATAGTTTCCCTGTTGTAGTATATATACACAATGGAATACTACTTAGCCATAAAAAGGAATTCGTTAACGGCATTCACAGCAACCTGGATGGGATTGGAGACTATTAGTCTAAGTGCAGTAACTCAGGAATGAAAAAACAAACACTGTATGCTCTCACTCGTAAGTGGGAGCTAAGCTATGAGGATGCAAAGGAATAAGAATTACACAAGGGACTTTGGGGACTCAGGGGGAAGTACAGGAAGCGAGTGAGGGATAAAAGACCACAAATTGAATGTAACATATACTGCTTAGGAAATGGGTGCACCAAAATCTCACAAATCACCACTAATGAACTTACTCATGTAACCAAATACTACCTGATCCCCAAAAACCTACAGAAACAAAAAAAAATTAAAAATATACATCTCCAGTTATCCCCCACTTCCCTACCACCCTTCCAGGCCTCTGGTAACAATCCTTCTACTCTCTGTCTCCATGAGTTCAATTGTTTTAATTTTTAGCTCCCACAAATAAGTGAGAACACACATTAAAAAATGAAGTCTAAAATAATAACTACAACAACATACGCAAAAAATTATAGTTTCTCTAACCTGGAGTATTGCAAGGATTAGTTCATGTTTAAAAGGAACTTTAAAAATGCAAAGTATTGTAAGAAAGTTAGAAAAACAAGCTATAGAATATCTAAATTTTGATTTTTTGACACTCTAAAGCTCAATTATAAGTTTATTTTATTCAATGCCTTCTTTTACATTTTTTTATATTAAAAAAGAAAGAAAACTAAACTTACTCTACCATATGTTTCCTATAGCTTAGGGTTTACAGTATCCTTCATGTGAGTGCTCAAGATAATAGAATACTTGCCATTTCTAAAAAAAAAAAAAATCACTTTATTTAGGCTACTCTTCAATGTGTTTACAGAACATAGATTGCTTTTCAGTATACTCCTCTTTCAAAGATATTTTTTTCCATAAAAAATGGATCCAAGATTTAAATACTGTTTAGTTGGTGCACACAAAGTTTACTCAGTTTGTGACTTTACTGTGTACCCTTTTGTCTGGCTCTGATCTTTTGAATCTGCACTGCCCTGTTCTTGAGTAGCACCTCACTGGTATTTCCCCAGAGCAAATGTACACAGAGCTTACTGAAAGTTTGAAGTTTTATTTACCACTTTATTTTTAAGTTCCTCTGTGTTAAATTATACACAAATTCAAAGTGTATTCATGTTATACATGCTGTTTTTAGTGTGATTTTTTCTTTTTTTTTTTTGTATTCCCCTTCCCCTCTGTTCTATTCTATCTAAATTAGACCTCTCTACCCCAAAAGCTTACCCAGATTAATAATCCAGTACTCGTATCCTTCTATATGTCTCTCTGTGCCCATGTACATGTAAACACATGCATATTAAAAATATCCACCTAGACAGAGGGCTTCTTTGTGCTGGTTTATGAATGTGGAATCATATTATACATAACTACCTGCATCTTGCCTGTAATAGTTCTCATTTCTACTTGCAATGCACAGGAATACTCTTTTGTCCAAGGTGTAACAGCTCTTTATATTTTTTTATTGTCAAACCAATGCACGTTTTCTCATTGTTACTTTAATTTGCATTTCTCTGACTTGTTTGTAATTTTTAGCTTCTTTTTATACGTCTGTTGGCATTTGGATTTTACTTTTCTGGAGTTGCCTGTTCATATCTTTGGTACCTTTGCTTTTGGGTCTGTTCCTTGTTAGCTGTAAGGAGACTTTGTAAATTAGGGTATTGTCCTTTTTGTGACAGCTAATGAATAAGCAGGGCACATGTGAACTGCAATAAAATGATGACTGCATTGTGGAATTCTTAGTCTTCATTAGGAATTCCTCATGAATCCTGTGGTACCAGAGTCTTGGCACACTGACCACATGATGTAACCATGGTCATCTTTAAGTTGAATTATCAGTAGAGCTTAAATAAAAACTATGCAAAAATAAATATTATGGCATGTTTCCTTCTCTACTCAATAGATCCTCTTCTATAGCACCCAGGAAAATGTGCACACTTTAATTTCAAGAGGAATGCCTATTCCTCAGTTCACATCACCCTGATTTTATTCCTTGGAAGATAATAACATTTGCCTTATTTTGATGAAGGAATACATGGACCTCTGCTTAGGTCATTTAGGCTGTATACCAGCATTCTAAAATAATTTCTCATTGATCATCATTTTTCTAAATGTTTTAGTCTAATTCACACATTTCTCCTTGACTGGAGTGAAGGGAGTTAGGGGGTGAGCTAGGGAGAGAGACTGTTCAAGGTCACTCACCTCACATTCAACACAGCGAGATAGCAATAAGTTGAAAAATTGCACAGATGGGTGAGAAAGCAAGATTAGTCAGGAGTAAGGTTTAACCTATAAACTTGCTGGAAATGCACCACAAATCTTGTGCTGAGCTTTCTTGCAGCCAAATGAAAAAGGGAAAAGCAATTGCCTATAAACTTCACAGTATTCACAAGTTAAATATTAATCTGTTGCTCAGGAAATAGCTCAAATATCCCTATAATTTGACTAGAGATTTTTTCCCTAGGGCTATTCATGTCACAGAGGACATATATTTCAGCCTATTTTTCTTTACCTAAAAAGATGGGCCTAAGGATCATCTCCTTGGTTTCTTCTTGCTTTTGTGTGCTCTAACATCTTGTTTTTTTTAATTATGTTAACTGTTTGTTTGTTATATAACTTCCCAAGTATCATTCAATATGACATGGCATGTGGGCATGTTCTTCTGTCCCATCATTTAGTTATGTCAAATTTGCCAGTATAAGGCACAAAGTCAGAAGGTCTGTCTTTAAAGATTATGTAGGTCTTTTGAATACTTCCTGTATTCCACATCCAAGGTCTGGAGCTAGTAAAGGACTTTCCAAACCAAAACACTACATCCTCCATCATTATCATCTTTGAGTAAAACCACCATTCATAATATAAATGAATTCTTTTGCTCATAATTAATATAGCAATTTTCTGAGTTGATGGCTCTAGGTAGAATAGCTCCAATAATATTTTTAAAAATTTATAGACTATTTTCAGAGTGGTTTTAGATTTACAGAAAATTACGCAGATAGTTCAGTAAGTTTCCATATATTCCCTCACTCACAGTTTCCCTTATTATTAACATCTTGCATTAGTGTAATACATTTGTTGTAATTGGTGAGCCAATATTGCTACATTATTATTAACTGAAGTCTATAGTTCACTCTTTGTGTTGTATAATTCTGTGGGTTTTATCAAATGCACATATCCACATTACAGTATCATACAGAATGGTCTTTTACTGCCCTAGTCTGAGACAGTTCTAATACAATTTTTTTAAATCACCTTTTAACACCTTATGTGAGGTTATCTTATTCATGTTCAAACACAAAAATTACATAATGTCCAAGTGTCCTCCAAATATGGTCACATGCTTTAATTTAGCACATGGCTAAATTTCTCCTCAGTTTAGAATATCTATTTTTGTGGGACTTCATTGTCATCTTCCATAGAATTGTATAACATTTGGAAATTCCTCTGGGGTACTCAATCGCATTAGCAATTTATTATTCCAAAAGAGCATGTGGTGGCTTCGTGCAACATTCTGATATTACAAGATGTCTAATTAAACATTCAAGATATAGCACCTAAACAGTCCTTTCCTGGGGAGCATTATACTATTTCTAAATATTTGATGAATTCAATGAAGTCAGTGAGTCCTTCAATTTTAAAGTGTTGTGAATTTATGCTCAGTAGAAAGCACTTCTAGAAATATGGAAGCCTGCAATTGTGTTATTTTGCCATTTGTCCTTTAAATGTATTGGGCATGAAAGAAAAAGATCTAATACCCAGATACTCAGACATGCCTTTTATTTCATGTCATTGTGATTTTCCTGAGGTCACAGGCATGTGGGGCATCTATGGTCATCAGTTAGATAAGTTATCACCTTTGGCCAGTGAATATATCCTCAGTGAACATATCCATATGAATATATATAGAGATTTACTTACATGTGACTATCCATTAAGTTAACAAATATTCATTGAGTCCTGCTACATACTAGGTATTGGGCTAGATGAGACAGATAAGTCAACAGACAATTACAAGAAGGTGAAAGTACATGAATATGGGATTTTAGAGCTCACAGGTAGTCAAATCCTTGTGTTACAACCCATTTCATAAGGAAGTAAGTTGAGGCTAGGAAAATTCACATAGCAATTGAATAGCAAAGCCAGGAATAGAAATGACTTAGTTAAGCATTCTCCTCTCTCTTGCCTCATTCCCTTTTTTGTGTGTTCTTAAACAACATTGTATTGTTCTGCTAAATTTGTGACATCTTTAATATTTTAATTTGTGCCTACCATATTTCTTGGGATGATTTGAGGAGAAGAAAGAGGCCTACAGAATTCTAGTGATGTTTAATTTAATTTTCCTTGGATGAAACTGAAGCTAAAATTGTTAGCTGAAAGACATACATAAGGAGGTATGAAAACCCAAGTATTGTTGTTCTTTTCCAAGTTTGTTACAGATTAGAATTTCATCGCTGGAGTTAAAAGCATTGGGGACATGTTGAATTACTTTCCTGATTGTATCTTTAAAATTTTCTCAACAGCTGAGTTTATTTTAGACATTAATCTTTGAGGCTGTCTCAAGAAAATACAAAAATAAAATATTTTTCAAATAACAAGATCTTGTAACAAGTTCTGAGGGTCACCTTTGTTCAAATCTGGCTCAGAAGAGACAGATGAACCATTGAGCAATTGAACTGTATCTGTTAAAATTGACCAGATAATATATGTGTCTCCTTTTTTTTTATCTCTTCGTCTGAATGATTCACACCAATGCAAATTCTGACCTACCTCTATTATTCAGTTTAAGAAGAGAAAGTATAAAAGATATATTAGTGCATGGTGCTAGATCAGTCACTGTCCTGATTTTATCTCTGCCTTTTTCATTCTTTTAAATTAGATTCTTCATTTTTCTTAAGCTTTCATGTTTCTTCATTTTTATCATGCAGTGTCCATAATTTCTCAACATTTGCAGCTAAGTCAGGCTGTAGAATATATCAGCTATATTTTTAATGGTACACATGAAATTGCACTATAATATCCCAAAGGCAGAAGACTAGTTCTATTAAATTACAAATAAATGTGGAACATTCAGGGATGCTGAAATTACAACAAATGGTATGTTGTCTAACATATGGAACAGAATGTTTTCTCAATAGTTAAAAATTGCTTTCATTGTCTGAATATTATAAAGGAGCTTTAAGTTGTGTTTAAAGTAAGCTAATAGAGTGGAACACACATTTCAATGGACATATAATATTATATACTAACCAGGTTCTAGGAAGCTTTTATTCTTTGCAGGTGTCCTATTTCTGAGGCATTGCCTTGACCCGTGGTCCCTCTGAACTAGTGCAACAATAAGTTGCAAATATCCCAGAGTAACTCATTTTTCCCTTTTACAGTTTACAACAGTATTTTCATATAATTATCTCATTTTGATCCTGTTTATAATCACACAAGGGATACGATTCTCAGCATTTTACCTATTACACATATGGTCCTTTATCTTCAGGGGGCTATATAGGAAGGGAACCAACACTACTGAATGCCTACTATAAGACTCATTGCTTAGAGTTCCTCTTCAAAGAGCATTTTTACATCTTTCTGTTGCTAAAAGATGTCAGTGTTCTGAACTCAAAACACTTCCCATCTTAGTGAATAACAACCAATCAAATTGGGAAGTCATGAAAAAAGTGGTACAAAGATATGAAATAAACCTGCAGATCATCAGGAAAGGAAAATTAAAGTAACCCTACCTGTGGAAAATACTTACTTTTTACTAACAGAGGCCTGGCAATATCATAGCCTGAAGCCCAAGCCCCTCTTTTGTCCTGGTCAAAGCACAGCAATCTATTTGCATTCTTGAGCAGATCACCAAACCATAACTCTGGCAGCAGACATTGTCACTATGGATGTCTTGCCTGTATGTTCACCAGGTGCCACTAACTGACTGACAGTTCCCTCATAGGAGGTTTTCGTGTGTCTCTATCTGCATCCATGGGTCCTGGGAGCATGGGAAGCCAGAATGTGGGGCAGACTGGAAGGGCTGGGGCATGAATGCCCCTAGGAGCAACCCTCTACCAAGGGGATCTGGTTGGTGGTAGATGTGTTAGTCTGGGTCCTCTGTGAAGCAGACACCAAGAGAAGATTAAATGAAATCACAGGGGAAATGCTTGTAAAAGAAAATAGAGAGGGGAGGGTCAGGAAGGCTGGGAGAGCTGCCAGACCATGACACAGGTCCAACTCCCAGGGAAGCAGACAAAGAGAAGGTTGAGTGGATGCATCCTACACCATGGTGCAGAATAAACTGTCAGCAAAGCTGTCAGCAAGTCCTTGAGCTGAAGTCACCAAGGAAGGAGTCCCATGTCTCCCAGGTAAGGCCCACCCTAGTATCTGTACCACTTTGGTCATTGGCAAGCAGCAGCTGCCGAAAGGTGAGGTTTAGCCCAAATCTGTCAATGGATTTCAGAGCATGGCTGCTGGGTTCTCAGCCAATTAACCTGCTGTGATAGTTGGTCTACAAGGTGCAGGCTCATAGCTGCTGAGATGGATAAAAACCCAGGAGCTCTGAGGGGACAGGTCTGAGGTGTGTTTCACATAGTTCCCCGGTGAGTTCCCAGCAGGACTAGGCCCCAGTTGCCCATCGTAGTAACCCACTCTTACTGGCATTCCTTGTCTCACTTCTCCCTTTCCTCACTGTGCTTCTGGTGTCAATTCTCAAATAAACTGTTTGCACCTCAATCCTTGACTCAGGGTAAGTTTTTGGAGAAATCCAAACTAAGAAATCCAAACCAATGCCCTTCAATGATCTGCAGTGACTGGGGCTCTGTCTACCTTGCAGCAGGTCCTTTCACTGTGGCTGATTGGGGTTGCCATTTTCATGCTCAAAATGAGAGTACAGAATCATCAGAACGGTTGGTGTTTACCTATTAGTGGGTCCCAAAGATATTTCTCCCTCTTTCTCGTCTCTTGAATCCCACCATCTTCTTAATTTCCCCATGCCTGACTCCCCCTAAATAGGTGGGAATGGCCCTTAACAAGGTGTTTCTCCAAAATCTTTACTTAGAATTGTTCTTTCATCTTTAATAGAATGAGAAGGGGGTTAATTAGGGCCAGAACAATTAAGACAAAACATCCACAGAATATTATACTTTATGTTTGTGAGACTCATACAGCTTGAAGGTGTTTTGCCTAATGATGGGCATGGCCAGTGTAGTAAGGAAAGAGGCATCTGAATGCTACATGGGACTCATCCCCTGAGTCTGGGAGATCAGCTGCCTTCCAACTCTGACAGAATAGAATGAATTTTATTCATTCTATTTAATTTTATTCAACCTATCTTGGGACCTGACCATCAGTCAAGGGGTCAGGATAGGGTCCCTGACTTCTCAGGTCAGGTCCCAAGATAGGTTTGCCTTAAAGTCATTATGGCAACATGGGTGACTGGGCTGTATTGTAGATTGACCAGTGAGGGGCAGATGCAGGGGGGTCACCCAGGAACCTCACAGCTTCTTGTTCTGCTATCTCCATTGAGTTGAACAGGGATGGTGCTGTTTTGTGCTCTCTATTCTTGCATGCGGCACTCCTTACTCCTTGCCACAGCTGCTATTCTTGTCACAACTTAATAGCACCCTTACAGGTGCTTCCTGAGACTTGAGGGTCTCCTAGTACTACAATCTGGATGACACAGTCACGACGGTCCTCTTGAGAAGCACCCAATCCTAACTCTCTTCTATTCATTTTTTAAATTTCAACCCCAAATTATAATGAGGGAAGATAACAGTTACGGTATTGCCAAGGGTTTTATCATTCATATAAATAAATGCCAATCCCTATCACCATGATTCACAAGTACAGTTGTCCCTCAGTATCCAGGACCCTGAGGATGCCCAAATCCATGAATGCTCAAGTCCCTTATATAAAATGGCATAGTAATATTTGCAAAGAAGCTACACACATCCTCCCATGTACTTTAAATCATCTCTAGACTATTTATAATACTTAATAAAATGTAAATGCTATGCCAATAGTGGTTATACTATATTGTTTCTTTATTTGCATTATTATTTTTTTATTTTTACTGTTTTTCTAAAACGATTTTTGATCTGAGATTGGTTAAATCCACAGTGGAACCCTCCCATATGAAAGGCCTACCATAAATATATTTCAACACTAAAAATTAGAAAGAATGTTACCTCAAGACTGGGTGCAATGGCTCATGCCTGTAATCCCAGCACTTTGGGAGGCCAAGGCGGGTGGATCACCTGAGGTCAGGAGTTCAAAACCATCCTGGCCAACATGGTGAAACCCTGCCTCTACTAAAAATACAAAACATTAGCGGACATCATATCAAGCACCTGGAATCCCAGCTACATGAGAGGCTGAGGCAGAAGAATTGCTTGAACCAAGGAGGCGGAAGTTCCAGTGAGCTGAGATCGCACCATTACACTCCAGCCTGGATGACAGAGTAAGACTCTGTCTCAAAAAAAAAAAAAAAAAAAGAGTGTTATCTTGGAGTAAAAGAAAACTGTATCCAATAAAGACACTTTGTGACTTTATACTAATGTTGATATATTTTTAATTTCTTCACACACAGTACTGGTCTGAAAACTGGTATTTGGGAACTACTAATATGAAATAACATTAATAATGGACATTGTTTACTATGTGTCAGACACTGCACAATTGAGGTAAACACAGTTATTGTTTCTATTTTACAGGTGAATAAACTGAGGCAATGAGGATAAGTAGCTTGTTCAAGATTATCCAGACATCAAAGAGCAAAGCCAGACTCAAACCCTGCATTTGAACTCCAGAGCCTACATTTAAAAAAAAATTTGTTTATTCTACTTTAAGTTCCAGGGTACATGTGCAGATCATGCAGGTTTGTTACATAGATATACACATGCTATGGTGCTGGTTTGTTGCATCCATCACCCTGTCATCTACATTAGGTATTGCTCCTAATACTATCCCTCCCCAATCCCTCCACCCCTGCTATTCCTCCCCTAGCCCCCCACCCCTAGGCCCCAGTGTGTGATGTTCCTTTCCCTGTGTCCATGTATTCTCATTGTTCAACACCCACCTATGAGTGAGAACATGCAGTGTTTGGTTTTCTGTTCTTGTGTCAGTTTGCTGAGAATGATGGTTTTCAGCTTCATCCATGTCCCTGCAAAGGACATGAACTCATCCTTTTTTATGGCCGCATAGTATTCCATGGTGTATATGTGCCACATTTTCTTTATTCAGTCTATCATTGATGGACATTTGGGTTGCTTCCAAGTCTTTGCTATTGTGAACAGTGCTGCAATAAACATACATGTGCATGTATCTTTATAATAGAATGATTTATAATCCTTTGGGTATATGCCCAGTAATGGCATTGCTGAGTCAAATGGTATTTCTAGTTCTAGATCCTTGAGGAATCGCCACACTGTCTTCCATAATGGTTGAATTAATTTACACTCCCACTGACAATGTAAAAGCATTCCTATTTCTTTACATCCTCTCCAGCATCTGTTATCTCCTGATTTTTTAAATGATTGCCATTCTAACTGGCATGAGGTGGTATCTCAATGTGGTTTTGATTTGCATTTCTCTAATGACCAGTGATGATGAGTTTTTTTCATATATTTGTTGGCTGCATAAATGGCTTCTTTTGAAAAGTGTCTGTTTATATCATTTGCCCACTTTTTGATGGAGTTGTTTTTTTCTTGTAAATTTGTTTGAGTTCTCTGCAGATTCTGGATATTAGCCCTTTGTCAGATGGGTAGATTACAAAAATTTTTTCCCATTCAGTTGGTTGCCGTTTCACTCTATTGATAGCTTGTTTTGCTGTGCAGAAGCTCTTAAGTTTAATTAGATACCATTTGTCTATTTTGGCTTTTGTTGCTATTGCGTTTGCTGTTCTAGTCATGAAGTTCTTGCCCATGCCTATGTCCTGAATGGTATTCCCTAGGTTTTCTTCTAGGATTTTTATGGTGTTAGGTCTCATGTTTAAATCTTTAATCCATCTAGAGTTAATTTTTGTATAAGTTGTAAGGAAGGTATCCAGTTTCAGCTTTCTAGGTATGACTAGCCAGTTTTCCCAACACTATTTATTAAATAGAGAATCCTTTCCCCAATTTTTGTCAGGTTTGTCAAAGATCAGATGGCTGTAGGCATGTGGTGTTCTCTCTGAGAACTCTGTTCTATTCCATTGGTCCATATATCTGTTTTGGTACAAGTACCATGCTGTTTTGATTACAGTAGACTTGTAATATAGTTTGAAGTCAAGTAGTGTGATGCCTCCAGCTTTGTTGTTTTTTTGTTTTGTTTTTGTTTTTTGCTTAGGATTATCTTGGCTATGTGGCCTTTTTTTTTGGTTTCATATGAAGTTTAAGGTGGTTTTTTCCAATTCTGTAAAGAAAGTCATTGGTAGCTTGATGGAGATAGCATTGAATCTATAAATTACTTTGGGCAGTATAGCTATTTTCATGATATTGATTCTTCCTAACCATGAGCATGGAATATTTTCCATCTGTTTGTGTTCTCTCTTATTCCCTTGAGCAATGGTTTGTACTTCCCCTTGAAGAGGTCCTTCACATCCCTTACTAGTTGTATTCCTAGGTATTTTATTCCCTTTGTAGCAATTGTGAATAGGGGTTCACTCATGACTTGGCTATCTGTTTGTCTATTATTGGTGTATAGGAATGCTTGTGATTTTTGCACATGGATTTTGTATCCTGAGACTTTACTGAAGTTGTTTATCAGCTTAAGGAGATTTGGGGCTGAGATGATGGGGTTTTCTAAATATACAATCATGTCATCTGCAAACAGGGACAATTTGATGTCCTCTCTTCCTATTCAAATACGCTTTGTTTCTTTCTCTTGCCTGGTGGCCCTAGTCAGAACTTCCAATACTATGTTGAAGAGAGTTGTGAGAGAGGGCATCCTTGTTTTGTGCCAGTTTTCAAAGGGAATGCTTCCAGTTTTTGCCCATTCAATATAATATTAACTATGGGTTTGTCATACATTTTTAATCCCTATAATTTACTTCACTGGTTCTAGAAATGTGGTCCAGAAACCAGCATCATCAGCATCACTTGGAAACTTGTTAAAGAAGCAAATTCTTGGGTCTCACTCCAGCCTTAATGGATCTGAAACAAGGTGGGGCCCAGTAATCTGTGCTTTAACAAGATGCTAGTGGATTTTGCAGCATGATAAAGATTAAGAACCACTACTATATACCACCCTAAGAAATGCACAATAGTAATATATTATTTGCTTTCTGTTTATTTTATACCCTTTTGCAAAAGTATTGTTTATGGATGAGGCAGAGTCGGGATCTTGAACTTTTATCCTTGGTAGTATAGGCCATCTTGTGGACCTCTATGAAACACTTTTTAAATGGAAAGGGAAATGCTGTCACATATGTCTTGAATGATTTGAGTTCATTTGTGTATAAAGATGAGATGCTAGATTGGAGAACTTTTTGAGATTCTTTGCATCTTCAACACCATAATATTATTCCTGTCTCTCATTGCATGTGTTTGTGATAATCAGGGATTACATGAATATAAAACTAATATAGCGTTTTGCTTGCATGTGTGATAATCATTAAAAACACAGCATGAATGATAGCAACACATGGCATTTAAAAATAAGCTTTCCAATTATGCCAGGAGATGCAGAGCTCATTTTGTTTTGCCACAGAGGGTGTAATATTAGTAAGTAAAGGTTTGAAGAAGTGGTTTTCCTTGGAATACATTAGAAAGATTTCTGTTTTCCTATGTGCAACATTGGTGCTGCATCTATCTCACAGGTGCAGATCAACAAGACAGTTCTCTAAACTTGCTTTTAAAGAAAAGCCCTCTAGTAATATTCAGTCTTATTATGGTTAGAGATATTAAAGCACAAAAACTTTGCAATCCCACAACTGAATTACATTTCATGTGATGAGTTTTTGATATTACATGTGGTTGAGCCCAAACAATATGCTTTGAAAACAATCAAAACTTACAATTATAAAAAGAATTTGAAGTGTATGGGTGTTCTGCAGTTTCTTATCAAAAATGTAATTGCAGACTTCCTTTATTTCACTATCTCAAGTATGGCATTATATGCCCATCACTCAGAGAGAGAGATAAACAAATTTGATGCTCATTTTTAATCTCTGTGCCAGCAACAACACTCTTACCCATCGGGCCAAGTTCTTATTCAGAACTCGTTAGACTACTAAAATTTAATAATGCTTATTTACAGAGATCCAAAGGGTACTTTACTATTAATACTGCATTCCCAGATATTTTTATTATCCTTCACTAAACATAATTAGCAATATATGCTCAAAATTTTCTTCCCAACTATAGTTTCTCTAATAAACATTTTTGAATAGGCTACATCTACGTGGGTTAATGTGCTAATAAGATTAACTTTTTATTGGAATTGCTGGTCATTTTAGAAAAAACTAAATGAAATAAACAATTTTGTCAGATATGCCTGTTTTATTTTCATGTCTTTAACTTCTGGATGTAAGTTACAAATTAGCTTTGTTGATTCTGAACTACAGAATCCACTCAATGTGATTTAAACAGAAAGGAGGATTTTGTGATAAGGTCTCTGAGCATGGAGGAAGCAAGCAGTCAGGCCACAAGAGTGCAAGGCTGGATGAGGAAGTGAGGTGGATGCCCTGCCTTGAGACACATGGGCTTTTGCTCATGCTGCATGCCTTCCTTACCCTCGCTTCTCTCTACAAAGTGGTTTTCTTAGATTCCTCTAATGCATATCACCAAACAGGTTGTCTTCAGGGCTGCCACCCTCCCATATGGCACTTATGCATCAATTAGAAATAGGTTTCCTTCTCAATACACTTTGATTCCAACCATCAAAAAATTGTCATAATATGTTGATTTTTGTAGTAATGAGACTCTTCACTGCTGGAACAATGTCAAAATGAACATGCAGAATTCTAACAACTACAATGTGAATGGTACCCCCTTAGGTGTGATGTCCTGACACGGGGCACAGCCTGTTCTACTGTGTGCAGTGCCCTGGCTGTCCTAGCCGTTACGTCAACCCTAACACAGAAAAGGAAGGTTAACCAGGAGAGAGCACATTATTGACCCGGCACCCTGGACGTGCATCTAGAGACAGTAGGTATGGTCAGATACAAACATGACTGCCAGCCAGAATGATCAACCACCACAGTTTGTGTCAGACTGAGGGATTTGATAGATTTGATTAGGATTTTCATAAATTACATTAGGATTTTGATAGATTTGGTAGAGGGAAGAGCTAAGACTGGGTACATTCTGGGCAAACCAGGCAAGTTGGTCACTGTCACTCTTCAAAGTGGGTACAGCTTTCAAAAAGAAGTGTGAGCAGACACCCCAAGGGAGTATAATACACATCATATGTATTACTGTTTGGGGTTGAATTATAATAGTTTGTTATTCTGACATTGTGGAGGCTTAGTCCTGCAGGAGTTTTATTTCATTTGGCCCGACAATGCTATCACAAAATATCATGGTAATCTTTATTTGGGCATTCTAGGCTATATATCACAGTGCTATTTCTTTTCTGTTCAAATTCTATTCCAGCAAAGAAATTATTGTTCTATATTAAATTTGTTTTTTTTTCCAGTCTTGACATTTTGCTTGGGTTAATATTACCATTGTTTTTTCTTAGGAAGTTTTGAAATGTTCTATTTAGGAAAAAAGAAATTTTGAAAAGAAAAATATGTACTTGTGAACTGGATTGGCTAATTTATTATTGTTTTCAATGAGGATGGATATTTATACATGACATACAGATAAATATTTAAACATTTATTTCCTTGAATTAATGTTTCTATCCATTCTGGCGTTTGACACATAAGAGATAAAAGAGATGGAGCATGGCTCCCTATTTGTAGAAGGGCAACGAAGGGTTATCCTTAGAGCTCTACTTCCCAACAAAAAGAAACTTAAGATTTATAATTTCTATCTTTGCATAAAACAAATACAAAAAAATTTCTTAATTTCAGTTAAAATTACCTTCACACTAGATTTTAATCTATAACTTATTTCAAGTCCTACTGGAAGAGAAATGATCAGAAATCTTAAACGCCAACTGAAGAATATAATTTGATCTGATATTAAATTTTAGAAAGAGAAATACCTTTGATAATTAAAATGAGAGTCTAAAATTCAGTTCCTTTTGAGGGACAAGGCAAATCACCAAGGGGAGGGAAGTAGAGACTGAGACAAAAGAGAAGGGAGAAACAGTGATTGTGGGCAAAGTGAGAAGGTCATTGTCACTGGTAGAGGGGAAAAGACAGTGAGGGACCAGTGAAGAGAAGAATGGAGATGAGAGTAAAGATCCAATCAAGATGTTCTGAATTAACTGATATAAGAAGTTCAGCAAAACTGACAGTGAAACATGACAGAGATAAAGCCAATCCCAGTCCCACTATGTACCAGTGTGTAACTAGCTTCCTTCCCTTCCCTGAGCTTAATTATTCCATCTATAAAACACAGATGATATTGTGTATCTTGTGGGGCTATTTTGGGGCTGGATATGTCATGCTTGAAGGTCTTGACACATAATTGTTGCTTAATAAGTAGATTATTTTATTACGGTCATGCTTTATTTTTTACTTCAGAGTGTTATTGTCTTTGCAATGTTAATTATATGATGAACTCTCACCTTTTCAAATTTAATATACTTCAAGTAATTGTTTATGGAAGGTAGGCATCCTGCAAGGTACTAGAAATATAAAATATTGTACCTAACCTTAAGATCTCATAATCCCAGCATTAGAAGAGAAGTTCAAGTAGAGGTGTGTTCTAGGCACGAGTGGTTACTGGCTACAGTGGCTTCGGAAAGGCTTCTTTAAACCTTGGATGAGCCTTAAGAGAGTTTTTCAAACTTTTATGGACATACAAATTACCTACAAATCCTGTTACACTGTTAATTTTGAGTCTGTGGTCTAGGGTACATCCTGAGATTCTGGGTTTATAAGAAGCTCCATGTCAAGATTGCTGGTGAGCTGACTGCACATTGAGTAGCAAGTAAAGAAGCAGTTCTTAACCACAATAGCATGTTAGTATCACATGGGGAATAGGTTTTTTCTTTTTTCAGTGTCAGATTATGAGGCTGGAATTTATTCTTTGAAAGATAGATGAAAAGAAGATAAAACTATGAAGAATGCAATTTGCTACTGTTTTAACAATACCCAGGGATGTAAGTTTATTACACACATGTGCTAGTATGTAAAGATCATGTCCATGTGGAATAAGAGCCCCAGAACGGGGAATATGTTTTAAATTTTACTGTCAGCTACCACTTCCGAAATAGTTTGCTTTCATTGGTCTAGGGAGGAGCCCAGGGAGTCTTAGTTCTAACAGGCTCCCAGGTGATTCTTATGTGAGCCAGAATTCACTCCAGTGCCTTAAAGGATGAGCTGGGACTTGCCAGGACACTTTGGCAAGGGAGATCGCTTTGTAGAAAGGAAGAACAGCATGTGGAAAAAACACGGATGTGTGGATCCCAGTGGCATATTTAGGGAATTCACATGTCATTCAGTTTGACACTATGGTAGAGCAAAGGATGAGGGGTGGAGGTGAGAGATGATATTGGGTAGGCAAGTTACATATTTGCCTTTCAAAAAATACATACTTTTTCATCGTGGTAAAATATATACAACATGAAGTTTACAACTATAGCCATTTTTAAGTGTACAATTCAGTGGCAATAAGTACAATGTTATATAACTGTCACCACTATCTACTCCCAAAACCTTTTCATCACCCTAAACAGAAACTCTGTAATCATTAAGTGTTAACTCCACATTTCTCCTCCCCAGGCACTGGTAACCTGTATTCTACTTTCTGACTCGATTTATTTGCCTGTTCTTGATACTGCATATAGATGAAACAACACAAAATATGTCCTTTCTGTCTGGCTTATTTTACTTAGCATAATGTTTTAAAGTTTCATTCATACTGTAGCATGTATCAGCACTGCATTCCCTTTTATGGCTGAATAATATTCTCTGTTCTAGTTGTACCATATTTTGTTTATCCATTTGTCTATTGGTGGACACTTGGGCTATTTCCATCTTTTGGCTATCGTGAATAATGCTATGACCATTCAATCCTAGTTACAGATCAGAATAACATGTGGAATTAAAAAAAAAAATACTGCTGTCTGGGCCTTACTTTAGATCAACCAAACTCAACTCTCTGGGCACTAAGTTCAGACATGTTGTTGTGGCTTTAAACCTTCCCAAGTGATTCTATTGTACAGCTAGAAATGTGAATTGCTGATTTACGTAAGGCAAATTGAATCCAAGTGCCAGGTGCAATTCCTTTAAGGGTTAATTTCTTAAGATTCACTGTACAGAACAATCACTTGGAGAGCTCCTTGAGAAGGCCTAGACATAGTACTCGGATGAAGAGTTTTATTTACTAGGTCTTCGATAGGCCTTAGAAATCCTGATGCAGTGATATGGTTATGCCTTGTGGCCCCATCCAAATCTCATCCAAATTGTAATCCCCAGGTGTTTAGGAAAAGACCTGGTGAGAAGTGATTGGATTAAGGGGGCGGTTTCCTCCATGCTTTTCTTGTGATAGTGAGTTCTCACAAGATATGATGGTTTGATAAGACAGTTTTCCCTGCTTTTGTGAGCACTCTTTTTCCCGTTGCCATATGAAGAAAGTCCTTGCTTCCCCTTTCACCTTCTACCATGATCGTAAGTATCCTGAGGCCTCCCCAGCCATGATCTGTGAGTCAATTAAACAGTTTTTCTTTATAAACCACCCAGTCTCTGGCAGTTCTTTATAGCAGTGTGAAAATGAACTAATACATGTAGTTATCCTGGAACTCTAGTTTGAAGAACACTAACTTCGGACTATTTGGCTTGGCACAGAGAAACTGCACATCTTTGTTACATTCTGATAACCATACTGTCTTTGCATCTTTAATTGCAAGGAGCCATTTGTCATAAAAGAAGCTGAGTGAAAATCTAGGGATAGTTCAGAAAATCTATTCACTGTTGTGGAGAAATTTGGACCAGTTGAAACATCAAATATAACATACTTGATATAATAGGGATACATCAGTAGAGAAGAATCCTGGGCCTCTCTCTCTCACTTTGCTCATTTTTGAGCTCTGTCCTTTATTGTCTAAATTAATCCTCAAAGAACTTTATGTCTAGATTATATCTATTAATGACATTACAAAAGAGATGAGATAATTAAGCATCAATGTATTTTTCTCTAACTCTATATTGTATTTGTGTCAGAAATGTATACAGCATAGTGACTTTCATCAAGTTGTGCCTGGATCCACCTAGCTGATGTTTATTTCATAACATTTTAGATCATAATATTTTGACCCTGAAACATATTGAACTTTTTTAGAATTAAAACATTGTTAAAATATATTTTTTGTATCTAGTCACGCTTACAGGAGTGTGCATCAATTATTCCATACCTAGATTCCCATGTAACAGAGTGACAATGCATTTTTTCACATTCTCATGTTCACTACAATGAAAAAGCCTTCAAACTCATTCAAGCTTCTTCTGTGTTATTGCATGGCAGGGTTATTGGTATTTGATGTGTCAGACATGAGGAAACTTCTGTCTTTCCAAGCATAGACAGAAATGTACTTCACTTAAGTGTAAAATTATGAAGGATGTAATTTTGTACTCAAACTTCAATTATAATAATTCTTTCAATTAACATGCCCTGTTTCTTGTTTGCTTGGGCCCTTAAATATGACAGTCTTCTCTTTCCATAAGAGAACAGAAAGAATTTTACCTAAATACAGCTTGGAGAGAAAAGTGGAGTTGGCAGTTTTATTATTCTTTCTTATTTTTATTACTCTCTAAGTTTAACTACTGTATTTTGACAGCTTTCAAAAAAATATTCACAAGACTTTGCTGTATTCCAAGAATGACAAGTTCATGGAGAATTTTGACTGCTTTGTCAAAGCTGGGTCACATAAGCACATGGCCCTTTTTGAGGACTTCCTAAAGCAGACACAGAAAGGTAGTTACCTGACAACTTCATTGGGTGAGTATGAAGTGATACAGCCCTCTCCCTATGGTCTCAAAAGTCAGGGAACCATATATTATGGGGTCCCGCCTTAGGTTACGAATCTGTAGCAGCCCTTATATTCTCCTGGCTAGGCCCAGGAGAGCTTAAACATTGAGATATGTAGATAGGTTATCTGCCATATTTGGGAACTAAAACCAACAGAAAACATATCTCTGAAAGGATCTGGATCTCTTTGAGGGTCTTCTAGGCAAATGCTATCAAAATGAAGCTGGGCCCCAAAACAATTTCTTAAGAGGAAAGATGAATGAATTATGGATGCTTCCCCTAGAGGGGGAAAAAACTCAGTAGGGGACCTATTCACTGTCTCTAAGGGTTTGGAAGAATGGCAGGTGTTGTTGTCCAGATGATGAGCCAGTATGTGATTCTTTGGATCATGACAGGACCCTCAGCACCTCGAGCTGATTTTTATTGTTTGGAAGTGGGTCTGGTCTCTGGGTTTGAGGAGTAGGGTTGCCATGCAGTCCTTTGCCTGGGATTCAGCCAGCAGCTTGAATCCAGCTATGGCATCATTGTCCTGGCATTTGGTTTCAAACAATAGCGTTCTATAAAAAAGTATTAAATTTAAAGCTACAGGAAGGATCTTCACTGTTTTTTTCTCTTTTCTAGTGGGGAACTTCTTGTCAAAGCAATAAATGCTGGAAATTTATTAAATTTTAAACTAATAAGGCCACAGGAAAGGTATCAGCCCAGTGGGAGTTTCCAGCACAGTCTCACTCAAGGCCGGTCTCACTATTCTAGCAAGTCTCCAGCAGACTCAGTGACCTTTTCCTAGGACCCTCTGCAATCCATGGGGTGCTTCGTAGAAATTTGTACCTCCATCCTTGTCAAACTATTGCCATTCAGTGAATATAATGGATGATACAATAAAATAAATTATTTAAATAGTAGTAATAGAATAAATAACACTGTACATTTTTATGGATACAATATCTTTCCTCAAATAAGCAATTCCTTGGGCAGTAACTAATGCTAATGGGAAGGCACTTTGGCTGCATGTCATTCTCTGCATTAATTTGATTCTCAGATTCAAAGACATTATTGTATAGTCTAGGACTTTTACCGTTCTCCAAGTCTTAGTTTTCAGGGTACATACACCAAGAAATCAACTAACCTCCTTTTGTCTCTGTTAGCACTTTCTCATGCAAGCTTAATATGTTTCATTTCATGAGTAATTGACTCAAGAGTATGATTGTGACTTGCTATAGTCCTTCTTGTAACCTGGGCAGAAGCCTGCAAAGGGCTAATATCCTAATGGATTCACCGCTATTGAAAGTCAGGTTTTCAGTGTTACAGTTCCAAACAGCAGTCTTTTTTTTTTTTTTTTTAACACCTCAAAAGAATACTATGAATCAAACAAAATGATTTATAAACCAGAAAATTAATTTCCATGAAAGTTCAAACCAACTTCTTGGACTGAAGAGTCATTTTCGTAGACTGCACATCCTGTCTCATTAGGCAAATCTACATGGGAAGGCACTTGGTAATCGGAGGGTCACTTTGTGACTATGTCATCAAAGCAGAATGATATTTATGATTTAATGGCATCAAGCAAAAATAGCTAATGTTTATTGAATGCTTACTATGTATTAGGCACCTCTTACAGGCTCATGATTCACCTCTGTGGTCTTTATGTATTAGGCAATGTTCTAAACAATTTTATTTATTAACTTATTTTACTATCCATGAGGTTAGCATTGTTATCATCACCCCCATCTTATCGATAAGAAAACAAGCCCAAAGGGGTTAAGTAACTTGTCTAAAGTCACTGGTAAGTGGTGGAACTGGGATTTGAACATATACTTGACCTCCATTTTTACCCAATACACTCCCTCTGTTCGTTGGGGATGCATCTGATATACTTTCATGCACTGATCAATAGGCCACTCCTGCAAGGTGAGTAACAGGAACTCTGAAAATGTTGCCTCTCATACTCATTTTCTGGATTTCCAAGCTGGTGATCCCACAGTGTTAACACATGCTTTCTTAGAAAATGTTAACATCATTGATTAGTCATTGCCAAGATCTGATCTTGTTGCTTTCAACTTGAGCCATATCTCTTAAGGTGACTTTTCATGTATCAGATCTTACTTACCTTGTGCTGACTTTATTAGTCTGCCTCCTGGAATCTTGGGAATGCCCCTCTAACAGTACGTCCCACATTGTATTATCTACAATTACACTCAAAAGTGTACAGAAAACATGCACACAGTGAAACACATTGATCAAAAGTTAAAAGGGAAGAGACAGCATAGAAAAAATTGATGAACAAAATCATAACAGTCCTCATAGTCCTGAACTCCTTGCGAATATGATCTGTCGATGCAGTTTTTTTCTTATTTAACTTTTTCTGAGCTCCATGCTCAGCAGCACACACCCAGTAAGAAGCAGTTATTAAAATCTGAGAACTATCAAAGAGGTGGAGAAAGAAATGGGGGTACAAGCCGTACATAAGCCAAAGAGACAGCTTGCAATTATTCCTTCACTTCTCTGAGAAAAAAACAGCAAACATCAATGGAACAGGTACTTGCAATGACAGAATTCTGTCAATACCAGTTGGTGGAGTGTGTTCTATTTGCTCTTCGATGCACTTTTTGATAACCAGAGTCTGTAGCTGTGTCTACACAATGGCAAGCAAACAGCTCATTCTAAACAGCCAGGGGCTTCCAAACATCTCAATGTTTATTATAATGCATGAAGAAAAAGAATTTTCAATGTCTTTTTCATATTTTATCAGAAGGTTTTGACATTGCAAAGGTAATATCTGAATCTATATTGTGTGACTCAATGGCTTACATACATTAAATATTCCATCTGAAGCCGCCATAGCAAGCTGAACTTTGTTTATTCTTGGAATTATTTTGCAATTAGTGTGGTACTTAACTGCAGCTAGATGTTTTACGTACAGATGGGTGCAAATGTAATTGCGGTTTTTTGCCATTAAAAAGTAATGGCAATAGTTAGACATAAAAGATAAAACACAGTTATTTTAAACACAATTAAACCATCTAAATATTCCTATTGGAAGGAGAAATGACTATATTACAAATCAGAAGTAATATCATGCTTCAGAAAGAATTTATGATTAAATACATGTTAATACATAGAACAACTGAACAGTACAAAAAGGAAATAACTGGAGCACAGCAATGATACTCAGCCAGTATATTCTCACTGGTTGCTATTAAGTCCTGATTTGTTGGCTCTGTTCTGATTAGTAAGTGTCTGCTTCTGGTTGGTTGATTCCTGTCAATTGTTAAATATTTGGATTGATTTCTGATTTCTGAAGCAAACTGTGAACTATTTTGAATAACACCTCTACTTGAAGGTACACTGTAATACCATAGAGACAACAAACTCCAAATCCACAAAGTGTTGTTATAAAGCAACACTTTCCCTAGCAATAAAAAGGCACACTTGGATATATTTATATTCTAAAATAGGTATCAAAGAAGAGATACCACAATAAAAGTCACACAGTGGAAAAATAAGTTGTAAACTTACAATCAGGTGCTTATGTATAACGATAAACACACAGATTTACTATGTGCCAGCCACTGTTTTAAGCATTTTACATATCTTGATTTATTTACTCTTCACAGCAACTCCATAAGTTTTATTATTATCACCTTTATACAGATAAGAAAATTGAGGCATAGAGTGATTGAACAACTTGCATGAATTTGCTAACTAATAAGTGGCAGAGACTAAGTTCAAACCCAGGAGTTTGGCTCCAGAGCTATGCTTTCAACACCCATTCTCTTCTGTCTCTATTACCGAGATATATAGAATTCAGAGAAATGTACAAGTTAATAAGTGTTCAAAAGAGATGAATGGAGTGTTAATCATTAAGAAATAAATTCAGTAAATAAGTACATTAAAATCCCAATCTTTGTTGAAATTAGAGAATTAAGAATTCACAGTCATTCAATAAATTTCTCAAATCAGCAAAAATGAATAAATATGAAGAACCTGAATTTTATTGGGGGTACAGGAAGGCAAACTCATGTTCAGTGACTGTTGCCATAACAAATGGACTGACACTTTCTGGAGAACCATTTGGAAGTAGGTTATGAGAGCTTCTGAACAAGAATTTATTTCTCTTTCATGCAGAAATTCCAGTTTAGGAAAAAATGTCTCAAAGAGAATAACCCAAGGATGAGATAGATAAGTGCTATCTTACCAATATGTTTGTTTCATTGGTGTATAAAATGGTGGAAATTTTCTAATACCTTAGATGCACTACAAAAGGGAAAGAGCTAGACAAGCTGTGGCAAGTTAAGAACACAGAATGTCATTCTTATTAAAATAGTGAAATAAAAAATCTATGAGCTTTATTTATACGTAGAAATGTATAAGTGAAAAAATAAATCTGAAAATGAAATACACACACTGATGGCAAATATGGAAAAACACATATGCGTAATTTGTTTAATGCCTGGAAAAAAAAATGGATGGATGTAAGAATTGAGTCTTTATTAGTACATGTTTGCCTCTTTATTAATCTTGTGCTACTTAAATTCTCATTGGCTTGCTCTCTTGTGTGTGACAAAACCAGTAAATGAAATAAGGAAACACATTTCTAAAGTGAATCAGTTTTATCTAAACTAAATTACTCTCTATATCTCTGATACAATCCTATATGGAGCTGCCTGGGAACCCCATCTGATAGCAAACACCAGGATAGGGCACATGGGGAAGAAAAAAGGAGAAGTCAATGCATGTAAGGTCAAGAAAAATAGTCTGAGCATTCATCATACTTGGCTGAAACATACATGCAAGAACAACCCCACCCATAACTAGTCACAAACGGTCTGCCAAATGAAAGACTAAAATAGCAGCATATGCTGGGAATCTTGCTGTTTTTATGATATGCACAGAGACATTTTCTTTCATACATCTCTTTCTTTAACACTGCTGAGATCCAGCCTGCCATTTGCTGTGATTTCTTTCAGACTTTTTCTGGGCAAATTTTCGACTTTCTTCTCACCCTGCATAGTGATCTTCAGCATCCAGGCTGAATGTGTCTGTTTGATATTTCAAAAATATATGTGGTTCACCAGAGCCTCTGTTTCCATTTAGTTTCCTCCAAACTCTGCATCACCACCGCCATTTACCATTTACTGGATATTCTACATATAGTCACATTTGCTTCAGTTACTGTCATTATGAATATTAAAAATAGAGTTTTGAAAGAAAACACATATACCCCTCTGTGCTGTGCATTTCTCCAAAAAGCACAACACTGCATAATTTCTCAGATGCAAACTCCATTTTCATCTTGCCAGCAATTTGGCAGTTCTCAAAAGGTTACTGCTCTGAATTTGTTTTCTTTGTAGTCTTGCAGGCCATTTGTTCTGCCTTAATGCTGAAAATCTATGTAGGATCTTGACCTCCATATGCCATACACCAGTAGATTTACCCTTTTCTTTAAAAATTTCTTCCACATTAACATAAGAAGAAGAATATATTTCATGATTTGTTAAAATGGCATATGGGCTAAATGTTTAAGGTTAAAATCAAGGAGATCTCAAACCTTAGGTGGAACCTAATCACCTGCTGTGCCTCTAAGGGCTAATTTTTTGAGAGTTAAGAGTATCTTTCCGAATTTCTAAGACACGTTTAAAAAATTTGTATCCCTGAAAAGAAAGGTTCAGTCAATCTACCAGGCCAGTTAGTTACCTTGCCCTGAAGGTAATTTCACCTCAATTTTAATGACCACATAAAAAGGAATGATTATACAGCCATAAACCAAAATCAAAAAAGTGAAAGCTGGTCCTACATAAAAAATAATGGGGAGATAAGCACTTAAGTGAAAAGTAAACTTGCTCTATGTCTGACCATTTCCTATGTGTTTCCTATGCATCTGACCATTTTCTACACATGTATGTGCTGAGTTTTCTCATGTGTTTATCTTGGTGCCAGGTAGTATGGGGCCAACAGAATTATTAAGTTCCCCAACCTCAAGAGATTTCTTTCTAATTAGAAGAGACAGGACTAACGTTCTCAAAATAATTAGAAAAACCAGTAAATGCTAAACCACATGGCTCATAGGTATTTAGGGAACGGAGAGAGCTGCTGAGCTGGAGAAGTAGGGATGTTTCATAGAGGAAGCAGAGTGAGAGGTGGGCAGGGGAGAATAGGAAAGACAGAGATGAGCAAAGAGGAGATGAGAGGAAGATGGGCTGGAGTGCACAGCGATGGTGTTACAGGAAAGGGGTGGACAGGGTTCTTGGACCTTGTGCAAAGAAGAATTCAGGGCAAGTCCATAGAGTAAAGTGAAAGCAAATTTATTAAGAAAGTAGAAGAATAAAAGAATGGCTACTCCACAGACAGAGCAGCCTCAAGGGTTGCTGGTTGCCCATTTTTATGGTTATTTCTTGATTCTTTTCTAAACAGGGGGTGGATTATGTATGCCTCCCCTTTTTAGACCATATAGGGAAGCTTCCTGATGTTGCTATGGCATTTGTAAACTGTCATGGTGCTGGTGGGAGTGTAGCAGTGAGCATGACCAGAGGTCACTCTCATCGCCATCTTGGTTTTGGTGGGTTTTAGCCGGCCTCTTTACTGCAACCTGTTTTATCAGCAAGGTCTATATGACCTGTATCTTGTGCCGACCTCCTATCTCATCCTGTAACTTAGAATGCGTCAACTGTCTGAGACTGCAGCCCAGTAGGTGTCAGCTTCATTTCACCCAGCTCCTATTCAAGATGGAGTTGCTCTGGTTCACATACCTCTTGACAATGGAGTACCAGGTAGAGGGGCAGCAGGGGCACAAGCCCAAGGGAAGAAAGAAGAAGGTAAATATTGAGGTGGGCCTCGCTGGATAGGAGATCCAGGTAGGGAATGTGACTGCATAAGGATGGAGGGCTGGACTCAGTGTGGTAGGTACTGCGTTGGAGCTTTTGAGGGAAAAAGTTACTCTAGGAAGAATAGTCTGGTAGTGGCTGGGGGATGGTGAGTACAGAGATTAATGCTAGAAAGCTCAGAAAGGTATGAGTTCAAAGAATGCTATTTTTTTTTTGGCAAAAAAGAACAAAGGGGAAGTTTGAGAAATGCATCAAAGAGGGAAAGAGAAAACTTGATGAAATCTTCAGCTTATAGCAGTTATATCTTGGGAATAAGGTGAGGGAGTGGGTGGTATTGGGGATTTTACATTTGATCTTACATGCTGCATACACTTCAGGATAATTACACATATGTGTATGTGTACACATGTATGCATATGTTTATATGTGTATGTATATGTATATATATATAAACATATATGTGTACATATTACTTGTAAACAAAGGTCATACATTACCTTTTATAGTAAATTTAAAAAATGTAATCCTAAGATTTAGGGAGGACTTCAAAAATAATGACACCATTAACAAATGGGTTAACCGTAAGAAGCTGGCCTCCTTTCTCGTAGGTGTATCTGGCATCGGTGCCCATGTGCACACACACAAACACACACTCTCTCTCTCTCTCATCTAAGTCTGATGTGCATGTCCTTACGCATGTCCTTATTTCACCACCTTCTGCCTCTTGGATCCTTACGCTTTGCAGGCCTGGAGCTGTTTTGCCTCCTGCTCCCCTTTCCTGATGTCACTGCCACTCCATCTCTGATTTCTGTATGTCAGAAAGATCTGGCTTTTGCTGCTGCTACTTCTCAATTGTCAGGGTCTCCGTGAAGATATTCTGCTGAGTCTCTCTCAAGTTTCTTCAGTCTGAAGTCACCACCGTCCTTCACATCCTACCAGAGGCGTGTGGACTACTCTGCGATCAATCTTCCACACTTGTCCAATTCAGTGAACCTGACTTGCAGTCAAAAGTGATCCACTGCTGGTGGGTTGGCTCGATGCCAGGACTTTGTTGACTGCAGCCTGATGTGGATTAATGTTCAAGCAGCTCACATTCACTAACAAACAATCAGGCTTTCCAACTGATTACATAATTTATAGAGGCGATAGCCCTGCCCCTGTAATATACAACAGTGGCATCATACATACGCAGTAAAAGGCTACAAACAAATCAAGCCCCAGAACCTTTAGAGGCCGCCTACGTGCCAGCTGGTCAGGGGAGCTTGTGATACAAACAGTAAACAGTGAAGAGGCCAGGATTTCTTTATATGAACTCCAACATGCACACATCACCTTGCATTAAGAAAGCTTTAGGGATAATATATCACATTTTATGAGAATGGACATGGGGGTGGAGAAAAAAGTGGTTGGAAATGGTGATTTGGCCAATGATAATTATGGAAGTGCAACTGTTTTCTTAAAATGAAGTTAAAAATCATAATGCATGACCACAATAAATGCACATCAGACGACAAGGTGCAGCCTCTTGTGTATCACTTCTACAGATTTTGCTTTTGAAACTATTAGCCGTATGATCCCTCTTAGAGATTTTTTTTTCCTGAAAGTTTTGAGCTTTTTGAGAGGAATAATGTGCCTACCATATAACAGAACTTTATTTAATGCTTTCTTTCATCAATGCATCCAAAAATAATTAAAATTTAAAAATCCCAAAAGCTTTAAAAATGAAAACATAGTTTCTATATGAATTTGTGGGACAAGTAAAATTTTAATTTTCCAAAAATGAAGCCTTTAAAATACAGCAAAATCCACCAATTTTGAATAACTAATGAATGAATGGGGTTTTTTTTTTCTCTTAATCTTAACAATTTTGGCACCTTTAGAAAGACAAATTTTTTTTAATGTGAGATGAAAATCTATAATATTTCTGAGATTTTAAAAATAAAATCAGAATATTTGACCAAATCCTTCTAGTACTTTTATAGTTTAGGAAATAATTTTGTCTCAAATAATTGAGATGCAAGGAAATTCTAGGCACTGTCCCAAAGCTCGATGCTAAAGAAGGCATAAATAAGTCCTGCCCTCTTAGACCTTATGTCCTACAGGAGGAGACAGAAATCAGAAGTAAACAAAGCAGTTGATAATGATAGAATATGATCCTTGATATGAAGGCAGTAAAGGGAGCGTTGTTGAGAAAACTCAGAAATAGGAGTGGTCAGCAAGGGCCTCTCAGAAGTGGTGATATTGGGACTGTGATTTAAAGCATGCAAATGAGCCAGCAATGTCCAGATGAAAGGAAGTACATTCCAGGTGGAGGGAACAGCCAACTGCCTGGTGCTGAAGGTAGTGGAGTAAGGGCAAGAAGGGAGGCCCTGACCAGCTTTTGTGGGATCTTTTGGACTACCATAAGAAATGTTCATTTTATTCTAAGTGCCAAAGAAAGTCATAGGGAGGTTTTGAGTAGGAGGGTGATCTGATCTGATCTACGTGATCCCATTTTCATTTTTAAGAGATCACTCTGGCTCCTTGAGGGAATTGGATTAGAGGGGACAAAAGCTGGAACAGAGAGGCCCCAGGAGGTTACCGGGGTAGACTGAGGGAGAGGATGGTAATGGAGTGGGAGACAGGGAGAAGGAGAGAAGTAGATGTGCTTGAGCACGTTTGCAGATAAAATTAACAGGACTTGGACATGGACTGACAAGCAGAAGAGAGGAATCAAGGCTGTCTCCTAGGTTTTCAGCTTCAGCAATGGGTAGTGGTGCTACGTACAGGGGCGGGAAGTCTGACAGAGGAACAGGCTTGTCGGGGAGGAGAAGGAGGATAGGAGCTCTGTTTTGAATCTAGCCTGAGTTTCTTATTTAACATCCAAGTGAAGATGTTAAACAGCCAGTTGGATGTGGAGTTCAGAGTAGTCTACGTTTGAAATATAAATGTGGAGACCACCATTTTATTTTATGCAGATAAAATGCCAAAGGTCAAAAAGGACAGTGGGTACATAGATAAGAAATCTAAAACAATCCAAAAAAGAAAAGGTTGGTAGAGAAAGCTCCAGAAAAGGCATAACTTGGAAGTTAGAAAACCATGCCTGCACAGTGTTCTGGACACAAGAGGGAAGAGTGATCATCTATACGAAATACTGCTGAGAATGCAAGTAAGATGAAATGAGAGAAACAGTCATTGAGTTTGGTAACCTGGAAAAGAACAATTTCAGTGAAGATTGAAGAATGAATGAGCAATGAGCTATAGATGCAGTATGTGTAGCAACTTATTGGAGGATTTTGGGTCCAAGGAGAAACAGGGAAATAAGAAGTAGCAGGAAGGGGAATGATGAGGTCACAGAGGCTGCATTTGTTTTTTGCAAAGACTGCACATATTTGATACAGAATTGGCTAAATAAATTATGGTACATCTCCACAATGCAACTACACAGCTGTAGAATAGAAGGAAGAAGCCAGGTATGAACTAAGATGAAATCAGCTCCAACATGTCCTGTTAACTGAAAAAGACAAGTGCAGAACAATATGTGCAGGTGAAAGCTTTGCTTTTAAAGGGGTAAAAGGAATATTCATATTTGTATGTAAGTACACAGATGCATGAAGTATTTCAAGAAGGATGAACCAGAAGGTGGAAATGCTGGCTGTCTAGAGGGAAGAGAACGAGGTAATTTGAATACTTTGGGAAAGGGGGACTCGACTTAGTAAATCTTTTTGTGCCTTTCAAATTTGAAGGACACAAATGCCTTCCCTTTCCAATACATAAATATATAATAGATAGCCTCTGCTGAAAGCACACTTCAGTGATTGAGAAGAGAAAGAGACATAGTTTCATGGTGTGGGAAACGGAGATGACAATGAAGGAGTAAAGTCTGGTAGAAGGGGGAGGAGATACATACCAGGGCCCTGGTGGAAGTGGCCTGCCAGGCTTCCTCCCACCAGAAAGAAGCAAGGACACTTTCCTGCACAACTGAAGAGCATGTAGGTTTGGATATTTGATAGTGGGAGGATGAGTGTGTTCTGTTTACTTGGTATTCATTCTCCGAATGAAAGAAGGGGCATTAGCTAAGAGTTCAGGGGAATAGAAGAGTTGGGAAAAGTTTAATGGTCTCAAAAGACAGGCTAACCTCCCTTGGGAAACAAAATATATGATATCTGGGTGGAAGTGGGGTGGTCACAAATTCAAAAAGAAAGTAGTTAGGCTAGTTACTTAGTATTTTTCCAGGCACACTGAGCCAGCTAGGTATATATCCAAGGAAGTGACATGACTGGGATTGTGAACCCAAAATATATGCGTTCTCAATCAATTTAGCAAGTTTATTTTGCCAAGGTTAAGGATGCACCTGTGACACTGCCTCAGGAGGTCCTGACATGTGCCCAAGATGGGGGGTACACCTTGCTTTATGCCTTTTAGGGAGACATAAGACATTAATTAATATGTGCAAGATGTACATTGGTTCAGGCAAGAAATGTGGAACACCTTGAAGCAGGGTGGCTTCAGGTCGTACGTAGATAAGAGACAGACTTTTACTGAATACACAATTTACATGTGAGGGGGCAGGCAGAGGAACAACCATTTTGCTTTAGTCTGGCTCAGTGAATCTACATTTTTACATTAACAGTAAGGCAGAAGAAGTAATCAGATATACATTTGTCTTAGGTGAGCAGAGGGAGGACTTTCTGTCCTGCACCTGTGAAGAATATAAGCTACTGAAGTTTTAGGGTAAACATCTTGTAGGTACATTTTGTGGGAGGTGTGTAACTTTTTTTAAAAAAATAATCTTTGTAGCTATCTTATTTAGGAAAAAAAATGGGAGGCGGGTTTGTCTGACACAGTTCCCAGCTTGACTTTTCCCTTGGACTTGGTGATTTTGGGATCTTGAGATTTATTTTCCTTTCACAGGGTGTTAGAATTCCAGCATGACTGAGACAAAGCAGAGAAGTTGAGGATGTTTGCAAGAGACTAACTCAAAGGGACCTTGCAATTTAGCTGGATAAATTGGAGAGTGAAAACCAGGATAGGTGGATATGGATATAGATAGTTAAAAATGGGTGGTTTCCACAGATTGGGGGGTTTCCAGTACATGGATGAATTATTGCAATGGCGTGGGGCAGGGGAGGGAGTTCAAAAGGAAGTGAGCTGGAAGGACAGGAAATGATATCTAAGAATGAGACGTGAAGCAATGAGAGGCAACACAGATCAGAGCACACCAGGGGAACAGGTAGCTGAGAAGGATGGAGGAGCACGCTGGGGAGATCAGGAGGCACCACCAGGAATAGACTGAGCTGTGGAATGAGTCCTTGGTATGAAGCAACAGGCTGTGCAGAGCTGGAGAGCAAGGCAGTGATTTGAGTGCCAGGGGACTTAACCAAGCTGAGGATGGGGCAGTGGGGACTGCCCAACAGCTGATGAAGGGGAGTGAAGTCATGAGTTTCCTCTGAACTGGAGTATTTAAAGGAAGAAAGGGAAAGGGTTGGAAGACACAGGAAGTAAAAAACACCTAAGGAGTGGCATGTGAGAAAAAATAGAAAGCACAACAGCCTCCACTTGCAGGGACTGTAGCAGAAACACTGCCCTCAGGAGAAAGTAAGACAACGAGGATTCAGGAGCAGTGAGAAGAGCTGCAGGATGCAGAGGCATTTCCCGAGCAGGCAGGCATTCCGCAGTGCACAGTGATATGTAACTGATATACATCTCTTACCTTCTCTAACCTCGTCTCTTTCTCATCCAGCCAAATGTCTACACCTTTGTGCCTGGAGCTAAGACTCTTATCTTTTGACCTCGATCCCCTGGCTCATTACAAATTCAGAGATGGGCCAAGTGGGGGCCAGCCATGGCTTCATCTTAGTTTATAAGGTTTGGAGGACATTACCTGCAACTCTGAGTGTTCCCAGTGGTAACAGAGTATAGCCCCAGGAAAAGAGATTTCATGCCAACCACGTAAGGCAAGGATTATACCAACTGACTGTAGCCAGAAGTTGAACATATATTTTTCATATGCAAGCAGGTAGAGCAAGCCTGCCCTGCATACCTAGGCCTCTGCCTGTGCACAGAGATAATGAATACACACAGGCAGAGTAGACTACAAGTGGCATGGGGCTGGAATTGGAAATGATAAAAGGAAAGAAGTGATGTCAAAAAATTGTTCCCCAATTTTAAAAGCAGAAAGAGGAAACAGGGAAGAACCTGATCACCCATTTCTGAAGTAGTGGGATCCATAGGTTTTAAGGCTTCAAGCTGGTCATAAAGGTGTTTGCCCTTAGAAAGAAAGAGTCATGGGAGGTTACTACAGGATTCCTTGGGTCTTTTGCACACATATCCTAGCAGCCTGAAGGCACCGAAGAAAGTCATCTGAGGAGCCCCAAGCATCAGGATTTTTACCACTGGGGAATTTTATTTTAGCGAGCTTGGGGGCTGAGTTACCTAAGCAGCCCTTAGAGCTAATCCTCTCTGCCTGAGGCACTGCAAGAATGAGAGGGCCTTTTAAAAACTTTCCACTCAGCCTGGGCAACTTAGCAAGTCTTTAAAAAACATTTTTTTAAATTAGCTGGGCATTGTGGTTTGCACTGTTGTCCCAGGTACTCGGGAGGCTGAGGCAGGAGGATCATTTGAACACAGGAATTTGAGGCTGCAGTGAGTTATGACCATGCCACAGCACTCCAGTCTGAGTAACAGAGCAAGACCATGAATCTGAGAAGAAAGAAAAAAGAACTTACTACTTGTTCCTCCTTTCTGAACCCCCAAACTCTGCAACCCTAATAAAATCCCAAGAGACCTTCATACTAAGCCATCATTTGCTTTATCACTGACTTCATTAACTTGCATGTATTTCTATCTGAGTAAATCAAGGGACTTTGCTCACTCTCCCAGAGTTTCTGGTAATAGCTTCTAGTTATATAGCCTCTCGCATACAAGGTTCTGAGTTCAGCCTCTTTCTTGCGTTTCAAGGTCAAAGACTCACCTGTGACTCTGACCAACTCTAGACAACTTTAAGCCCAGGCAGAACCGTATCAGAGGGTCTTGTTCATACCTGTTGCTCAACAAGGGCTGTTTTTCTTTCTCCACTACCATGGACTCATTAGCCTCGGGGCATTCCTATGAGCATTTCCCTACCTCCCTATGCTTTCTAACCCTCTTAATCTTGCAAATAGATACACCTATGTGGTTGAAGTTTTCTTCTCTTCCACCCTTAGCAATTAAGCAGCTAAAGCTGGAGGGATCAGGAATTGGACTATCATGACAAAACATAAGAGCAAAATCAAGGGTGAGGTGCTGACTCACAAGTACAAGTTAGAACTGAAAATATTTAAGCAATTATTGAGGGAAGCTTTGGTTGGGGTAAGCCTGTAGGGTAGATTTGTCACAAAACAGTGTAGTACTGGCTCTTGAGGGTTTGGAGAGAAGTGTTCTATCAGTCAGAACATGTCAGAAATGGGGAGAAGAGAACGTGCCGGACTGGACTTCTGCCACAAGCCCAAATAGGCCTTGGGATACTCCTATAAGAGGATGCCTTGTGTAATTTTGGTTTCTGTGGGCACCCTTCTGGTCCCACAGTGATGGAATTTTGATGCAACTGACTACACAAAGGATCAAATGGCAGAATGCCAGCTCACTGCTAGGGATTGGCCATGTCAATTTTCCCATCCATGGAGCAGGAGAAAGTGTGGCTTTTCCACAAAAGAGTGACATGATTAGCCTAGGAAATAGATCATCTTCCAGGTCAAACAAAGCCTTTTTCCTTAGTTCTAGCATTTCCTTCAGACAGAAAGATTTTTAAAAAATAAAACAAGGTACAGTTTAATGGGAGGAAATTGAGCCTTGCATTATTGCAAGGTACTCAGCCAGCTACTGCAATGCTTGTCCAGAGAAGAACATGGAGGCACTAGGCTGGTGGGCAGCTTTCAGAGCTGACATACCTAACCAACCACAGCCACTAGACTATCCCTGGCCTAGTATAAGCCTGTTCAAAGTAGGTGCTGCTTGAAAAACATCTCCCCTAGTCTCTTCCAGTGCATGTAAAAATCCTAATTACTCACTATTCACTTTTGTTTCTATATGTTCATTCTCTCTGATTTGGCAAAACTGAAATGTCATCGAGGTGACTATGATTTTCATTGGGAGGATGTGTGGGTAGAAGGCATGTGTGTTGATTTCAGTTTGGAATATGCAGTAAACACAGCTTCCAACACAAGGACTCTAAATTAGGTTATTGAATAAAAAAATCATGTGATTCCCATTACAATCAACCAGAGCCCTACTTGTGCATCTATAACCAGGTAATAGTAGAATAGATTCCAGAATTAGCTCATTAGACAGCTACCCCTTGGAAGCCTTAATTTTCTGTTCAATCTTCCCCTAGAACATTGAGATTGTATAGCTGACAAAATCATGGGTCTCAGAAAAGACAAATGTGAAACTTTACTCAATCTATAAGAAAGTTGACTTTATTTTTAAAAGTCAGAAGAATCCAAGAAAACTCTAGTGTAATTTTTTTGTACTTGACAGCCATGGAGCATTTTTTTTTCCAGGAGTTAGAAGCATGAAGTGAGGGAGTGAGGGAAATAACTGGATATTAATGATTACCAGAACCAAACCATATTTCCCTCAAGACTGAAAAAATCAAGTACCACTTAATAATACATGACACAACTTCTACCCATGGCAAAGCAATATTTTAAAACTAAAATTATATTGTAATTAGCCTTTCAAAAATGTGAACACTTCAATATAGGAGTCCATTAATAATCTAACTGCTGCTGCAAAGCGTGTTCCTCCCACACACGTAACTTAATTAAACTTAGAGCTTCTCCTTCCAACTGTCAGACTGTCATGAAAAGCAGGTGGCTCCCAACTTCCAGATAATGGAAGGATGGATCTTGTGATGACTTTGCACGCCCAGATGAAATTATCTAAATGTCTTCCTTGTTCTTTCTTCTGGCAATTTCTATTGCAAACACAGATTTGCTTCTACTTTATAGGCTTTAAAGTTCAAGAGCTACCTAGGACAATTCTAATGAAAATTAAATGTAGGTTTATATAATCGTCTCAGTCATTCCTTATATGAAGATCTCAAAAAAAGAAAAAAAAAAAAAAAAAAAGAAACCCTCTGTTACTTTCTTATAGAGCTAGAAGGTCAGGAAAGTGCTAAGAATAATTACATCCTAGATGATATGATTTCAAGGACGCTGACAGGATAGCAACTAAAGGCAACACCCTCTGAGAATCTCCTCTCGCTTCTCTAAGGGCTACAGACTAGGTGTCATAAACTCCAAACCCTGCAGAGGGAGGCAAGTGGTTGGAATGGGTGAAGATGGCTGGGCGTAGGGGTGGCAGGGATGTGGTTAACTGGAGAGTGTGTGTTCTGTCTAAACGGGCAGCCTGCACTCGACTGCAGCAGACCTTCTCTTTTGCCTTCAGGACGGTTGAGTTACTGACTGAGTAGAAGAAGGAAATTCCAATTTTTGGGTTACATCTTTTAATATTGCAAAAAATTGACAACTAATTTAATATTTTAAACTTTGAGTGGGCCAAACCAAATAATATATGGGCCCAGGACCACCATCAGAGACTGATGTGGATTAAGACTTCGATGTGTTTTGCCTTCTAAGAAGGGAGGTGGTTTATGAGTCATCTGTGCCTTGGAGTATATCCATAATCTGAGAAGAAACCTTAAAGAGAGAAGGAGATATTCTACCAGTAAGTGGGGAAGGAGTGCATGTGAGGGTGTTAAACTCAGAGGTTAAGTGGAGAGGGGTCTTTTACAATTAAAAGATAAAAATCATCAGGAAATTGAACACAAAAGTTGCACAGAAAAGTGAGCTAAGGTCCGCCTCCATGTTCTCACTGAGTAGGTTTGGCACTGTAGTTGACAGTGTTAACTTTGAAGACAGGTGTCTGCACTCCCCTGGGCATTTCTGCCTCCATCAGCTTGCCTTAGTGTCCTCAGGCAAGGACCCGAAATGCCAGGGGCTTTCCCTGAGTCTGGACAGAGTGCCAGAGTCCATCTCCTCTACCCGCAAAGGAAAGAACAGCCTTCAGACAAGAATGGGTGAGGGTTGGAGGATCAGTACTCCTGGTTTTCCACGTTCAGGGGATCACTCTACATTATCTCCCAGAGTTCTTCAGCATGAGACACGATTAAGCCCCCAGGGTCCACAGGTAACCTGCTCCATAAATCGCCCATTACTGTCTCCTTTCCCTTCCCTATCATCTTTCCCCACTCCCCTCCTGGTACTTCATGGCATCACCACCCAAAACACTTAAACTCTAATCTATGTCTTAGGTTTTCTTTCATGGGGAACCCAAATAAGACAAACAAAAACCCATGAGAACATATCCTGGAGGTCCTGCTCACTAAGCTCACCTCAGACCCTGAATGCCATTTTTATATGACTTAAGTGCACAGTATTGTGTTCTCTTATCTATAAAACTGGGATAATTTTGTAAGAGCTGCCACTCCAAGCTCAAACTATTGTTGTGAGGATCAAATACTTAAATGTGCTTCATAGATTGTAAAGCTTTATACAAATGCTGTTTTTAAAATAACTCTTCTTATTATTAAGATCCAATAATGCATCTCCAGGAGCAAAGATGGAAGAGATAGTGGGGGGATAATGAGCAAGGTGAGGTGCTTTTCTGAACTGCTTAGTAAGTCTCAGAACAAGAATATCTGGCTGGATGTGGCGGCTTTTATGAGATGCCTTCAAATTTATGACACCACAAGGTGGATCAGTCCATCGAGGTGGTGCTATGGAGGCATGTACTATTTACAACACATTTAATGTGTTTGGAAACTGAGTTATTATTCCCAGGACTGACGGGAAGATAAGAGTGGCTGACAGAAGGCATAAAACCACAGCTTCGAAGAGAATTTCATCTGCGTAAACTATAGTGACTAATTCAAACAACGAAGTATTTAGTCTGTGACTATTTATAGTAGAAAATAATGGCTCTTTTATACCTGATTTAATGGCCATTTAAAAAGAAAAAGTGTAATCATAGGACAGTCAATGGAATAAGTGATATTTACAGATTGAATGATTAGCTATAGAAAGAGGGAGACATTTTTTCCTAACACTTTCGACAGTTGAATTAGACTTGAGCTGCAGTTGGAAATAAATAACTTATTTTTGTTGACTAGATATGTATGTATCTGTGTGTGTGTGTGTGTGTGTGTGTGTGTGTGCGAGATGCTGGATGCTTTAAACACTGCAGGCTGCAGGCATGTGCTTTTTGCCTATCATAGCAGCTGAACTGTTTTTTAGAATTTTCTGTAGTAGATAGTGGTTTCAGGTAATTCTCTTTTTTTTTCCCATACTGCTAGGCTTGCTTTTATTTTTCATGACCACAAGCATCCTTTTCAAGAGGAAAACCTTCAACAATTTCATCAACACTTAGATTTTTCACTGGCTGCACAACTTGCCCTTTGCTTTGATGGTTTTCAGCAAAGCATTTCATGTAAAAGGGAGTCTTGCTGAAGTATTTAAATGTGAACGCCTCTTCAAGAGTTAGCTGTGTCAGAGTTTCTTAACCTCAGCACTACTGAAATACAGGGCTGTGTAATTATTTGTTGTGGGGGTTTTCCTCTGTATTACAAGATTTTTAGCAGCATAATTGACCCTTACCCACAAGATGCCAGTAGCATCCCTCAAATTGTGGCAACCAAAAACCACTCCAGACATTGCCAAACTGCCGTGTGTGTGTGTGTGTGTGTGTGTGTGCATGCGCACGCATGTATGTGTTTGTGTAAAATCACTGTGTGAATCATCAGTGGACACAAGGTGTGTCTGGGGTTTCTCTCACTTTGGGTTCATTGGGGTGTATAGACAGGGGACTTGCTGTGACTGCTAACTGTGCCAGGCCTTTGTGTGGTTTCTGAATGATACTAATTCCTCATCTGCCGTTAGCACTTACCCTCACAGGGTTGTATGAGAATTAGAATAGAAAGATAATATTTATTGAGCATTTACTATGTTCTAGGCCCTGTTCTAGATGTTTTAAATAACTCATTTAATCTATGTAACAGCCTCACATGATCCTCTATGGGGTGGTATTATAATTATACCCATTTTACAGCTGATGGAATTGAGGTACAAAGCATTTAAATAACTTGCCCAAGGTCATACAACTGGTAAGTGGCAGAGTTGGAATAGGAACTTAGGCACTGTGGTTTTCAAGTCCCTGTCTCTACCTACTTGCCGCACTGTCCCTCTAAGTTAAGCGTACGTTAACAGTTTAGAAATGTCAGAGCGGAAAATCCGTTATTCATAACCTTCCTCTGCATACCCAGACCATGCTCTCTAGGGCTGAAACATCCTACACATCCAACAAGGAGCCTCTTTGCCATGGTATTCCGATTTGCCTAGTTCACTTTCCATCTCTACAGCTTTACATTCTATACATCCTTTGAGGCCAGGCTCAAATGCCCATCTTCCAGGAGCCCTTCCTCTTAATTCCTCTTAATTTCCAGTGGTCTAGTGATTCTTAGACTGCCTTCCTATTTACACTAATTCTGTGAAACTCATCTGCCTTTCTGTCAGTAACACGTATGTGACATATCCCCCCCTCCCCCCATCTAGCAGCAAACTCCTGGTGTTCAGCAGGTACCTCACAGGGATAGTCCCTTACAGTGGCCAACACGGAGTCTGGAAATTCTATGTACTGAAAGGGATTTCTAAATTGGTGAATGAGTTGAGGAGATTTTTGGATTGAATAATGACAATTTCTACCTATAACTGTTTATCCCTATTTTTTAGATGAAACAATTGGGTTGGAGGAAGTCACCCAAAAAGAGACCTTTGTATCCTCCCATCCCCAGAAACAGCAAGAAATGCAGATGTCATAAGCATATAGTGCAGAAATTAGCTGAGCACAGCCATTTGCCTAAAAGTGAATTCTGCTGGATGAGCAATAGGGGACAAGAGGGTCCTAAAAGTCCTAATCTACCATATGCAACACTCTCCTCCCAAAAGCTGTTTTCTCATTGCCCCTGCCTCCACATTTTTTTAGGTCATTGCTGTTGAGCATCACCTTGAACTGATAGATGATTTGCCACTGATGTTGAAAAATGTCTCATTGATCAGGTTTCACTAACTGTCCACGCAAGAGATCACGAAAGGAGAGACCAGTTGACATGGGCCTGATTACTTTGCTTACAAAAGCTTTTTGTAGCTGTCATTATCTGGGCTTTGTGCCTATACTCTACAGTGTCAATTTCTTAGAGAGATTGAGCAGGGCTTCCAAAGGCATTCTTCTTTGTCAAATGTTTCACTTATTATTGAGTTTGTACCCAGGGAAAAATTTATCTCTTGTGGCAGCATCGCTGCCATGCTTGCTTCAGATGCAGGTTCAGTCCCAGTGATGCTAAAGGAGGTCTTGTTAGAGCAGAAGGAATGGATGTTGAGTGAATGAGAGTAATTAGCTTGAAGATGTGTGATCAGAGTGTCGGCATAGTAAATTGCCACAAGAATTGAGAATCAGAGGCCTTCCACAGTGAGGCATGATCCTAGTTAGCTCACTGGAGATCACTGAGTATTCCTTAGACACACCTTTGGTTGACCTTTATTTCAGACTCTGTTGTTAAAGGATGCAGTTCTACAACGATTTTCTATGAATGAGAAGCAACAGCTGTATTTTATTCACTGGTGATATAAAGGGGGTTTTATCACAATCTTGCTGCATCTTAATCCAAAATATATTAATATCATCAAAATACACACAATATGATTGGGGAGACTGTGGTTAAAATGGCATCATCTCATGGACTGTTTCTTCCCTTTTCTATCTACTTTTGCAATAATCATGGGACCAGTGCATCCCTGAAAGAAGCAAAGTCTCTAACTATTGCATTATCAATTGCAAACTAAGTGCTACATGGGACGATGTTTTATGACGCAAGGGGGAGAAAGAGTATAATTTCTACTTCTGATGCAAGAGGCAGAAATACTCCAACTTTGACAAATGATCCATGTTTGAAGATGCAATTAGAAAAACCTCTCTCTTACTTATAAGACGAACAAGCACGATACAGATGAGACTGGAAGAAATATCTAACTCTTAAGCAACCTGATATAAGGAATTTGGCTTGATTTCCCCCACAAGGCAATATTGGGGGGAAAACAGCTCAGAACCTTGAATTTTTAAGGTTTATTTCTTCCAAGAAACCAACTTTCTTTCTATCTCTGACTTTTCACATCATATGAATTCAGAACGTAGCCCCTGTTTAAAAATAATATTTCTTCAGAATAGAAAAATAAACTTGCCTGTACATGGAACATTTCCAAAGAGAGAACATGAATAAACAGGTTTTTAATTTTAGGTGGAAAATAGACCTTTTGGCCCACATTTAATTGCAGATAAGAAACTCCCGGATACAGGAATTAACCAGCTACTTTCCAATGGTCGTTTACTTTAAATACACAAATTAAGATCAAGCTATTTCTTTACAGAGGAAATAATTAACCATATACAACACACAGCTATAGTTAAAGAACTCAGCTGTCCAGAAAGCAAGTAGCAAAGGAAGCTTTAGTCATCATCTTATACCCTAGAATCATGCTCTCCACCAAACAAGTAGCATTAAGCTGTTTCCATGTAAAAATTGAAAACCTGAAGAGCCGTACCTTATGAATTGAGTGGGAAAGTGCTTGTGTGACGGCTTCCAACCTCCGTGAGAGTTTAAGCCTTGTGCACTGTATCTTTACCCATATGACTTTCTATTCCAAAGAGCAAGAGTCCAACTTCTTCAGTTTTATACTCTGCTGGGTTTTTAAAATTGGAAGCACACTGTTCAATTAAGAACCAATTAATGTGACATTCCAGCATGAAAGAAGTGTTAGGCAAGAGGAACCCGCTGCAAACTAATCAGTTTCAAGTTTCATTGACTCATGATCTGCTGTTTCTTAAAGGCATGAGTATTTTGCATTTATATCACCTCTAGCTCTTGGAACTTGACTGACTATATAAACTATGCAGGGTCAAGTTGAGTCAGGATTACATGGCGACCTTCCCAGAGTAGCCCAATTTCTGCAAAAATGTGCATACCATGGGTGTGTTCTTTCTCTCACATTGGTACTAAGTCATTGTTTTGCAGCTGATATTCCTATTTACCATGTGACTCAAAGATAAATAGCAACCAAAATCTCAAAGAACATGCGTGGTAGCCTAATTCTCTCAGGCACAGTTTGTGCCCATGAACTTCATTTTCCTCATCTCTGAAATGGAAGCAACAGGATCTGTTAAATGGAGCTAAGTTGCTGTGTCACTCACTGCCTGAAAAGAATAAGCCCTGGTTTTCTGAATAAATGCCAGCCTCAGCAATTAGTCCATCAACTTAAATTTTTCTTGCAGTTTCAATTAGATTGAGAACCCTTCCCTGGTTTCCACTCAGGCTGTTTTGCAACACTTTTGCAAGGCTAACAGCTGTCTTATTCCACCCCAGAGAGAGCTCTATTTCAGCTACTCGTGCATTCCTAGCTCATAAAGCACTCTAGGAGCCAGTGGGTGAAAGGCACTGTTTAGCATCAGAAGATGATATTTGTTAGTGGTAAGTAAGCTGTGGCAAAAAGGCAGGCAGTGGTTACATTCTTGTTAACAAGTCACTCAACAGTCTTGTTGAAGTCACTGTACCAATATTTGGTTGAATATTGCATAACTCAAGAGTGGTATATTTTATAGAGTATATTTTTTAATGCCAAAAGAGAGAGAGAAACACAACAGCAAAACCCCAAACATAGACATTCACAGTCTCAGCATCATCTCCCGTTTCAAAATGAATGTACAAGGAGATGGTCTATGCAGTTGTTTAGCAGGATTTTTTCTAAACATTATTTAAGGCAGGTTTCAAAATAATATTCTAAGAAAAATAACTTCCCCAAAATTCCATTCAGACCCAGAGAGTTATATCCTATTTCGTTTTCCTCCATCCTCTCCTTTTCCATCTTCATTTTCTGTTCCAGTCATTCTTACCTCCTTCCACCATGCTCCTTTTCACTCTGAGAGACATCAGCAAAGCTCCTCAGACTCCCCCTTCTACATCTCTGTTGCTCATTGTTCACTTGCGTCCTTGCCCTTCCTTTCCTTTCTCTCTCCTGCTATGAACTAGGGAGCCTGACCTTGGTGCCTCATGCATCCAGCCTTCCTTGACAGCTAGCTTCAGTCAGTGAGAGGCAGGAGGAGAGGTATTTATTCCCTATTCTTTCCCTCCTTTGGCCATGGATTACTACTGAGCCTGCTGCTAGCTCCTCATTCAGGGCTACAGCTTTTACTGGGCTCTGGTAACAATATTTCCTTTCCTTGCCCTTCTGCCTAGAGGCAATAATAAATTTCTACTATTTCTAGTCTCTGACTACAACCACCTCGCTGATTCCTGACTCTGGTTCACACCTTTGTGATCAGCAATCAGTTCCTTCAGTAAAACCACTTGAGTTGGATTCTGAATTCTGCCAAGACTCTGGTTCTCCTCTCCTGCCTTCCATCTTCTTTCTTCTTCCATCCATTTATTTCTCTCTCCCTCTTTCTTTTTCATTCTTTCTCTCTCTTTCTTTCTTTCCTCTCTCTCTCCTTCCTTCCTTCCTTTCCGCAAAATATATTGAATGCATGTGGAGCTTACTACCTGATTTGAATTGATTCACTGCCTGAATTCTCTCAAAGTCTGACATATAAGTCCTTATTTCTGTTTTTATTGTTCATATAATGCACATGGAATAATCACTAAAAAATTTTACTTTATTTAGTGGTTATGCTGATATAAAGGTAGTAACAAAGTTACCATTTAAAATGAGAAAATCATAATTCATTTAGTTCAAATACTATAATGACAGTGAAACATTAGCCAAAATAAATTTTCTATTTACTTGTATAATGAATGTCTTTTATATTCATTTATTTTAACCTAGTGATACTAGTAGCTCTCTTAGGGATTAAGACTAATTTCAGAACACTCCCAAAGGAGTCCTATTAAGAGGTAGTAAGTATTTAGTGAGAAGACTCAACTTCAGAAAGTACAAATTTACTCTTGTTATATTATAAAAGATATTAGATAGTTTTAAAATGGTAACCAAATATTTGTAACTTGCATGCTTCCTTACTCATTACAATATTTGTCATGAAGTTGAATTAATGTTGTGCCATTTTCTATTCTCATTACAATCTTGGTCTTAAATGTTTAAATTCTTTATGAATTATAGCAGAAAACTGTATGATGTTGACTTTTTTAATATTCTGATTTCTGACCGGCTGGCATTTCTACTCATCCTCCCCCTGAAACAGTTCCTACTAATATGGGAGAAAGGTTTAGGATAGGAAGCCAATGAGAGAGCAGAATATTAAAAAGGTAAACAGAGTAAAGTCTTTTCTATAAATTCAAAAAATGTACTAAGACATTAAGATTCAATATAACTCATACTTACAAGCAAAATATGTAATCACAATTGTAAAAAAAATCCCTGTTTTAAAACTTTCTCTTACTCTGATAAAGATAAAATATAATTATTCAAGACTAAAAATAATCTCCTAAACATTTTGTAAGAGATTGTGAATATTTTTTTTTAAATCAAAGTTACTAAAAATGAATATACAGATCACTTCATTCACTCTGCTTATGGTAAAACATTGTATTGTTTCTTCTGTAATAACACTAATACCAACAGATAACGTAGAAATGAACATTTATTTTGAATGAATGCAATGCTATTCATGTTTCAGAATAAAGAATCCTTAACTTAGATTTTTGGCAAATTAAAAAAAAGATTTAAGATTTAAGATTCATATTCATCATTTTATTTGGAATATTTTAATTGTTCAACAAATATTGGTGAATAAATGTATATGTAAGAAAGGTAAAACAAACTATAGAATTATAATAGAGGTCATATTATTTTTGGAGGGGTATATGAATCACTACAAACAACTCCAAAAAAAAGAAGGGACTATAAAATACTACTAAGCTTTATAATTCACCAGTATGTTACTCTTGTTACAATACCTGGTACATGGGTATTGTAAGACAACTGTATGAATGAAAGAGTGAGAGAAAGGAATAAAAGAAGGAGAATAGGAGTATTATCTCACAGCCTGTGGATTGCAGTAGTACCCATCAGCTAATTTTTTATTTTTTTTGAAACAGAGACAGAGTCTCACTTAGTCACCCAGGCTGGAATGCAGTGGCACAATCTTGGCTCACTGCAACCTCCACCTCCCAGGTACAAGCAATTCTTGTGCCTCAGCCTCCTCAGTAGCTGGGACAACAGTGCATGCCACCACACCTGGCTAATTTTTGTATTTTTAGTAGAGATGGGGTTTCACCATGTTGGCCGGGCTGGTCTGAAACTTCTGATCTCAATTGATCCGCTCACCTCAGCCTCCCAAAGTTCTGGGATTACAGGCGTGAGCCTGGCCCTCATCAGCCCAACAATTTTCCCTTTTGTTCTATTGTCTACCCCCAGTTAAACCATCCAGCCACCCTTCCTCACATTATCTTGGTTGACAAATCAAGCTTCTTTCTCTCTGAATACTATTTTGGATTGGAGGTGGCCATTTAACTCAATCAAGCCCAAAACAACACACAGTTGGTGGGGGGACTAATATGGATGTTGAGTGAGAAAGGGGTTGATCTCCTATCCTGGCCCACTGGCTGTAAGGATGGAACAGTCATCTCTGCCATCTTGGAATTGCTGGGCCATCTGTGCCACCAACTCTGTTGGCTGCAGAAGGAAGCCAACAGAGAAGAAAGCACAGTGAAGAGCCAGAGAGAAGGGCATGATGACATCATGTGAGGGACTGGGTCTTATTTTAAACTAGTGCCTCCTCTTGAATGTCTCAGCTATCAATTAATTAATTTCCTTTTTGCTTATGGTAATTTGAGCAAAATATTTGTCATCTACAATTGGAGGAGTCTTAACTATGGAATTACAGCAAAGAGTTCTAAGACCCATATGGATCCCAAGCATTAAATGATTACTGAATAACAGATACAACCACTTTTGAATAAATGTGGTAGCTTTAGTTGATAAATTATAAATATATATATATTTTCAGAGCACCTTTTGTCATTATTGAATTAGTGTATATTAAACCTATCAGTGTGTAAATGCTGTAAAAACATTCTACACTCAGGGAAGGTTTTTGTATTTATGCAGATTGGAAATCACTATTTAAGATAACTGCAATTAATTTTCAGTCTAGTACTATAGTTAATCACAACTAGTTCTCATAAGAACTATCAAAGTTTCTCTAAGAACATAGTTGCTAGTCTTACTCTGCCTATGAGTCAATTCAACAGCTTTCATAATGTACAATATGTAGAGCACTCTCTGCAATCTTAAAGGAAGTCCAACTTTATAGCTGCCTTCAAAAGCTGAACATGAAGCTCATATACATGATAATCAAACCAACACCACCATGTCAAAATAACTTTTAAGGGACTGGTGCCAATCACAGTTCTCTAAGAACTTAAAATCCATCTATTTTGGTATGTAAGAATGACAAAATGGTAAAAATATATATATATACCCTAAGGAAGAGTACATGAGAGAGAGAGAAGCTACCAACTCTATATGAGGGAGGGAAGCCACCCAATTTCTTTCTTCTACTGGTAAAACAGTTCAAAGTTCATCTAAGAAGCCTGCCATTTCCTGAGCATGCAAGTCTTTTTCGTTGTGGCTCAGACTATTCTAGGATGTCCTTCACTTTCCTATAGTGCTCACATCTCTACTACTCCCCTTTCTCCTCCTTCTGTTTCAAGGCCTGTCTCCAACTTGTGTATTTTGCTAAATAATGTTTACCCTGACCTTCTTTGCCCTGCCCTCTGCCTCTGGAGTCTGAAGCTTAAAGATTGCATCAGTTGAGCTCTTTGATCTCCTGGCTTTGAATAGGACTCAGCCAGTGGGAGGTATCTACGGGAGATGAGAAGGTGGGAGGGAAGCGAGGGTCAGGGTGTTTATTCCCCGGCCTCTCTCCATATTGTGTCCCTATAGTTTGGCTGCACCCTTCTACCAAAAGCCAAAACTAGTTTCTCTGAGTTCTGGTAATGCTCCTTCCTCTGGCTCCTTTTAGGCCTCAGGGTGTTGGAGGGTCCCCACAGTTGGTAGCTTCACCATCTGTAGTTGGTTTCCTTAATATTGCCCCCACTTTTCTAAGTGATTCCTGCCTCTTGAGTATGCCATATCTTTCCTGGCAGGACCTGACTGCTATGCTCCCTTTCTGAATCCTGCCTGCTGGCCCTTCACTGATGGCCAATTGAAGTGACCACTGCTTCCTTTGTTTTTCCTCGTGTCGTTGTGCTTTCTTAAACCATTGCTCTGGTCACACTGTGCTGCTAATATTTGTTCCCATGTTCATCTCCTCTGTAGCCCAGAAGCTCCTTGAGAGTAGATTGTGCCTATTCCCCAATCCTAGGGTTTGTAGCAACGTACTCACAGGCTGAATGAATGAATAAACAGTTGAGGATACTGTCCTCCATCGAAGTCAGTATAATAGGCATTCATATTAGAGTACTTGGAATGTCGCTGTATTTTGGAGAGTCTTAATACTTGCTTTATCATGACCAGTTCTAGCCAAGGATTTGATCATTCAAGCTTATCAGATTTGAAAATTCAATTCTTTCTCTCACTTTGACTTTAGTCAGTTGGGTCAAACTTATCAAACTCAAGAGATGTGCATTTCTATAATAAAATGATCCCATATTAATAGTTGATGATATAAACTATAATTGCCAGCAGACAGCAGTGTTCTCTGATTTATATTACCAAAAGTTTCAAACATAAAATACTGTGAAAGAACACATCCTTATACTCACCACTTAGATTTACTAATTATTATTTTTCATAGTTGTATCACTTAACTGTCTATATTTATATGTATATATGCATATATATGACTTTTTTGCTGAATCATTTGAAAACAAATTATAAACATCATCAACACTTCACCCTTACATAGTTCTGCATGCATTTCTTCTCTGGTAGCATGCCTAAGAATGCTAGCAATAATTCCTTGATAGCATCTAATATGCATTGATAGTGTATTTGACAGGCAGACTGGGGGAGCAGGGGCACCTTTGGCCCACAGAGTTACTCTGGTTTAATCTCAATTTTATCTGGCCTGCAGCATTTTTTTTTCTTAATGTCAATATCCATCAGCTTCTGCTTCAACTGAGATCAACAAATTTAACCATGCACATACCTGAGAGTTTTTTCTGAGTTTCTCTCTGGAAGCAGGTTCTCAGAGGCAAGCCCAGGACTCCAGTAACACCTCCAGTAACACCACTTTCTCCCAATTTCTCTTCAGCCTCTTGTTGCTAATCATCTCAGAGGTCCCTTACAGTTCTTGCATACTGTGTAGCCAATTTCCTTTGTTAAATACTCCCTCTAAAGATGTAGAATGGTTTCCATTTCCTTGGCTTGACCTTGACTTCTGGATCTCCTCAGAGATTTGTGATGAGGATGAATTTTAAAATGAATTAAATTTTCTCTCCTTTTATTTATCTTTTTTCCTAATCCCAGCATGGAATATCCTATTTTCTTTCTCTGGGCAAAAATTTATTTCTGTATGTTTTTCTTTTAAAAAGCAGAGAGAAGCCAAGTGTGGTGGCTCACACCTGTAACCCCAGCACTATGTGAGGTTGAGATGGGAGGATTGCTTGAAGCCAGCAGTTCAAGACCAGCTTGGGCAACCTAGTGAGATCTCATCTCTACAAAAAAAAAAGAAATTCGCTGGGCATGGCACAAACACCTGTAGCTGCTGAGGAGTCTGAAGTGGGAGGATTGCTTGAGCCCAGGAGTTTGAGGCTAAAGTAAGTTATGATAGCACTGCAGCACTCTAGCCTGGGCAGCAGAGTACAATCCTGGGGAAGAAAAGGGGAGAGAAAACTGTAGATGTAAAAGATGACCCCAATGGGGAACTTGTAAAATAATCCAAGCAACTCCATGACTCTTGCTGGGGACCATGATGGTCACCTTCTCTTGCTGATACCTAGGTTCCCACAGGAGTGCTGGGACACAGGCTTTATTTGTTGTCTCAGGTAAAAAAGTTTTAGGTTCCTCATTTGTAATTTACAGAAAAGTAAGAGAAACTGCTGAACTAACAAACTTAAATGGGTTTTATTGGCATTTTCTTCTCCCTTGTGGATCAGTTGACCAACTATTAAAAATAAAGTTTCTTCGTCCTTTTGGTTGAGATAACTACATGGAAACATGTAGTTAGGCATGAGGGCTGCTTGGTGAATGCTGAATTTGCACATAGGAAAGTGGATGATCTTCAAAGATCTCCATTACGTTAGGGGCAAGTGGTGTGCCAAGCATTGTCAGAGGCCATCTCCCTTTCCTTTCTCCCTTTACTGACAAGGGATTGGTAGCAAATGGGGAAAGCCGAGGTATTTCTCGACTTCTTGTGGGATCTCCAGCTTTGGGCCATCTCCACCATGACTCCAGTTCCTGCAGGAAATCCACTCCCTCCACTGCCCTAGTTCCCATCAAACACGTCCAGTCACACCAGCTTCTCCCAACTTCTCTTCAGCCTTCTGTTGCTAATCATTTCAGAGGTCCCTTACAGTTCTTCCATACTGTGTAGCCAATTTCCTTTGTTAAATACCCCCTCTAAAGATGTAGAATGGTTTCCATTTCCTTGGCTTGACCTTGACTTCTGGATCTCCTCAGAGGTTTGCCATGAGGATGAATTTTAAAATGAATTAATCCAAGTTCCTATTTCAAGGAGCTCACAATTGAGAGGAGGAAAGAGATCAGTATATAGTTTTAATAAATGATGATAAGCTTTCTGTGTTCCCATTAAAAATAATGGAGACACAGAAAGTGGGTTCAAAATGTCTTCACAGTTGTTTGCTTGTTTTTTGGCTAGCTTTGGTGGTGTGGCATAGGGACCTTGGCAATTACGGTTTTCAGCATCAACTATTAATATGAGATTGCTATAAGAATGCTCAGGACAAATTTTAAATAAACATAAATTTTCTTTCTATGGTATTAAGTGCCCTCTATGTGGAAGGCACTGGGTCTAGGCACAGGGGAAGAAAAACATGAATTATTCCAAGTTCCTATTTCAAGGATCTCACAAGTGACTGGGGGAAAGAGATCAGTATATAATTTTAATAAATGACAATAAATGATATGGGGACACAGAAAGTGGGTTCAAAATGCCTTCACAGGTATTTTGTCTATTGGCTAGCTTTGGTGGTGTGGCATAGGGAGATGGGTACTCACTAACAGCCACAAGAATTAGGCTCAAGGCTGGCTCTGCCACCACTGACTTTTTGTGTGGCCTTGGGCAAGTCATTTAGCCTTTCTGGGCTTCCATTTCCTATTTATAAGAGACGATATATGAGTTTCCTTTTGGATTGCAAATGGTATTACCATGACCTTGTAATCACTCGTTTAACAATTGTGAGAGCCCACTATGTACTGGACACTTATTTTGAAATTCTTTCCAAGGAGTATGACTGAGACCTGACTTGTCTTATTTTAACCCAGGAGTCCTGCCTCTCCAGTCCACTGCATAACACAGGAACATGTGGACACACATGTGCAAGCACACATACACACTTAAATACACTTTGTCTCTGCTACTCACCACCTCTATGTCCTGGACATCCCACAGACCTGTTGAAAGGATGCATGGTTAGCAACCTAGAAAACCCAGCTGAGAAGAATAAGAAGGTGGGCCCCTCAGTTGTGGGCTCTGCACACCCTGGTGGGATGCATCTAGCTTGAACAAGGACAGGTCTCCCTGGTTGGTTCTTCAGAGACATCCCCACAATGCATTTCATAGCCCTTGTGTGATGGCTCCATTTCAATTGGTACAAAGCAGCTACTTTATGGGGGAGCTAGCGAAAAAAAAATCGATCATTTCCATATATTTTCCATGTACATTCTCTCAACCAAACATGTCAGACACCTTCCCACTGATATGTTTTTCAGTTATTACATCATCTGAAAAGTAAATACCTTAATCAATTAAACTTATTGTAATTAAATATTTAATTCCTGCCACTGTATAATTTAAATAATATCTTCCAAATAATTTGCTTATGGTCATCAGATTTAAGAGAAGGCCCTCATGGAATATGTCTCTGTCAAAGCACAACAACTTCTTTTGCTGATGGCAAGCAGATCATACACAGAAGGGCATTTCCAGACCTATCCCAGCATAATATCATAGGTGCTGGCGGTATAGCAGTCAACAGACAGGCGGGCATTTCTTTATGGTAATGTAAAGAAAGAGAAGAGAATCTAGAGCAGAGGAAAACACAGTGATTTGATGTATTTTAAGGTGGGCATTAAAAGAAACTAAATTTGCTATATTATTCTCAAGAGAGTTATAATTTAAAATGTAATATTTAAAATAGACTTGCAAATAAATAAAAAAAAAAATTCTGCCCCATCTCTATTGAGTGGTTGACAAAAACCAGGTTTAAGGTCCAGCAGCAAACTGAACTTTAGAAACGATCAGCTGAAGCCCTGTGAAGTCCAGCATGTTTGCTTGCGTCTTCTGTTAGAAGAATTGTGTGCACGTCACATGGCAGACCAGAGTCTCTTCCTTTTGGTGCAGAGAGTGGGTTTCGCCTCATAGGGAGCTTATGCTATTCTTTCCTTTGCATTCTCCTAAGGCTTGTGCTCAGAATGGGAGGGCCTACCCCGGCCTCCCAGTCCCCTTTTCCCACAGCCCTAGATTCAATGTCCCTTACTTCCTGGCAGTGATCAGCCCCTGAGTTTCTTGTGTGTCTTTTGTGAAGGCAGGAAACACAGAGGAGGTGCCTTGGAGACGGAGGACGGCTTTCCCAGTGGCATGGCCTCTGCTCCACCCCTCCTGGCCCCATCTTAGGCACTCTGCCAAGGGCACCAGGGCAGCGTGTGACTGAACATGGTCCTCAGACACACAAGAATATCACTATTCCCACCCTGGCTACACCAGTATCAGGCTACTAGAGCCAGTTCTATTCCCTCAAAACTATGTGTAGAGTCACAAGAGCTCACTGGATGCAGAGATTCTGCAGAATCCACATTTAGACATTTGCGACATTCCAGGCACACAAAAAAGCTAGGATTGCATGCTTCACAGTGTCTTGTTTAAACTGGTGCTCTCAGCAAAGAGTCTCACAAAACATCATCAGCTTTTAATTGCTTTGTTTTGTTCTTAGCCATGGTCTCAACTCAAATAATAGAAGTATGAAGGTGTCTGTTTAAAAAAATTAGTTTGGCTTTATATAACAGAAATACCCCAATAATAGTGACTTACGCATTATAGAAGTTTAACTTTTGCTCCCATTAAAAAGAAAAATGTTGCCATTGACTCAGGCTCTTTGTAGTTTATCTCCCCACTATTTATAGAGTGTGGAATTAAACCAGCTTTCAAACTTTTTAGTCTCAGGATCCCTTTTCACCCTTAAAAGTTATTGAGACCTGCAAAGAGCTTTTGTTTCTATAAGTTACTGTAGTAAAAATTAAAACTGAGAAAGTTTTTATGTTTTATTCATTTTAAAATAAAAATAATAAACCTGCTGCATGTTAGCAACAACACAGATTTGTGAAAAATAATGATGTTTTCTAAGACAAAACAATTAGTGAAAAGAATAACTTTTTTCCATTTTTATAAATCTCTATCTGGCTTAATAGAAGACACTTCGAATTTTATATATGCCACCGTATGCAATCTGTTGCAATATATTTATTGCTTTGGTTGAAGTTTATGAAGAACATTTTAGGCTTGACATAGATATATATTTGGAATACGGGGGATTCTACGGACCTCCTGAGCAAGGGCTTTGTTCTCTGCGTCCTAATCCTATACTTTGAGAATGACTGTCTCAAATCTTATAGTCTAAAATAGCTGCTGGGGCACCAGCCATTATATTCATATCCAAGGTATCACAATAGAGGAAGGCTTGAAGGAAGAATTGGTACTCTTCCTTTAAAGAGAATTCTTGGAAGGCACGCAGCATTCCTGCTTACATCTCTGTGGTCAGAACTTTCACATGGCAACATCAAGCATAAGGGAAATGTTTTAGTGGGGCAGTGATGTGCTCAGCTAAAACTTTCTAAAAGAGAAGGGGAAAAAGGCTACTGAGACGCAATTAGTAGTCTCTGCCACAGGAAGCATGAGTTAAAAGCATTCCAATGACCATACACTTCATCTGTTGTTTCCATGGCTGCAGATGGTCAAAACACCACAGAGTCCCGAGGAGTTCCCTGTGAAAAAATTATTCTTTATTTTGCCAAATGATTCATCTGTGGTGTTCAAGTGGATTTTAAAGTATCTGCCAGGGGAAGGGTGTGGGATGGGAGTTTAAGGAGGAGGATGTGGGAAAACAGGCAGCAAGATTTGGACTGACCAGAAATCCCCCCAAAGAAGTACTGACCAGAACCATGTTGTGAAATGGACATTAAAAGTCCTGAAAAAAGAAAGACTCTCCTGGAAAGATGTTACTGCAGCTGTACAGACATTTCTCTATTTCAAGAGATTGAACAGCACTCAAAGAATAGTCATTAAGGACAAAATTTTTTGGGAAAAAGATGAAAATGTTTTCTCTCTAGCAAGAAGTAAACACCACAGGAGTTTCTTATAGTTAATGAGAAAGTGTTAAGAAACGAATATAACATATTTTCACTCAACGTTTGCTTTGTGCCATCGAGATTCCATGCACTTTGCATGTATTACTGACCCTTGATCCTCATGGCAAACCTAAGGGGAAGATACTATTAGTATCAAACTTTTCTAATAAGAAAATGGAAGTGGAGGGAAGTTAAGTGACCTGCCTAAGATTACACATTTGGGAAGGTTGCATTTGGCTCTATAGTCTATATTCTGAAACTACTCAGCTACACTCACTTATATTTTGAGACGGAGCTCAGAGCCAACGCTGAAACTTGAGGAAGGAAGTCCACTGGATGAGATAAAACTTTATCACAACATAATTTAGTACTCCTGAAATTTACTGTTAGGCCCTATATTACCTGTAACTGGATGTTGTAGTTTATTTGCATGTGCATTTCAATTTTCCCTGTGTTTAAAAGGAGATATTAGCATTACTAAAAAGTGATATTTCTATACAAGGATTGGTAATGCATTAAGGAAATCCTCATGTCCTTTCTCTTCATTTCTTTCAGTAACCCAAACCTAACGAGACATACTTCATCACAGCCTGTGGCTTCATATTCCCCTTCCATCACTAACCCAGTGGCAGCTACATAAAACGTGAGCATGGTGCCTAGCAGGAAATAATCAGCCTTGTGGGATGTATTTTAATAACCCAAACCTTTCAGCAGAAGGTGCAAATTGGTAGCCTGCGGTTAAAATTTTGCTTATGGACAGCTTTATTTGGCTTATAAAGTATAATTTTAGAAAACAGATTTTTTGACCAAAACTCAAAACCTAGATTTTATGTAAGAATCCGGAGGAGATACTCTGCCTTTTAGATAGGCCATGCTCTCCCCCGTTCAGGTTGGCCCCCAATAACCGCGGCCTCTTAAAAGTGGCTTTTTCCTGCAATTATGTTACCTGCTGTCCCCTGAAGGCATTTGAATTTGCAACCTTTTCCTTAAAGGTATTAAACTTCAAATCATACTAACCCCTATATTTTATTGTAGCAGAACTTGTTCTGGAATTATTCCACCTGTAATTTCCAGTTGAACAAATTATGCTGTCAGAGCTTATCCACATGGTGGGTTCTGCAATCAATGGAGACACAGAAGTTATGATTCCAAACTGCATGCAGATAGATAAATGATGGGCTGAAAATGACAACATAGGGTAGAACCACAAAATAATGGGATAAATATCTAGAGTTTGGTAATGCAGAGCCTGGCACATAGTCCTAGAGTTTAAACATTTATTGCTGAAGGTTTGATGGTGCACAGTCAGAGGTTTACTAAAGCTGCTAGGATTTCTGTTTTGCCTTGACTATCACCATAATCACTGATAACAGTGATAATCAGTCATTGATGCCATTCACCAAATAGTTCTGGCTATGTGACTTCAGGTACATAAGGGGGTCGCATTTCCTGCCCCTTGGAGTTTGGGTGTGGGCATAAGACTAGTTCTGTCGAATGAGTTGTGAACAGAGCCAATATGTGTCCCTTTGGCCAGATTGTAACTGACAGGCTAACACCTTCCAGAGAAATCTCTCCTCTGACATGGTGACCAGCAGGGTTTGAGATGGTGGCAGCTCAAGTAGCCTAGGCCTCTGGGTGACTACACCGGACAGGTGCTTCTGCCAAACTGCGAGAGACATTGCATGAACAAGAAATAAAACTTTGTTATTATAATCCACTAAGACATTTATTTTCTCTTTTTACCAGCAGCATAACCTATCTAATCCTGATTAAAGCAGTCATCAAATGTTCACTAACAAGTACATACTAAGTTAAGATTTCTAAAAATCTGAATCCAGTGACTTGGACCATCACTAATGTTGAAATGAAAATCCTCCTTTGGGCCTTGTGTTTCTGTGACTCTCTGATTCTAGGTCCCTTTTCTGAAACCTCCTGTCACCCATGAACTCTCCTCTAGCTGTTCCAGCCTTTATCCTTTGCCACTGAGCTTGTCAATAATAGAGCTTTTCTTTGTGCTTAGGGAAAGACATCCATCAAGCATCAAGAGACAGAGTCACTCTGAAAGCAAATGTACAGGGTCTTCCCAGAGCTACATTTTGCAGCAGTATTACACTCTGAGCCCACAGACAATGAAAACCGTTTGTGTCTCAGCTCTGCAGCAGCTTGGTACAATCCTTCTTAACAGAACTTGTGTGTGTCTGGTAGTAACAGAGCTAAGGAAAAGCCCAGGTCTTAGTGCTCCTCATTAATCCAGTCTACAGTGTAATCTATTTCTTACAGGGTTCTTTCTGTGCCTGTGTATTTTAACATTGCATCCATAATTAAATTTACTTTCTAAACTAGGAATATATTTTCTTATTACTGCTATCAATTTTTAAAAAATAAATCTCTTTTAAGTTTATTGTTTCAAAATGCAAGAAGTCCTCCAGGCCCCACCTACTGGGAAGAAGATGATCTCATTTGTCAGTGGAAAATGCCTGTCTAGATGGTAAAAGCTTTACTTGGTCCTTATTTTAGACCTTGTTGGTCTGAAACATGTAAGTTTGGGATGGTCATTCATGGTTTTAATATATTTCTGGAGAAGCTGGTGTCTGGCTAGCTCTTTCTTCTTGCTGAGCTTTTTAATATAATATTTTAAAGAATTTCAGTAAGTCTCTCAGGTGTTAGTAAGTAGGTGGGACTGTTGAGTTCTAAGTTTCAAAATCCATTTACTTAATCAGTCAAAAAGTTATTGAACACTTGCTCAATAAATTACTTCTTCAATGGGAAAGACCATGTCTTATTTATCTTTTACCTCTACCACCTAGCCCAATGCCTATATTGGGGTGCAAAACATATGTTTTCACAGTTGCTAGTCAAAGTACTATGCTAATGCACCCCGGAAAATATAAGAAAGTCCTCACAATTTATGAACTCATAATCTAGTGGATTAGATAAAATAAATGTGCAGTTAACTATACTCAGCAGCAGTGAAGAAAACATTATTTGCTGAGAATTGTGATGGAAAGGGATATTCGATGAGTCACACAAACAATGCAGGAATTTGGAGTCCCTGGGTTTTACCAAATCTCCACTAATGAGCAGTGCAGCTGTGAGAGAACTGTTCAACTTTTCTGGGTTTCTGGAACTCCTACTATTAAATGAAGGAGTTGACAAAACAATTAGAAACTTTTTGAAATTACAGCACTTGAACACATTTTTATAAATTCCAAACAATGCAGGTAGAGCAAAAGTTCCTGACAGCTTTATCTGTATTCTGTAAGTTTGAGTATGTTTGTTTTCATATTTATTTATCTCAAAGTATTTTCTCATTTCCCTTGTGATTATTTTTTCTTTGACTCATTGGTCATTGGGAGTATGCTTAATTTCCATGTATTTCTGAATTTTCCAAATTTTCTTTTTTATTTATTTATTTTTTTTGAGGCAGGGTCTCACTCTGACTCTCAGGCTTGGGGGAAGTGGAGTGATCACATCTCACTGCAGCTGCAACCTCCCCAGCTCAGGTGATCCTCCCTCCTCAGCCTCCTGAGTAGCTGCTACTACAGGCATGTGCCACCACACCCAGGTAATTTTTTTCTTTTTAGAAATGTGGTCTTGCTCTTTTGCCCAAGCTGATCTCAAATACCTGGGATGAAGCAGGGTGAAGCAGTCCTCCTACCTTGGCTTCCTAAAGTGTTGAGATTCCAGGTACAAGCTACTGCTTCCAGCCTGCTTCTTTCTAAGTTCATTTTTTGTGCTTGAGGAACATACTTTGTATTACTTAAATCCTTTTAAATTTATTGAGATTTGTTTTATGGCTTAACATATGGTCTATCCTAGAGAATGTTCCGTGTGTACTTGAGAAAAATATTTATTCTTTCGTAGTTGGACGTTTTCTATAAATGTCTAGTTGGTTTATAGTATTGTTCAAGCGTTCTATTTCTGTGTTTATCTTCTGTCTAGTTGTTCTACCTGTCATTGGAAATGGAATATTGAAGTCTCCAATTATCGTTGTTTAATTGTGTATTTCACCCTTCAATTCTGTCAGATTTTACTTCACATATTTTGGGGCTCTATTAGATGTATATACACTTTTATCATTAAATATTCTTGTGGAGTAACCCTTTATTACTATCAAATATCTTTCTTTGTCTCTAGTAACAATTTTTTGTCTTCAAGTCTAGTTTATCTGATATTAGTATAGCCACTCCAGTTCTCTTTTAGCTACCGTTGTATGACATATTTTTGTGTTTATTTACTTTCAATCTTCTGTCTCTTTGAATTGAAAGCACATCTCTAATAGACAGTACATAGTTGAATGATGTTTTTAAAAATTCACTCTGCCAATCACTGCCTTGTGATTGGAATGTTTATTTCATTTATATTTACTGTAACTAGTATATGTAGGATTTACACTTGACATTTTCTAATTGTTTTCTGTGTATTTCATTCTTTTCTTCTATTCTTCCATTACTACATTTTTTTTTTTTGAGATAGAATCTCACTCTGTCACTCAGGCTGGAGTGCAATGGCACGATCTCAACTCACCGCAACCTCTGCCTCCCAGGTTCAAGCGATTCTCCTGCCTCAGCCTCCTGAGTAGCTGGGATTACAGGCACGTGCCACCGCGCCCAGCTAATTTTTGTATTTTTAGTAGAGACGGGGTTTCAACATCTTGGCCAGGCTGGTCTCGAACTACTGACCCTGTGATCCACCCTCCTCAACATCCCAAAGTGCTGGGATTACAGCCCTGAGCCACAGCACCTGGCCCTAGATTATTTTCTATGTACCTTTTTTTTTTTTTTTTTTTTTTTTGTCATTCCCTTTACTATATATTTTGGGTTATTTTCTTAGTGGTTGCCCTCGGATTATAATTAATATCTTAACTTAAAGCTGTCTAGCTTTTATTAATACAATCTAATTTTAATATTATATAAAACCTTTGTTCCTATAAAATTCCTTTGTGCCATTATTGTCATAAAAATTACATCTTTGTATATTGTATACCCATCAACACAGATTTATAAGTTTTGCTTTATGCAGTTGTTCTCTAAATCATATAGGAGGAAAAAAAGGTACTGCAAAACATACAATACTGTCTCGGTTTTTGTTTATCTGGGAATGTCTTAAATTCTTCTTCATTTTTAAGAGATAGTTTTGTCTGATATAAAATTCTTAATTGACACCTTTTCTCTCTCATCACTTTAGATATATTGTCTCACTGTTTTCTGGCCTTCATGGTTTCTGATGAAAAATTGACCATTAATCTTACTGAAATTCCTTGTACGTGATAAGTCACTACTCTCTTGTTGCTTTTAAGATTCTTCCTCTTCTTTATATGTAGAGTTGTTTATGATGTGTGTGCTTCTGAATCTCTGAGTCCTTGAATGTATCCATTAATATTTTTCATCATGTTTTAGAAGTTTTCAGCCATTATTTCTGCCCAGTTTTCTCTCTCCTTTCCTTCTAGGACTCCTATGATGCATATGTTTGTATGTTACAGTTCTCTGAGGCTTTGTTCATCTTTCTTCATTCTTTTATCCTCTGTGCCTCAGACTGGATCATGTATGTTGACCTATCTTCAAATTTGTTGGTTCTTTTACCTGCTCAAATCTGTGGTAGAATCCTTTTCATGAATTTTTTTAAGTTATTGTACTTTTAAACTCAAGAATTTCTATTTGGTTATTTTTATAATTTCTTTTTTTTTTTTTTTTGAGACGGAGTTTCGCTCCTGTTACCCAGACTGGAGTGCAATGGTGCGATCTTGGCTCACCGCAACCTCCGCCTCCTGGGTTCAGGCAATTCTCCTGCCTCAGCCTCCTGAGTAGCTGGGATTACAGGTAAGCGCCACCATGCCCAGCTAATTTTTTGTATTTTTAGTAGAGACGGGGTTTCACCATGTTGACCAGGATGGTCTTGATCTCTTGACCTCGTGATCCACCCGCCTCGACCTCCCAAAGTGCTGGGATTACAGGTGTGAGCCACCGTGCCCGGCCTATAATTTCTTTTTTTAAATTGATATTCTCTGTTTGGTAAGAAATCATTCTACTTTTCTTTAGCTCTTTAGTCATAGCTTCCTTTAGTTCTTTGAACATATTTAAAAGTTTCTGATTGTCTTGTTAACTCCTTCGATTAACAGTTGGAATCTCAGAAACCCACAAAAGCTGAACAATTCTCCCATAGTCACACTGCTAGTCAGTGGAAACTCAGTAAAACCCAAGGATTCCAAATTTCTGCATTCTTTGTGAGACCCATCAAATATTTCTTCTTCATTTGTACTTCTCAGCAAATACAGCAACTCTGGAATGTTTGTAATGCAGCAACTCTGGAAATCAGATCCTCCTTCCTTCCCAGAGTGTACTGTTGTTGCTGTTATTTGTAATAATAGTTGTATGCTTAGTGACTTTTCTGAACTAATTCTGTAAGTCTCTGTTCTTCGGCATGCCAAAGCTACTAAAGTCTACTTGCTTAGCTTTATGGTTGGCTAATGACTCAACAGACATTTCCTTAACCAAAGATGAGAGCTCAGGGTCTTCTCAGGAATTTTTTTTTATTTGCTTACAAATTTTGTGTACTGCCCTGTGCATGATTATAACCCTATGTATAAATTGTATATGAAATCACTGAAATGACATAATTTACATGTCACAGCTTGTATATTCATATGTGTTTCATTTTTACAAGAGTGGAAACACTGTACAAAACTAAGTTGACTCTTTTGACTTCGCCTTTTTCATACATGAATATTTTATCAACTCTCTCTACCTTTGGCTTACTGATAAGGAACAACTGACAGGAAAAGGAATTTGGGTTTCTTCCTTATTTCCTTTCCCCTATGTATCATAGTTGAAAAGCTTAAGTGTTTACCTCTTGCAGAGAAAAGTAACATGAGTTAGGAAGGAGATGACAGGGTTCCTAGATCATTTGTGTTTCTTACACACTGTTGCTTCTTTCAGTTTGAAGTAAATTCTGGTTTAAATGGAAAGCATAGCCTCTTGGGGCTGTCAGCACCTCCACTTCTTCAATTATAGATATAACAACCTTACTTTGCACTTATTTTGGGTCTCACTAAATTTCCATGCATCGTGAGTCTATCAGAATTATTTGCTCCTGGCATATCATGAATGCCACATGCAAGTAGGGCAAGGACCCAGGGAGTATGCATATTGTACATATCTCTTCTGCTCATGTACAAGTTCCATTGTCCCATTGGACTTCACTTATAAAATACAAGTTCAAAGATAAAACAATTAAGCATTTCAAGATGGCCATAGGAAGGCATTACACGAAGCATGGGGTCTTGTGTGACTGCATAAGCCTCACACCCATGAAGCTGGCCCAGTGGGGCAAATGCTGTTGAATACTTTTCCAGCCAGTTTCCCTTTCTTCTTCATGGAAAAGACAAGCTTTATTTTCTTACAGTGTCACTGTGCTCAGCTAAGAACCTACATGTCCTATCCCTTTGATTCTATGCTTTAGTTTTTTTATTGACAAATAAAAATTGTATTATTTACCACATATACCATGTTGTTTTGAAATACGTATACATTGTGGCATGCCTAAATGCAGGTAATTATTATATGTATCACCTCACATACTTGTCTGTGTTTTTGTTTTGTGTGTGTGTGTGTGTGTGTGTGTGGTGAGAACACTCAAAATCTACTGTCTTAGCAATTTTTATAAGTATAATGCATTGTTCCTAACTCTGGTCACCATGCTGTGCAATAGAGCTATTGAACTTATTACTACTATCAAAGCGGATATTTGTATCTTTGACCAACATTTCTCTAACCATCCACCCGTCTCCCATTCCATTTGTCCATCTCCCCTCCCATCCATCCATCTTTTCTCCCATCCATCCATCTCTTCTCCCATCCACCCATCTCCTCTCCCATCCATCCATCTCCCCTCCCAGCTGTCCATCTCATCTCCCAGCCATTCATCTCCCCTCCCATCCATCCATCTCCACTCCTATCCTTTCTTGAAGGTACAGAGGACATGACACAGTTCTGACCAGTGAAATGGAAGCAGAAGTCTCAGTCCTGCTGGGACTTCTGAAAAATGTCTACATCTAAAACCTAGCTCTTCCTCTTGTTTATTTCTCCCTGAAACGGGAATGAACCACTAAAGAAGGGGCAGCAATGTACGCATGAGGTGGTGAGGATGAAAGCAAGAACTTAGGATAAGGAGCAGGATTAGAAAACAGAGGGAATGTGGATCTCCCAAGCTTTGCAACAACGCTTAACTGCAATCCACTGCATCTTGTTAATGTGAGCGGAGTACATCCCTGTTTGATTAAGTTATAGTTTTTCAGGTGTCTGCTACTAGCTGTAGAACATAATCATAACTTATATCCATTAATTTTGAATACCACATTTATCATGCACAAAATTCTCACAGATACATAATTTTCTTTCTGTATTCTTAAAGTGTCTCACTGATTTTTAAAATACATTTCTGTGCTGTGAAATCACATCAGTTGATTGCCTATAGATTTATAGTATGTGTTGCAATCTGTTACAGAAATGCCTCTTCTCTTTGTTCTTTTTAAAAAAGTCAAATTTTTACCTGTATTCACTTTCATTCAAATTTTAGAACATCCTTGGTATATTAAATGAAAATTAATCAAATTTTGATGACAATTATGTTGAATTAAAGGCTTAATTTGTGAAGAATTGGAATCTTTTAAATTTTCATAATTTTCATCTAGGAATGTAACTCTCCTTTTATTCAGACCTTTTTTTCTATCCTTCAATAGATTTTGTTTCACTTGTACAGATTTTGCACTTTTCTGCTAAATGTATTCCTAAGTATTGTATCTTTGGTTACTATTATGAGTGGGATTTTTTCCCACTGTATTGTCAAATTTGTTTTTTCAAATGTATAGTAAGGCCATTATTTTTTATTAACCTTAATTTTGTACTCAGCCAGCTGGCTGGATCTCCATTTCCCCTAGATGCTTTCTAGGATCACATTTCAGCCCTAAAAATGCTAAAACTCAGGTGTTATAGAACTTTGTCAGTAGAATAAGTTATATCTGGTCCAGGTCAAAGGAAATGCCTCATGGAAAGGGTGAGATTCTTTGTCATTATCCTTTAAGGCTAATTCTTCTGGTGGTAATGTCTCCAATTCTGTTTATTTGTAATTTTAGTGATAGGCTTTTTAGGATCCCTTCAGACTCCTCTGAATTTCTTCCCTGTTTAATCCTACCTCCACAATTGTTCCCAAAGCTGATATACATGACAGGCTAAGTAAAGATTGCTGTAAAATAAACTCCCAAACATCTCCAGTGCTCAGTTTTCTTCATGGTGATAAATATATCCTTTTGTCCCTCAAACCAAAGCTCCAAAATCTAAATTTAGATTTCCTTTCCAGTGAATACATTGAAAGGCCACGGCCAAGTTTTTATTTTTTAATCAAACATTTTAGAGTTTTAGCACACTAAATTAAAATTGAACATAGAATGATTCTGAAAGAATGGCTTTTAGCCAAGAAGTCATATTATCTTCTCTCACTCCACAACCCCCACTCACATTCCCAAGTCCCCAAGAAATATTGTTGTGTTGATAGTGTTAAAAAATTAGCAATCAACCCCCAATCATGGATCATGGGACTATACATGGTTTAATGAACCAGTCTTCAGACATGGACTTGCCATAACACCGGGAAGATGACATGCGTGTATTTCAACATCTGGAACATTTTAGGTCCTTCCTAAATGAGCAAGGGAGGAAGGAAGCAGGGGAGAGGAGAAGCTTCATTTTCCAGATAGATAAGTTCCTGAGATTTTTCCTGAAAAATCTTGGAAGGTCTCCCTAAGGGGTATTGATTTCAGAATCTAGAGACTTGTGCTAAAACCTGGCTTTAAGACTTACTAACTATGCTACTTCCATAATTCATTCTCAACCTCCCAAGTCTAGTTTTCTGCACACAACAATGTTTATAGGATAAAATAAAATGAGGTTGACAAAAGAACCATGCAAACTGTAAAGGGCTTTGCAGATGTGAGTTAGTAATTTTGGCATGTTGAATGCTTCCCCTTGCCTGCTATATAACATGTCTGGGAATGTATAATTCAAAGGTGAAAAGAACCTTGCAACGGTCTCAATGCATGAGAAAATCATACTTAAGCATGATGGAAACCTTTACAAAATATCTAATTAAAGTAAAACTTACGACTTCATAATAAAATATTGATGAAAATGATCAAAAACAAGTCATAAAATATAGATGTAAAGTAGTTAGCATTGTTTTGATGTTTGAACTAGTGGCTTAGAAATCTAAAGAAAATGATGACAGGGTGATTTAATCAAATGCACATTTACCTAGTTTTTATCAAGCCCCCTACCTGACAGACCTCCGTAGGGCTGGAGAACATGCACTTCTCTGGTTGGATAGACTGTGTCTTCATTGTGTCAAAGAGCTTCTGGTTTTCAGATTGTGCAACAGCAGCATTGGCAACATCCTCATTGCATTAATTTCCTGTTGCTGCTGTAACCAATTAGCAAAAAATGAGTGGGTTAAAATGACATGGATTTACTCCTTTGGAGTTCTGAAGGTCAGAAGTCTAAAATGGATCAAGCAGGGATATGGCCCTGGAGGCTCTAGGGGAGAATATTTTCTTGCTTTTTAGGCTCCTAGAGGCTGCCTGCATTCCTTGCCTGCAGAGCTTTCATGGTTTCATCTCATTCTCTGACCCTCCTGCTTCCCTATTATAAGGACCTTTGTGAGTACGTTGGGCCTACTGGATAATTCAGAATACTCTTTATCCTCTCAAGATCCTTAATTTAATCACAGCTGCAAAGTCTCCATTGCCATGTAAGGTATATACTCAGGTTCCTGTGAATGTGAATGTCTTTGGGGGTAGAGGCATCAGCCAACCCATCATAATCCTCAACAACAATGAACACTAATTGAGCAGTTTTAAAATGTGCCAAGCATCATTCTAAGTACCTCATACATATTAAATCACAAAAATCTAATGCAGAAGATATTATCATTCTCTTCACCTTCGGGTCATGACATTGAGGCATGGAGAGGTTAAGTAATTTGTCCAAAGTCACACAGCTGGGACATTAACCCAGGGGGACTGACTCCGTATCCCAAACTTCTCACCAGTATCCTCTTAAGAAGTGAATAGATTCGCCCATTACTTAAAGGAAACAGAAGCCCCTAGACAGTTTTTGAAGAGGTAGTAATTTTACAGAAGCAACACTAACAATGGTAGTATTTTACATTTTTTATAGTGGTTCACAATATCTAAAACAAATTCCCAAGATGTTCCACAAAAAATTCTCATGATTCTGTAGCTCAAAGTAACATTTTCCTCCATTAAATCCCCTTCTTTTTTGATTTATTTAAATAACAAGGGCTCATATTATGCCTTTTACTGGAACTTGTGTATCTGTCCTGTTAAACTGTGAGCTCTTTAAAGGTAGAAACAATCTCCCCTTCAAAGAAAACAGTATTAGTGAGTTTAACGTATTCAATAAATAGGTGTTCAATTGAATAGTATACCTGAGGCAGAATATCATTTAGAGTACTGTAAACCTAAGACATAGATGTGGTAGATTGTTCCTTCAATGACCCCCAATGAACCATGTCTTCCAGTATTCGTACCCTGTGTAATCCTTTCTCAACTTGACTTGGGATGAGTGTATAACCATTTTAACCAATGGAATATGATGAAAATGATATTGTGCCAGTTCTAGGTCTAGCTCTTCCTTGGCCTGAAAGTTTCTATTTTCTTCATCTTGATATTCTCACTCTTGGAATGCTGCTTTTGGAACTCAACCACCATGCTGGAAGGCAGCCCAAGCAGCCATGTGGAGAAACCCATATGGAATAGGACTGAAGCCCCCCACCAACAACACTGAGTTCCAGTAGACCCTCCCGATAATTGCAATCTTCTGACACCACAGAGAATTGTCTAGACAACCTGCAGAATTGTGAGGAAGAATTGTTATTTTGAACTTCTAGGTTTTGGGGCGGTTTTTAATGTAACAGTACATAACCAGAATACCAGGTCAGCCATACATCTGAAGCACAGGAACACCATGCTCTCCCTTCTTCCTGCTGAAGCACTCTTGGTGGGATCATAGATTCTGGGTTGAGAAGGCAGAGACTCTGGCACCTCTCGCCATTGAATAGTTCCTGTAGCTTGGAAGAGAGTCTTCTTGCAGTTCCAGAGACTGAGGAGTATAAGCTGAATGTGACTTTCAGAGTCTGGGGCCATGAATAGTCAGAAGGAGGACTGCTGGGACTTGTGCTGATTTGAATTCCTCAAAATCTGGGTCTAGTGTCCTCTCTTTTTATCCTCTGAAGACTTAGTAACTAACGCACACTTTCCTTTCTCCTTTTCCAGTGGTTTCACCTTTTCCTGACAAGGTGGTCTCGTTTCTTATTGCTGAGAATGGCAGTCTCACGTGTGCAGTCTTTTTATCCCTAGTTGGGATCAACATGATCCCTATGCTGGACTTGCCACATGGTGTGGAAGTTTTTATCTCTGTTTGGACCCATCGTGTACTCCTTTGTTCTGCTTAAACGCATGCATCCATCAATGGCTCTCAGATGTGCCCCCAGTTTTCTGCATTTCAGAGCTCACAGCGGGGAGCTGGAGTCTTTCTACTGCGGCACAAAGTAGGGTGCATGCAGCCAACACTGCCATCATGAGCTGCAGAGTAGACCCACTGGCCAGAGGGGATGGAGGCTTTGCAAGGGGCACAACGTTTCCGTGAGCACTCTCTCCTCTCTCGCTCTAAGTAAATGCGGAGGCTGCTGTGTGCTTTGTCTGTTCTCAGTGACCTTGAGCCATGTGCTGGTCTGTTTCCAGGGTGGCACTTATTTCCCTTTTAACCTTGGTGGGACTCACATCTTATCCTGTGGCACAGCCTGACCACCCAGGGAATGGCAAAACATTTGCTTTGCAGCCTTTCAACCTCTCTCTTGACTGTCTTTAATTCTGTACATTTTCCAGTTCCAGTTCTTCACTGTGAGGAAAACAAGAAATATAGAATAAAATGGATTCCATCCCTGAAGCCAAGTGGCCCCCTTGAGAGACTAGAGAGACATTCCTGGAAGGTGCACCTGTCTGACCTTGCAGATTCCTGCAGAAGATGCTGTGGGGTTGATTCACAGTAGCCTTGTGTGCTATTAGGAAGAGGGCAAACCAAATGACCAAATGGCTCAAAAAAATGTGGCTCAGGAGTAGGTTCTGAATGGTGAAGGGGCCCTTCCCACTCCACATTCTTCCTTCCTCACCCTCCACACTCTCCCCCTGTTAAGGCTCTTTAGGAAAAGACAAAGGCATTAACTCCATGGGTATTCAGTCCAGCACGAGTTTCTTGTGCTTGTGTGTTGTTTGGGGATGGGGTGAGTTGAGTGAGGGATGGAATAGAGCCTGCTGTTTCTGTGAAGGACAAGAGGGGGGGCAGCAGTGGTGACAAGGGGGGGACATGCATGCAGCTGATGGTCCCCCTCCCTCCTCCCTCTCCCTTTATCTACCATCTGCCAGTGTAAACTCCATTCTACACTCACACTGGGGTAATGGGAGGGACTAGAATGGGGGTGGGTATAAGCAATTGTCTAAATTAACAGCCTACATTACCGTGGGAAGGGAATAAGGAGGCTGGGAAGATAGTTGCCATCATTGTTTCTGGGAGAGATTTCAATCCCTTATTCTCTAGAACAAGGCACAGTTGTTTATGTAAAGGATGTATTGACAGCTTGTAAAAAGGTTGGTCAGATATTTATTTTGTCAACCATTATTAGTTCTTATTGTCTGCCAAGTCTTGTTCTAAGCACTTTACAAATATTAATTCATTGAATTCTTATAAGAACTCTATGAGCTAAATACTTAGAGAACAATATTATTATTATTATTTTTTAGAGACAGTCTGATTTTGTCACCCAGGCTGGAGTTCAGTGGCATGATCTTGGCTCACTGCAGCCTCTAACTGTGGGGCTCAAGAGCTTCCCACCTCAGCCTCCTGAGTAGCTAGGATGACAGGTGCAGCCACCATGCCCAGCTAGTTTTTTAAAAACTTTTTTTGTAGAGACAGGGTCTCACTATGTTGCCCAGGATGGTTTTCAACTCCTGGCCTCAAGCAGTCCTCCTGCCTTAGCCTCTCAAAGCAGTGGGTTACAGGTGTAAGCCACTGCACCTGACCTAATACTCAGAAAATACTGTTTGTATCTCCACTTTGCAGATGAGGAAACTGAGGCCTACAAAATTAAAGGCCTTGTACAAGATAAGAGTTGTCAGATTTAGCAAATAAAAACAAAGAAAGCTCAGTAAAATTTGAATTTCAGAATAGCAACTGATAATCTTTAGTAAAAATATGTCACATATATTGTCTGCTCACAAATTCTTGCTAAGAAATCAAATATTGTATGCAACATTTAAGACATGTCTTTACTAAAAAAAATTTATTGTTTGTTTGAAATTCAAATATAACTGGGCATCCTGTTTTTATCTGGCAACCCGAGCTCCAAGTACAGACTTCCAGTAAGTGGTAGATTAGGACTTGAACCTTGAAAGTGTGGCTTTCTAGTCCAGGCTTCTAAGAACCTTGCAATGTCGCCTCTCTACTGAACACTGGAATGCTAATTGGCTAAACAAAACACGAATCAAATTGTGTTTTGTCTCTTGTAGGCCATTTGAGAAAGAATAAACAGTGTTTTCTCTTTCTCTCTCTTGGAAGGGTACCCAGGGATTTGTGTCCAGTGGCCTAAGCTTCCCTGTATCCAGGAGAGAATTGAGAAGCTTTTACTTTTTAAATTCTGTGCCCTTGAAGCCATTGGGCTGGTTTGTCTAGAAGTGTTTCTTAGGTTTAAAGGACTTCAAAGACTGAGCTGTTCTAGGCCCTGGGAGGGCATGGGTCTGCACCAGGGTGGAAGGAACTCAAATAAGGATAGCTGCACATATACATGGAGGGGCAGGACACCATGGTGCACTTGGGAAGCTCAACCTAGAGCCCCATGGTCGAAGGCTGGCACAAAGTGGGAAGAGCCATATCCTCCCAGTGCAATGGGAGGGCTATGAAGTAAAGAGCCCAGAAAGGGCTTCTGTGATCCCACCCTAATTTTTCTGAACTACTTAAACCATAGAATTGATTACTTCCAAAAGAGAAGTGACTTTCCCTTCCACACTGTGTAGCATCCCACCCCAGTTTTGTTAAAATGAATATATTAGCAAGTAGTTACTGTGTGCTTGGTTCCTATATATCATACTTTCTCATTTGATCCTAACAACAGCCTTGATGCCATGAAAACCAAGACATAGAACTGGAGAATGTTTACTCTTGTAAACACAAATTATTTCAATCGAAAACATGGAGTCTTAACTACCTCCAATGTACCACCTCTCTCCATTCCAAACCCAGTTTTAATTTCTTGAGCCAAATGTAGATGTTTGATCTCCTGATGCTGGAGGGAGGGTGGGGAGGGGGTGTAGTTCAAGAACCACATGTAGGAAACATTCTTTTTAGATTCTGCAGAAGAAAATTATTCTCAAACATCAAGTACTGCTGGATTTAAAATATTGCATTTCAATATTTTGAAATATTGTTGTCAGTTTTTTCAGAATCAAATATGCTCTTTTTAATATCCTGGATTTAAATCTTTAAATACAGATACACAGTTTGTAAAGCATTGCAGAGAACAGGCTTCTGTCTATAACACAAACTCTGGTGTGACGTAGCCCTGGTCTTAGTCATGCCCCTCATCTACGTTGCTCTGCTACAGCCATGGTTGAGTCACCATTTCTTGACAGTCAGAGCTTCTATAGACCCCATGAAGGTCCCTGTGGGGACCAGGAATGCAGTACACTCAGAGGAGTCAAAGATGTTTACAACATGAATCAGCAATCCATAGCAATTTTCCCCCTAAAAGTCACATCTTTCATATAAGCAATACTAATTATGCTGTTTAGTTTTGTTTTTCTAAGGCAAATGACAAGAAAAATGTATAACCAAGGGACTGGTTGACAGAAGTGAAGAAATATGAGACAACTAAAACAGAGAACAAAAACTAATGAGAAAAATCATTAAAAGAGCTGAATTGTGTGGCTTGCTCTACTGGTAATGAGCCTGAACTAAATGAAGAAGTTGCATGTATTTATAGAACCTGCAGGAGAGATAAGGAAGTAGTTTTCTCCTAATCTTTAACTGGATTTTGTTTTCCAACTGGGCGGATAATGAAAGCAGCATGAGAAAGGTGTCCTGGGGTCACCCTTGCAGTAGTCCTACAAGGGGAACTGGCCTCATAGATAATTTTTGCTTTTCCTCACCCCTGCTTTTGGATCCCAGTCTGCCTGGACTTACTTGGAATTTCACAGTAATTCATACCCAGTTCCATCTTTCCGCACCTTATATTAATTGCCTCTCCACACTTACCCAAAGGCCCACTTAACAAGACTCTTACATTTATGTGCTCCATCTACCTCTCACTCTGAATTAGTTTCTTGTGGCTGTGTAACAAATCACCCCAAACTCGGTGGCTTAAAAGCAATATAAACTTATTCTCTGGAGGCCAGAAATCTGAAATTCTGTGTTTGCAGGACCTCATTCCTTCCGAAGGTTCTAAAGGAGAAGTTTTGTGTGTGTGTGTCTTTTCCAGCTTCTGGTGGCTCTAGGCATTCCTTAGTTTGTGGCTGTAGACCTCCAGTCTCTGTCTGTTTTCACATGGCTTTCTTCTCCCCATCTGCCGTTATCTTATCAGGATACTTCTCATAGCATTTAGGGCCCACCCAGATAACCCAAGATTATGTCATCTTGAGACTCTTAGCTTATATCTGCAAAGACCCCTTTTCAAAATAAGCTTATATTCACAGGTTCTGGGTGGACATATCTTTTGTGGCAAACTATCATTGAACTAACTATACTCCCTCTCCTAAATACAAGGTACTCTTATTCCCTAAGTCAGAGAGTAATCAAAGAAGAATCCATTTATAATTCACCAAGGCATTTTTTAACATGCCCTTTCCTCACTGCTCCAATTTTCCTATAAGCCAAAGCTACATAAGATCATCATCATCTTGTAAACTTTCAAAACTCCCTTGAAGCTTATAGTCTATTTTGTCTTTGAGTTCCATATATTCAGCTCTCATTCTACTATTTCTGCCTTCCACAATCCTTCCTTCATTGCTGAATTATGTAGACCCACTTAGCTTTCTAAACCAGTGGCTACACATCTTGGTTTGTTGGAAGCAGTTCAGGCTTAAGCCTGTTTGACGCAGTGTCCTTTCTTGTTGGCATGCTCTCTTTAATTCTCAAAATCTACTTCAAATGATACCTTCAGCTACAATACTTTCTCTTTTGTTGAGAAGGTTTGAGGGACAATTTATAGAAAGGATTCTTTTGAGTGAGGGATAAGTGATGAAGAGGAGGAATTTCTTTGCCAGAAGTTGCAAAGTTGGAGGCTAAAATAAGAATGGGTGAGATCTGAAGGAAACAATTGGCATACAGAATGTATAAGCCTGAGCTGTCGCTAATAAACCAAGGTGCATAGCCACTGGTTTGGAAAGCTAAGCAGGTCTACATGATTCAGCAATGAAGGAAGGACTATGGAAGATAGACCTAGGAGAATGAGAGCTGAATATAATTTAATATAATTTAAGAGAAGACTACTGTTCTTCTCACCAGGGAGAGAATAAGCATCTACTAGTGTCTTGGGACCTCAGTTTTGTTATTTAAAATAGTCTAGGAGCAACTAGCTTCTGAAGTTTGAGTTTCAGATGTAATCGTATTATTTAATTGGGTGAAATATGGTCTCTACAAGTTTGCAAGCAAAACATTTCCCAGCGGTACCCTGAGCTCTGCCTGGGGACCCAAGGACAAGCCCACCTGGGTCACTGCCACCACTACTGTTGCCCACATGTGCTTCAAGGGAAACTGAGGGCCTACTCAGTCAGTGCTTTCGCATGTCCCTGCCCCAGGGACCCAAAACTGGTCTTCCCAGAGTTCTCATTCCCAGAAAAGCCTTGCCACAGCCTTCACAAAAACCACAACCTAAGGTACTGAGAAACTCACAGGACACTGAAGATATTGATTATAGCTGAAAAAATTATGTGAAGACTACATTAGTGCACCCACCCAGAGCCAAAGCCAAAGCACTCTACTCAACTGACGCTATAGACAGATCTATAGCAAAAAGTTATTCCCTACAAAAGCTATTGAATAAAACTGGAAGAAGTGTTGGTACATCAATGCACAGATATCAACGTAGGGATAGAAAAAGCATAAAGAAAACTTCAAGCCAATATCCATGATGAACATAGATGCAAAAATCTTCAATAAAATACTGGCAAACCAACTGCAACAGCACCGCAAAAAGCTTATCCACCACGATCAAGTGGGCTTCATTCCGGGGATGCAAGGCTGGTTCAACATACGCAAGTCCATAAACATAATTCACCACATAAACAGAACCAAAGACAAAAACCACATGATTGTCTCAATTAATTCAGAGAAGGCCTTTGACAAAATTCAACAGCTCTTTATGCTAAAAACCCTCAATAAACTAGGTATTGATGGAACGTATCTCAAAATAATAAAAGCAATTTATGACAAACCAACAGCCAATATAATACTGAATGGGCAAAAACTGGAAGCATTCCCTTTGAAGTGTGGCACTAGACAAGGATGCCCTCTTACCACTCCTATTCAATATAGTATTGGAATTTCTAGCCACAGCAATCAGGCAAGTAAAAGAAATAAAGGGTATTCAATTAGGAAAGGAGGAAGTCAAATTGTCTCTATTTGCAGACGACATGTTTGTATACCTAGAAGACCCCATCGTCTCAGCCCAAAATCTCCTGAAACTGATAAGCAACTTCAGCAAAGTCTCAGGATATAAAAATCAATGTGCAAAAATCACAAGTATTCCTATACACCAATAACAGACTTAAAGAGAGCCAAATCAAGAACGAACTGCCATTCACAATTGCTACCAAGAGAATAAAATACCTAGGAATACAACCAGCAAGGAACATAAAGGACCTCTTCAAGGAGAACTACAAGTTGCTGTTCAACGAAATAAGAGAGGACACAAACAGATGGAGAAATATTCCATGTTCATGGTTAGGAAGAATCAATATCGTGAAAATGGCCATACTGCCCAAAGTAATTTATAGATTCAATGCTATCCCCATTGAGCTACCAATGACTTTCTTCACAGAACTGGAAAAAAACACCTTAAACTTCATATGGAACCAAAAGAGAGCCCACATAGCCAAGTCAATTCTAAGCAAAAAGAACGAAGCGGGAGGCATCACACTACTGGACTTCAAACTATACTGCAAGGCTACAGTAATCAAAACAGCATGGTACTGGTACCAAAACAGAGATATAGACCAATGGAATAGAACAGAGGCCTTGGAGGCAACACAACACATCTACAACTGTCCGATCTTTGACAAACCTGACAAAAACAAGCAATGGGGAAAGGAGTCCCTGTTTAATAAATGGTGTTGGGAAAACTGGCTAGCCATGTGCAGAAAGCAGAAACTGGACCCCTTCCTGACACCTTACACTAAAATTAACTCCAGATGGATTAAAGACTTAAACCTAAGACCTAACACCATAAAAACCTTAGAAGAAAATCCAGGCAAAACCATTCAGGACATAGGTGTAGGCAAGGACTTCATGACCAAAACACCAAAAGCATTGGCAACAAAAGCCAAAATAGACACATGGGACCTAATCAAACTCCACAGCTTCTGCACAGCAAAAGAAACAGTCATTAGAGTGAACTGGCAACCAACAGAATGGGAAAAAATTTTTGCAATCTACCCATCTGACAAAGGTCTGATATCCAGAATCTACAAAGAACTAAAACAGATTTACAAGAAAAAAACAAACAAGCCCATTCAAACGTGGGCGATGGATATGAACAGACACTTTACAAAAGAAGACATACATGAGGCCAACAAACATATGAAAAAATGCTCATCATCACTGGTCATTAGAGAAATGCAAATCAAAACTACATTAAGATACCATCTCATGCCAGTTAGAATGGAGATCCTTAAAAAATCTGGAAACAACAAATGCTGAAGAGGATGTGGAGAAATAGGAACACTTTTATACTGTTGGTGGGAGTGTAAATTAGTTCAGCCATTGCGGAAGACACCTAGAAATAGAAATTCCATTTGACCTAGCAATCCCATTACTGGGTATATATCCAAAGGCTTACAAATCGTTCTACTACAAGGACATATGCACACGAATGGTCATTGCAGCACTGTTCACAATAGCAAAGACCTGGAACCTACACAAATGCCCATTAATGATAGACTGGATAGGGAAAATGTGGCACATATACACCATGGAATATTATGCAGCCATCAAAAAAGGTGAGTTCGTGTCCTTTGTAGGGACATGGATGAACCTGGAAACCATCATTCTCAGCAAGCTGACACAAGAACAGAAGATCAAACACCACATGCTCTCACTCATAGGTGGGTATTGAACAATGAGAACACATGGACACAGGCAGAGGAGCATCACACACTGGGGTCTGTTGGGGGGAAATAGGGGAGGGACAGAGTGGGGTGGGGAGTTGAGGAGAGATAGCATGGGGAGAAATGCCAGATACAGGTGATGGGGAAGAAGGCAGCAAATCACATTGCTATGTATGTACCTATGCAACAATCTTGCATGTTCTTCACATGTACCCCAAAACCTAAAATGCAATAAAAAATAAAAAAAATTTTAAAAAAGCATAAAAATCAAGGAAACATGGCATCTTTAAATGAACACATTGATTCTCCAGTAAAAACCCCAAAGAAAAGAAGAATCTATACAATGCCTGAAAAGGAATTAAAAATAATGATCTTAAGGAAACTCAGTAAAATACAAAGAATACAGATGATACAAAGAAATCAGGAAAACATTTCATTAACTGAATGAGAAACTCAATTCACTCAAACTTATCTGTCAAAGAGACAGATATCATAAAAAAGAAACATACAGAAATCCTGAAAAGCCCAGGACTAAATGGTGTTACTGCTGAATTCTACGAAATTTCCAAAGAAGAACTAGACCAATTTTTCTCAAACTGTACAAGAAATTGAAAAGAAGGAACTTCTTCCTTCTCAGGCTACAAGGCCAGCATTACTGTGATACTAAAGCCAGATAGGAACACAACAAAAAAATAGAAAACTGTAGGCCAATATCCCTGATGAACACAGGTACAAAAATTCTCAACAAGACACTAGCAAACTGAATGCAGCAAGTATATGTCCTATGGTAGAACATTTTTTTTTTCCTTTGGGTATATGCCCAATAATGGGATTTCTGGGTGGAATAGTAACTCTGTTTTAAGTTCTTTTGGAGTCAACACACTGCTTTCTACAATGGCTAAACTAATTTACACTACCACCAACAATGTAGAAGCATTTTTTTCTCTGCAACCTCACTAACATTCATTATTTTTTGACTTTTTAATAATAGTCATTCTGACTGATGTGAGATGGTATCTCACTGTGGTTTTGATTTGCATTTCTCTAATGATTAGTGATGTTAAGCATTTTTTTCATAAGCTTATTGGCCACATGCGTATCTTCTTTTGAAAAGTGTGCATGTCCTTGGCTCACTTTTTAATAGGCTTGTTTTTATTCTCATGAATTAGTTTCAGTTCCTTATACACGCTAGATATTAGACCCTTGTCAGATGTGTAGTCTAGAAATATTTTCTCCCATTCTTTAGGTTGTCTCTTTACTCTGTTGATAGTTTCTATTGCTGTGCAGAAACTCTTTAGTATAATTAGATTTCATTTGTCAATTGTTGTTTTTGCTGCAATTTCTTTTTGTTTCTTTGTTATGAAATCTTTGCCAGATCCTGCGTCCAGAATGTTATTTTCAAGGTTATCTTCCAGAGTTATTATAGTATTAGTATTAGGTATTACATTTAGATCTTTAATCCATCTTAATTTTTGTGTACAGTATAAGAAAGGGGTTTAGTTTCATCTTCTGCTTATGGCTAGCCAGTTATCTGAGGACCGTTTATTAAATCGGGAGTCCTTTCCCCATTGATTGTTTTGACTTTGTTGAAAATCAGATCGTTGTAGATGTGTGGAATTATTTCTGGGCTCTCTATTCTGTTCCATTGGTCTGTGTCTGTTTTTGTCCCAGTATCATGCTGTTTTAGTTGCTGTATCTTTTTAGAATAGTTTGAAATCAGGTAATGTAATGACTCCAGCTTATTCTTTTTGTTTAAGATTGCTTTGGCTATTAGGGCTCCTTTTGGTTTCATATGAATTTTGAAATAGTTTTTTCTAATTCTGTTTAGAATGTCATTGGTAATTTGATAGGAATAGCATTGAACCTATAACTTGCTTTGGGCAGTGTGGCCATTTTAACAATATTTATTCTTCCTATCCATGAGCATGGAATGTGTTTCCATTTGTTTGTGTCATCTCTGATTTCTTAGGGCAGTGTTTCATAATTCTTGTTGTAGAGATCTTTCACCTCCCTGGTTAGCTGCATTCATAGGTACTTTATCCTTTTTGTGACTATTGTGAATGAGATTGTGTTCTTCACTTGGCTCTCAGCTTGGAGGTTGGTGGTGTATAGGAATGCTACTGATTTCTGTATGTTAATTTTGTATCCTGAAACTTTGCTGAAGTTATTTATCAGATCAAAGAATTTGAGGGCAGAGACTGGGGATTTTTAGGTATACAATCATATCATCTGCAAACAGGCATAGTTTGACTTCCTCTCTTCCTGTTTAGATGCCCCCCCCCCCTTTTTTTTTTTTTTTTCTTTCTTTTGCCTGATTGCTCTGGCCAGGATTCCAGTACTATGTTCTGCAGGAGTGATAGGGCACCCAGTCTTGTTCTGGTTTTCAAGGGAAATGCTTCCAGCTTTTGCTCATTCAGTATGATGTTAGCTGTGAGTTTGTCATAGATGGCTCTTATTATTTTGAAGAACGTTCTTTCAATGCCTAGTTTGTTGAGTGTTTTTAACATGAAGCAATGTTGGATTTTATCAAAGCGTTTTTCTGTATGTATTGAGATAATCATGTGGTTCTTGTTTTAAGTTTTGTTTATGTGGTGAATCACATTTATTGATTCATGCATGTTGAACCAACCTTGCATCCCAGAGATAAAGCCTACTTGATCATAGTAAATTAGGTTTTTGATGTATCACTGGATTCAGTTTGCTAGTATTTTGTTGAGGATTTTTGCATCTGTGTTCATCAAGGACATATATTGGCCTGAATTTTTCTTCTTTTATTGTGTCTCTGCCAAGTTTTAGTATCAGGATGATGATGGCCTCATAGAAGAGCCCTTCAATTTTTTGGAATACTTTCAGTAGTAATGGTATCAGCTCTTCTTTATTCATCTGATAGAATTCAGCTGTGAATCTCTCTGGTCCTGGGCATTTTTTGGATGGTAGACTTCTTAACTGATTCAGCTTTGAAACTCATTTTGAATTCCAAATTCTACCAGGTGTATAAAGAAGAGCTGGTACTGTTCAGTCTTGGGAGGCTCTATGTGTCCAGGAATTTTCCATTTCTTCTAGATTTTCTAGTTTGTATGAATAGATGTATTCATAGTAGTCTCTGACAGTTTTTTTTTTTTTTTTTTTTTAATTTCTGTGGGGTCAGTGGTAATGTCCTCTTTGTCATTTCTGATTATATTTATTTGGATCTTCTCTCTTTTTTTCTTTATCAGTCCAGCTAGTGGTCTATCTTATTAATTCTTTCAAAAAACAAACTCCTTGAGTCATTGATCTTTTGTATTTTTTTCTCTAAGTTTCCTTCAGTTCAGCTCTGATTATAGTTATTTCTTGTCTTCTGCCAGTTTTGGGGTTGGTTTGCTCTTGTTTCTCTAGTTCCTCTAGTTGTAATGTTAGATTTTTTATTTGAGATCTTTCTGATGAAAATTATTATTATATTATTATTATCAAATTTGACGTGGGCATTTAGTGCAATAAAATTCCCTCTTAACACTGCTGTGGCTGTCCCAGAGATTCTGGTATGTTGTACGTTTGTTCTCATTAGTTTCATAAAAATTTTTTTATTTCTGTCTTAATTTCATTATTTACCCAAAAACTTTTCTGGAATAGGTTGTTAATTTCTATGTAACGATATCGTTCTGAACAATTTTCTTTGTCTTGATATCTATTTTTATTGTACTGTGGACTGAGAGTGTGGCTGATATAATTTTTTAAAATTTACTGAGGATTATATTATGTCCAATTATGTGGTCAGTTTTAGTGTATGTGCCACGTAGTGATGACAACAATACATAGTCTGTCGTTTTGGGTGGCATGTCTGTAGATGTCTATTAGATCCATTTGCTCAAGTGTTGAGTTCCAGTTCTGAATATCTTTGTCAGTTTTCTGCCAATACCGTCAGTGAGGTGTTAATATCTCTCACTATTATTGTGTGAAAATCTAAGTCTCTTCATGGGTCTCTAAGAGCTTGCTTTATGAACCTGGGTGTTCCTGTGTTGTGCATAAATATTTAGGATAGTTAAGTCTTCTTGCTGAATTGAATCCTTCTTTGTCTTTTTAAAAATCTTTGTTGGCTTAAAGTGTGTTTGTCTGAAATTAGGATACCAACTTTTGCTTTTTTTTCTTTTTCATTTGCATGGCAGGTTTTTCTCCATCGCTTTATTTTGAGCCTATAGGTGTCATGACACGTGAGATGGGTCTCCTGAAAACAGCATATGGGTCTTGCTTCTCTATCCAGCTTGCCACTCTGTGACTTTTAATTGGATTAGCCCATTTACATTCAAGATTAATACTGTTATGTGTATATTTGTTCCTGTCATCATGTTTATAGCTGGTTATTATGCAGATTTATTTGTGTGGTTGCTTTATAGAGTCAATAAACTGTATACTTAAGAGTGTTTTTGTAGGGGCTGGTATTGGTCTTTCCATGTTTTGTGCTCCTTTTAGGACCTCTCATAAGGGAAGTCTGATGGCCACAAATTCCCTCAGCCTTTTCTTGTCTGAAAAGGATCTTATTTCTCCTTTGCTTATGAAGCTTAGTTTGGCTGGATATGAAATTCTTGTTTGGAAATTCTTTTCTATAAGGATGCTGAATGTAGGCCCCAGTCTCTGCTGACTTGTAGAGTTTCTTCTGAAAGTTCTGCTGTTAGTCTGATGGGGTTCCCTTTGTAGGTGACCTGCCTCTTCTCTCTAGCTGCCCTTAACACTTTTCCTTTCATTTTGACCTGGGATAATCTGATGATTATGTGTCTTGGGGATAGTCTTCTTGTGTAGTATCTTGCAAGGGTTCTCTGCATTTCCTGAATTTAAATGTTGGCCTCTTTAGTGAAGTTGCAGATGCTTTCATGTACAATATCCTGAAATATGTTTTTTAAGTTGCTTGCTGTCTCTCCATCTCTTTCAGGAACACTAATGAGTTGTATATTTGGTCTCTTTACAGAATACCATATTTCTCAGAGGTTTTCTTCATTATTTTTTCTTTTTTATTGTTTGACTGAGTTAGTTCAGAGAACAAGTCTTTGAGTTCTGAGATTCTTTCCTTAGCTTGTTCTATTAGGCTGTTAATATGTTAAGCCAAATCGTTATAAACTCTTTTCCCAAACTCACCATCACTATTTCATGGGAAACTCCACAATGGAGAACTTGATATCAGTATTCTGAAAGCCAGATGATAACATAAAAACTTAGAATAATTGCAACTCAATTGTACTAGTACTGTTTTAGCCTCTGCCATACTGGCAGTCTCCCTATTAGGAGATGGGAAGAAGAGATTAAAGAAGGAATGTGTGTGTGTGTGTGTGTGTGTGTGTGCGTGTGTGTGTTCAAAACAGAGACACAATCAACTGCACATTAAACATACTTCAAACTGAAAACTTTCATAAATAAGTAAAATGAGTGAATTCTTCCAATCAATGAAAATAAAAGTAGAGAAAATAAAGTCATCCAAACCATTTTCTTGATACATATTGTTTTGTTCAAAAAAAGAAAAATTTATTATCTTATTCTTAAAAATTTTTTAGAGTTGTTCTGATTCCACATGGACACAATCTGAATGTGGATACTGCTATGGTTTGAATATGTCTCCCAAAAGTTCATACATTGGAAACATAATACCCAGTGCAACAGTGTTAAGAGGTGGGACCTTTAAGAGGTGATTAGGTAATGTGGGTTCTGCCCTCATGAATAGATTAATGCTGTTACTATGGGAGTGGGTTTGTTATCTCAAGAGTGTGCTCCTGATGAAAGGATAAGCTTGGCTTCTATTTATTCTGTCTCGAGTGTATGCATGTATTTGCCATCTGATGCCTTGAACCATGTTAGGATGCACCAGATTCCAGTGCCAAGCTCTTGGACTTCCCAGCTTCCAGACCCATAAGCCAAATAAACTTCTTTTCTTTATGAATTACCCAGTCTGTGGTATTCTGTTACAGCAGCAGAAAATGAACTAAGACAGGCATACTACCCATTTAGCAAATAAAATAGCCAAACAGATTTAGAAGATCTTAAACCTAATTACGCCCATAAACCTCTTATTCTATCTGGTCTGTTTTGAATTTTTGTCTTGGCTTTCTTCATAAGAACTTTATAAAGAAGCCCTGACTCAAAACAAAAATTCCCTAAATAAATAAACAAGCAAACTAGTAGACCATTTGTTAACTCCATTGTCTCTGCTATCTAGCCTTACTTGGACTTACAGCACATTTACTAGACACATGAGGCTGTGGAGCATTATTTATTTCTCACAGAGAAGCTAAGTGCATTGGAATTAGCCTCAATAATGAACCCTTTGATTTAGCCAGGAGCAAGGTTCTTCTCTAATACAATGCATGTGCACATTTAGCTAATTGCTCATCTGTGCATATCCCCACATGCAGAGAGAATTTTTACAAACCAAAGTGACAACCATGCACCATGTGTGTCTATTCCCACCAAGGTGAGGAAGGCAAATGGTCAGCTCTCTGCCTTTTATCTCATTGGCTGCTTATCCCTGAATGCAATTAATCATCTGGGCAAAGGACAAGAGTATACTTGGAGTCTATATACAAACAATTTATGCTATTTATTAAGAAATTATTTTCATTAATAAAAACTGACTTGACTTATTTTCAGAAGAGGACAAAGTTATCCTGACATCATAACTAAAAGTTCACTAGATAAATACTGGAAAACTACTTCAAGCAAAGAGAAACTGAGTTGAAGAAAAATTAAGGCCAAATCCTCTATTTTCAAATATTGAAACCCATGTTTCTGAACACATTTAGTATGTTTGAAGAATAGATGTAAATTTTATCAAGGAAGATGAGGGTATGCCATTTAGAGTGTTAAAAATATTATGAAATTTCTAATTCTAGGTCTTATAAAGCCATTGCTTCCTTTCATCTCTTGTGTAATTTGGGTCCCTCTGGAGGTGAAGGTGGAGGTTGAGGATGTTCTGACTCACAAAAGCCAGTGTTGCTATAAGCATCTGCCTAATAGCTACCCATAATTTTGTTACAGACATTTATTCTAGTAACAGAGACTGACAACAAATGACACACACTTTGAATACAGTCCTTCATATCCCAGGAGGTGAATGATGATTACCACTATCTGAGGAAGTTCCTGCAGATGGGAGGTTTACTACCCTGACAACCTCACTGTTGGACAGGAGCAAAAATTAACCATTTTATTGAACATCTGTATTAGTTTCTGATCACTACTGTAACAAATTATTACAAACTTAGTGGTGTAAAAAAGACAAATTTATTACCTTATTTTCATGGTGATCAGAGGTCCAAAATGGGACTCACTGGGCTAAAATCAATATTTTAGCAGACCTATGTTCCTTTGCAAAGGTCTAAGAAAATATATTCCTTTCTCTTTCAGCTTCTAAAGGTTGCTCTCAATTCTTGGCTCATGGCCCCCCTGCAGCCTGCAATCCCATCATTCTGACTTGTGCTTCCATTGTCACATTTTCTTTTCTGACTCTCCTCCCTCCATTTGTAAGGAACATTGTAATTACATTGGGTCCACTCAAACAGCTCAGGATAATCATCCCATCTAAACCTTTTTTTTTTTTTTTTTTTTTTTTTTAGAGGGAATTTCACTCTGTTCCCAGGCTAGAATGTAGTGGCGGGATCTTGGCTCACTGCAACCTCCGTCTCCCAGGTTCAAGCAATTCTCCTGCCTCAGCCTCCCGAGTAGCTGGGACTGCAGGTGCACACCACCATGCCCAGCTATTTTTTGTATTTTTAGTACAGACAGGGTTTCACCAAGTTGGCCAGGATGGTCTCAATCTCTTGACCTCATGATCCACCCGCCTCAGCCTCCCAAAGTGCTGGGATTACAGACGTGAGCCACCACCCCGAGTCCCATCTCAACCTATTTAACTTAATCACATATGTGCATACGTGAAGACCATTTTGCCATATAAAGTAAATTCACAGTCTCCATGATTAGGACTTGGACACCTTTGCATGGGTAGAACGGGGAAGGACATTCTTCTGCCTAACACAATATCCTTTTTCATTTTCAAACCAGAAGCTATTGGTCATTTTTACACATAACCCTTCTTTCTCCACTTAGCTCAACTTACCACCTGATTTTTCTTTTACCCTAAAGTATTATTTGTAAATTTCCTACTTCTTTACAAGATTGAGAGTTACTTAGAAAAGCAGATGTTGTATTTTACTTATTATTACTGAAACAATTTTAAAAGCTGGATAAAATATATGGCACAATGGTTAGAAAGACTTTGGACTCTAGCAATAAAAAATCATGAGCGCAGAATGATGGGAAACAAATGCAGTGATGCCCCAGTTGACCCAGTTTTCTGCTGAGGCACAGGTGAGATCCCAGCAGAGAACAGTGGCCTTCTGGAGTGGGGAAGAGACAACAGTTTGCATGGCTAGAGTCTACAGGGTACAGAATAGAGAGAAGAAAACAGACCTGCTGAGGGCTCTGCTTCCATCATCAGCTGAATCCTGATTCCTATATGTTTCAGAGAACACTATGCAGGTCTAGGGAAAGAACTCCCTGAAAAGATTAAAGGGACAATGCCAGGACCACACACAAAGCCAGGAGTAGTTCCTCTTCCTACGGGCTAGAGTGGAAAACCTCTTAATTCACAGGAATTGAGTAGAGTTTTCAAAAAGGTTTAGCTTGAGTCTTGAGACAAAGATAGCCCTAGATTAAAGGCTGCTCTAGTTCCACTTAGCAAAGCTCAAATGCAAGCTCTGGAAGGATCAAACTGTAAGGAATTCAAGTGCATCCCAGGAAAAAAAAAAAAAAAAAAAAAAAAAACCTCAAGACTACTTACAGGAATATAAACATATCCAGCACCCAAAAAGGTAAAACTTACAATGTCTGCTATCCATTCAGCACTTAGCAGAATTAACATTTCACATTAGCATTTGGAAGTAGGAAATTATGATTTGTAATGAGGACAAAAATCAATCAATTGAAACTGACATAAGAATCACACAGATGATAGAATTACTAGATAGGACATTAAAAGTGTTAGTACAGCAGGATTCCCAAACTTCAAGAAGTTAGAGGAAAGATTGCACATGATGACTAGAGACATGAAAGACATAAAAGACCCAAGCAGACCTTCTAGAGATAAAAACTACAATATCTGAGATGAAAAATACAGCAGGTTAAACATTGGAGAAAAAAAGGTTAGTAAACTTGAAGACATAGCAATAAAAGCTATCCAAAATGAAACTGGAGAGAATGAAAAAAGAAAAAAGAAAAAGCAAATGAACAGAGCCATCAGTGAACCACGGGACAACTTCAAACATCAAATATACATGTAATTGGAGTTCTCAAAGGACAAGAGGGATTGTTTCCAGTTTTGAGCAATTTTGAATAAAACTTCTATGAATATTTATACATTTATATAGGCATATGATTTCAGTTCTCTTGGGTATATACCCAGGAAAGAAACTGCTGGGTCCTAGGAATTATATATATTTATCTTTTAAAGAAATTGTCAAACAATTTTCCAGGGATGTTTTGCCATTTTACACTCCTGCCAGGTTGAATTAAAATTCCAACTCCTTCACATCCTCACCAATATTTCATAGTGTTACTACTCATTTTAATTTTAGCTATCCTAGGGGATGTGTAGTGATATCACATTGTGGCTTTCACTTGCTTTTCTCTGATGACTAATGTTGTTGAGTACCTTTTCATGGGGTTATTGGCTATTCATATATATATTTTTATTTTTTGAGATGGAGTTTTGCTCTTGTTGCCCAGGCTGGAGTGCAATGACACAATCTTGGCTCACCACAACCTCCGCCTCCTGGGTTCAAGCTATTCTCCTGCCTCAGCCTCCCAAGTAGCTAGGATTACAGGCATGTGCCACTACGTATGGCTAATTTTGTATTTTTAGTAGAGACAGGGTTTCTCCATATTGGTAAGGCTGGTCTAGAAATCCTGGTCTCTGGTGATCTGCCCACTGCAGCCTCCCAAAATGCTGGGATTACAGGCATGAGCCACCATGCCCAGCCACCACACACACACACACACACACACACACACACACACACATATATATATATTATGAATGTCTTGAAATCTTTTGCTTATTGTTTTACTGGGTTATTTGTCTCATCATCAAGAGTTTGAGTTCTTTATATGTCCTGGATACAAGTCAAATTTAATTATTGCACATATTTTCTCCTTTTCTGTGGCCTTCATCATTTTTATAATGATGACATTTTAAATAGATTTTTGAGATATAATTGACATATGAAAAACTACACACAATAAACTAATTGACATACAATACACATACAAGGTGTAATTAACATACAATAAACTACACACACAATATAAAATCTTATCAGTTTTCACATCTGTGTACATCCCTGAAACACTCTGTAAAATCAAGTTAATGAACATATTCACCACTGCCCATGCTTCCTGGTGCCCCTTTTGAATGCCTCCCTACTACCGTTCTTTCCCCATCCTCAGGCAGCCATTAATCTGCTTTATATCACTATAAGCCATTTTATATTTTCTATAATCTTATATCCATGAAATCATATAGTGTGTCTTCTTTTTGTCTTCTTCATGAGCATAATTATTTTCAGATGCATCACATTGTGTAATAATCTGTCTACTTTTATTGCTGAGTAGTAGTTTGTCATATAAATATAGCACATTCATGTATTTATTTACCTGTTAATGAGCATTTGGGTAGTTTCCAGGTTTGGGCCATTAAAAATAAAGCTTCTATGAACATTTGTATAAAATTCTTTGTGTGCATATATTATTTCATTTCTCTTTGGTCTAAAATCAACGACCTCAGCATCCAACTTAGCATACAGGAAAAAATCAGTGAAAGGTAGAATAAGCAGATGAAGGCAAATAAGAATTAGAGCACAAATCAATGAAATAGAAGGCAAAAATAATGGATTCAAATCAATGAAAACAAAATCTGTTTGTTGAGAAGATAATAGTAGATAAAATTCTGGCAGACTGATCAAAGAAAGAAGAAAGGAGACGCCAAAAGCTATACGTCTATATTGTTATTGATATCAATATATCTTTATCAAAAGTTAAAAATTCTGTTCTTCAAAAAAATAGTGCCACAAGAATGAACAAAAGAAGATTCAGAGTAAGAGAAAATATTTGCCAATCATATATGTGATAAAAGGCTACCTCCAGAATATATAAAGAACTCTCAAAACTCAAGAATAAGGAAACAACTCAAGTAAAAAATCAGCAACAGATTTGAAGAGTTACTTCACTAAAGAAGATAAACCAATGGCAAATAAGGACATAAAAAATGCTAATATCATTAGTTATAAAGGAAACACAAATTAAAACAACACCAAAATGTAGTTAAATCCTTATTGGAATGTCTAAAATTAAAAGATTGGCCACATCAAGTGTAAGCAAGGATATGGAGGAATTGGGTCTTTTATGAATTACTGGTAGGCATGTAAAATGGTACAATGACTTTGGAAAACAGATTGGCAGTTTCCCAACAGGCTAAGCGTACATCTCCCAAATGACCTAGTCACCCCACTCCTAAATGTTCACTAAAACTTAACATTAAATCTGCAAATTTGAATAACCCAACCATGAAAGGGAGCTTCAGATTTGTGGTTTGGTTTTCTTCACAAGAAAATGTTATTCAAATGTTAATGTAGATAAAATATTATGGTTACTTTGAACATAAGCTTTCTTGTTGCTGGCTGGAGAGCCACATACAGAACTCTAGGTTGAAATGCCATTTTATGTCTTTCAAGTCACAGCATTATTTAAAGAACATCATTCATTCATTCAACCTTTATTAAATATCAATTCTTATTATAATAGTTTTTCTCTATGCATGTTTAAATGTCTTAAACACATGTCTGAACAAAAATTCATATCAACTTGAGCACTTTTAGACTCCCTTTGATGATACCATTATTTTGCATAATTGCAAAGTAACTATTCCTAAAATCTGAAATCCTTTCATAGATTAACTACATTTGGAGTATGTTTTCCCTGGCATAGCTCAGTTTTCCATTATGATGTCTAGTTCATATTTTCTATTGTGTAAAAAATTGCTTTTTTAAATAAATGCATCTTCATTCTGGAGTCTTCAAGACAAAAATTTTAGGCATCAGAAACCTGACTAATTACTGTCAGCCTAAAAACCAATTCAGTTCTTGTTTCCTTTGTGTCGTCGTAGATCTGGACACGCGTAGAAGCTGAGTTTACAGATCAGTAGGTGAGATATAAAATATACATTGGATCAAGCCTCTATCATGGACTCAGGGAAAATCAGTTTGCACTCCAATAAAAACAGAATGACTTGTTTTCGAATTCCCCAGCTTCCAGTAAGCCCTAATGCTTCCATTTGTTTGGTGAAGCAGCCCAGCCTCACACTCTCCTGCTGTTGTGACAGTCTTTGTCTCTGCCTCTGCAGTGCGAAGACCAAAGGAGATCTCAGAAAAAGCGACTGGTAGCTGTGTCTCTTGCAGTGGGGAATTATACATGATTTCACAATAAGAAAAGACATCTGATCTTTCTAGTCCCCTTGGTTTCCTCTCTCTAAGTTTTACAGCCCTTTTTATCTGTAAATAAAAAAAAAAAGTTGTACATACATTTTCAAAATGTGCTGCTTAATGCAACTTCATACATTTAGGAAGTTGACAGCTGCCCTCTGAGGTATAGCCTGACAGCTTAAAATCCAGAAATCAATCATTGAGATATACTGATGGTATGCTATTGCTCCCAGTATGTATTGCAGCACCCAGGAACCACTTATTTGAGATATGCCATCATAACTCTGATAGATTAAAGCACCACATCGAGGAAACAATTGTGTTTTGGGGCAGGGGGATGCTATCATAGATCTGCCATGTTACAGCCCAGAATCCAGCAGCCAACCAGCAAGTCTGTGCTGCATCGGAGCTTCCAGAAACCTGTGAAGCAGCAGGATGACAGTTCTGTTCTTCAACAGCCCATTATGAACTAATTAGCATACATGAATTGCAGATTTGAAGCATTAAAGTGATGTACAAATCATTAATTTTTTGTCAAATCTATGTCATCCTTGTGTATGCCTTCCTATTTTAATGTTGCATGACAGTGAAGAGAGGTACAATCCTCTGTATATAAAGAGGAGAGATTTGGTGTAGCTGATATAATGAGATCTATTTAAACACTATGTATTTTTCAGCTTTGAGTATATCTGCTTGGGAAAAAAAATGCTACACTTGGCCCATTAGGGTTAATTGTGAAAGGATGTTAATATATTCAAAACCCCAGGGGTAGTTCTACATATTGTCTGAATGAAACAGGGGATGTAAGACCAACTTCACATTTGAGCTTTCCTTTATAAAAGTCCTCCTTCTGAGTAATAAAAGGAACCATTTCACTGACTATGGAAGGTGTAACTATCTAGAATAAGAGCTCAGCTTTTACGTGTGTGAAAGCTCCCATGCAGCAAGCTGATCTGTTCTTGTTAACCCAATGCCAAATTTAATTTATAAAGATGTATAATGTAATGCAGTGGAAAAGGGAAAACAACATCAAAGCTGACTTTCATACTGCAAAAGATTTCTAAGTATTAATTTGCAGTTTTCTGTATTGTCTGTATGTATTTAATTACGAAAGCTATTTGTGCTTAAACAAATGCTTGGTATTTCACTTGAATTTCTTATTTCATATTATGGAGGAAATTTGTTAGTACTGTAATAGTTTCCATGGTAACAGAGTCTAATGTTATACATAAATATGAATGTGGTATGTACACATGTGTGTATTATAAATATGTGCCATAGGTGATTATGACTGTATTCCAAGAACACATCTCCAGAGACTTAGCTCTCAAGGAAAACCCTAATTATGCTGGTATATTTTGTGAATCTAAAGAAATGGTCACAAACTGAGTTCTCCTTTTAGTATGGGAAAAATGTAAGTTCTGAGAAGTGGGAAGATACTTGCTTTCCCTCTTCTCATAAGTTTTCTTCTGCCTGGGAGCAAAGCCATCCATCCCCAGGGTCCTTACTCTATGGACCTCTTCTCTTTTCCCTACCTGTTTCTCCACCAACCTTTTTAACTACACAAAATCTAGATTAAATGAAAACCAAGGCCAAACTGCAAGTGAGGGTTGGGGGTGGAGTGCTCTTCCAGAGAAATTATACTTAAAAGCCTGAGAGATGCATAAAGAATAGTATGCCCATCTCTATCAATAGGGATTATTTTCAGCTTCATGTAACAACAGCAATAACAACAATATAACCACTATGGTGGCTTAACTAAGTAGGGGCTTATTTTTCATAAATCATCAGAAGTCTAGAGATAGACAAGCTCAGCCTGGTATGGAGGCTCCACAATGCTCTCAGGGACTCAGATTGCTTAACTTCTCACTGTGTGAGGCAATCATCTTTAGGCTCATAAAATGGCTGCTGCCCCACTGGACATCACAACTGCATTCCAGGCTGGAAAAAGAGGAATGAACAAAGGGCGAATGCCTGAATCACTTAGGCTTCTCTCTTTCTATCTCCCCACCCTCTTTCTTTTTTTTCTTTTTCTTTTCTTTCTCTCTCTCTCTATCTCTCCCTCTCTCCACTGTCTTTCTTTCTTGTAAAAATTGCATTTTCAATATTGGATGCCACACAGTTGTGTTTTGACTGATATTCACTTTGGTTCCTTGGTGTTAACCAATGAAGTGTCAAATGACCTCCAGGAACTTCACAAAATATGAAATGCTTCATGAATTTGTGTGTCATTCTTATATAGGGGCAATACTAATCTTTTCTGTATCACTCCAATTTTAGATGTGCTACAAAATTAAGTTTGAGTTTGTCTCTTTTTAGTGATAAATAATAACTTTCCAGGAAGCTCTAACCCAAAGTCCATGCTTACTTATTTGTCATTGGCCAGTCTTGTGTCATATGGCTACCAGGATGGGAAAGGAAATTTGTGGAGTGAGTCATTTTAACTCAGCCTAATATTGCACATAGTAAAATGAGGGTCCTCTCAGTAAAGAAGAATTGGAACATGGTTATTAAGTGGGCAATGGGCAGCTGTCATCTTCTGTGACAGATTTTTCCATGTGACTTCATCAAAATACACACGGATGTAGGGAAAAGGGCCTTTGCATCAAGAGAAATCACTAAATGCATATTCTGGCATGTGGTTAGACACCAGCTGGACATTACGCATTTCTTGCTATTTCTTGAATCTTCTGTTTGCATACTCAGCCTCCTCTGTTTATTCCCTCTAATTTGGAGTACTGATTGGCTGCCTGATTGGTATTTTAGCTTTTGTCTGTTCACTTGTTACCTCTACAACACTAGTGAGATGGTAGCTTTGTACACAGTTTGATGTGTTTTGCAGAGACTTTGCAGCAGAGTGGTTGTTTTAGTCTGTTTTCATGCTGCTGATAAAGACATACCTGAGACTGGGCAATTTACAAAAGAAAGAGGTTTAATGGACTCAGTTCCACATGGGTGGGGAGGCCTCACAATCATGTCAGAAGATAAGGCTGAGCAAGTCACATCTTATATGGATGGCAGCAGGTAAAAAGAGAGAGCTTGTGCAGAGAAACTCCCCCTTATAATACTGTCAGATCTTGTGAAACTTATTCGTTATCATGAGAACAGCACAGGAAAGACCTGCCCCCATGATTCAATTACCTCCCACCAGCCCCTCCCACAACATATGGGAATTCAAGATGAGATTTGGGTTGGGACATTGACAAACTATATCATTTCATCCAAATCTCATGTCCTCACATTTCAAAACCAATCATTCCTTCTCAACAGTCCCCCAAACTCTTAATTCATTTCAACATTAACTCAAAAGTCCACAGTCCAATGTCTCATCTGACACAAGCCAAGTCCCTTCCACCTATAAGCCTGTAAAATCAAAAGCAAGCTACTTACTTCCTAGATATAATGTGGGTACAGGCATTGGGTAAGTACTGTCATTCAAAATGGGAGAAATTGGCCAAAACAAAGGGGCTATAGCCCCCATGCAAATCTGAAATCCAGCAGGGCAGTCAAATCTTAAAGCTCTAAAATGACCTCCTTTGACTCCATGTCTCACATCCAGGTCATGCATTCCCTTCGTCTTACACAGCTCTGCTTCTTTGGCTTTTTGGGTACAGCCTCCCTCCCAACTGCTTTCATGGGCTGGCATTGAGTGTCTACAGCTTTTCCAGGCACATGGTGCAAGCTGCTGGTGGATCTACCATTCTGGGGTCCAGAAAATGGTAGCCCTCTTCTCACAGCTCCAACTAGGCAGTGCCCCAGTAGTAACTCTGTGGTGGGGGGGCTCCCATTCCATACTTTATTCCACACTGCCCTAGCAGAGGTTCTCCATGAAAGCTCTGCCCCTGCAGCAGACTTCTGCCTGGATATCCAGGTGTTTCAGACATTCTCTGAAATCTAGGCAGAGGTTCCCAAACCTCAATTCTTGACTTCTGTTCACCCATAGGCTCAACACCATGTGGAAGCTGCCAAAGTTTGAGGCTTGTATCCCCTGAAGCCATGGCCTGAGCTATACCTTGGCACCTTTTAATCACAGCTGGAGTGGCCCCAAGTCTTTAGACTGCGCACAGCATGGGACCCTGGGCCTAGCCCACAAAACCATTTTTTCCTCCAAGGCCTCTGGGCCTGTGACGGAAGGAGCTGCCATGAAGACCTCTGACATAGTGTGGAGACATTTTCTCCATTTTCTTGGGGATTAACATTCAGCTCCTTGTTACTTATGCAAATGTCTGTAGCTGGCTTAAACTTATCCTGAGAAAATGGGATTTTCTTTTCTATTGCATTGTCAGGCTACAAATTTTCCAAACTTTTATGCTCTGCTTTTCTTATAAAACTGAATGCCTTTAACAACACCCAAGTCATCTCTTGAATGCTTTGCTGCTTTGAAATTTCTTTCACCAGATACCCTAAATTATTACTCTCAAGTTCAAAGTTCCACAAATCTCTAGGGCAGGGGCAAAATCCCACCAGTCTCTTTGCTAAAACATAACAAGAGTCACCTTTGCTCCAGTTCCCAACAAGTTCCTCATCTCCATCTGAGACCACATCAGTAATTATTCATATCACCATTCATTTTCACACTGCTGATGAAGACGTACCTGGACTTGGCTCTTTACAAAAGAAAGAGGTAATAGACTTACAGTTATACATGGCTGCGGAGGCCTCATGATCATGGCAGAAGGCAAGGAGGAGAAAGTCACATCTTACATGGATGGGAGCAGGCAAAAAGAGAGAGAGCTTGTGCAGGGAAGCTCCCCCCTATAATATCATCAGATCTCATGAGACTTACTCTCTATCACAAGAACAGCATGGGAAAGTCCTGCCCAGGATTCAATTACCTGCCACCAGGTCTGTTCCACAACAGATGGGAATTCAAGATGAGATTTGGGTGAGGACACAGCCAAACCAAATCAGTGGTGAAGAGCTAAAGAGTCACACAGAACTAGGTTCAAACTTGAGCTTCATCTCTTATAACCTGTGTGATTCTAAGTAAGTTCCATAACTTTTCTAAACTTTGATTTCCTCATCTAATAAATTAGGATAGTAAAATACCTTCCCCACATGATTTTTATGAGGAGGAAACAAGTCAATATACATAAAGCACCCAGAGAAATATCTGACCCATGGCAAGCATATGAGCAATTTAACTGTTATTATAATAATTTCTGTTAGTCAAGGTGACCCGGATTAAAATCACAGATCTGCCATTTTCTTGGACAAGTTACCAAAAGTCTTTGTTTCTCAGTGGATCACACGGAAAATTATTACTTTGCAAGGTTATAGATTGTAGATATGTAAAGTACCCAGTAAAGTGGCTGATGAATAGTAGGAATGGTAAACCCTACCAGTTACCTGGCAATATGCATTCTCTTTCTCCCTTACTGTCAGAAGTTCATATTGTTCAGAACAGTGATATGCTCTGCTAAAATAACTTCACTTACATTTGCAGCTAGGGGATGACAAAGTTCTGGCCAATGTAATGTAAGTGGATTTCCCAGGAGAGAGCTTTCTTTCCTTAATAAAATGACAAAAGCTTATCTTGGGAAAGACCTTTCACCTCTCTCCTTCATCCTTGTACACCTGAAGATGCCGCCACCATCTTCAAAGCATGAGGACAAGAGCCATGAACAAATGATGACAGAGCAGGAAGGCAGACTTTGGGTGTCCGACAGCATCAGTGATCTTCACATTTCCCAACTCCAGAATTATAATATGAAGAAACAAACCTAAGTGCCTTAGGCCAATATTTCCTGAATTTCATTTTATGTGCAGCCAAACAGAATGGGTTTTTGATATAGGTTTTTGTCAGGTGGAATTTACATTAACAGAAATCATCATCATCATCATCTTGTATCTACGACACGACCCCAGGATATCCATATCGGTGTTCTGTTCCTACAGCACTTGAAAAGATCATGGCTTTGTGAAAGAAACATAGCAGGAAATATTGATGAGAACTCCCCTAGGGTCTTCATTTTTCTGGAGAGAACAGGAAAAATCCTAACAGCCTCTGGGACTTGGGGGCAAGGACCAGGCAATAGTCAGACCAAGCCATAGGGCCCTGAAACGACTGCTAATCCTGGAGAGCTCTGTGCTTACACTGAATCCCACTGAATCCCTATGGATCTGTAGTCTGGTGATCTGCGAGATTCTTACCCTCTAATTGCCCAGAGCCACCTGGGTAACATTAAGAACAACTGGGATGAGGCTAAAGCGAGATCAAATGCTGAGAACAGGGTAACGTTGCAAATTATTTTGCCGATAATAGCAACTACCTATAATTAAACATGGGTGATGAACACCCGTCTCCCCCACAACCTCTTCACTAGTTTATATTGAAAGCAAATCTCTGACCAAATTTGGCCACATATAAAAATGTATATTAAACCTTTATTAGGAAGCAGTCACAAAACAGCTCATGTGACCTATTCTACAAATTTGATGAAATTCCAACTGTTGGCATTTTAGGTATTCTAACTGCACTGGTACATGCAATGTTCACTTAAAGCAGATATAATCATATTCTAGAGGCAGGGTTAAATTAGTCTTATAGTGGATATCAGGCAACTCAAGAACTGAGGAGGGAGTCAGATTCAGGACAGTGTGGAAATCAGTCTCCAGAAAATATCCCTAAAGATATAGGGTACAACATTTTCCATCTTTTTATTCTATTTATGCAAGCAGGGAGAGTCTAGAATATTTTACACGTCTTAAACATCACAGTCTTCACTAGTTAAACCCCATTTCTAGGGAATTTTCACCAGTGAAAACCCATTTTTAACATGAATTCTGCTACTTAAGAATATTTTGGTGGTGTTGGGAGATTAAGATAGCTGAATCACCTCTGGAGAGTGGGCTTCCAACTAGAAGTCTAGATGATGACACCCAGGGTATGAATTTTTGGTTTGGGCAAATGACTGCCCCTCAGGTATAGCTTAAGCTGGTTGACATTTACATAATTTTATATTTCCTATCAAGTAAGGGAAAGTTTAAATTACAGACATTCTGTTAAGTAGTCCATGCAATTAGTAAAAGGCAAAATCAGAAGCAGACCCCATATTCTCTGACTTCCAAATTTCAAAGTCTTAGAACTCTAGCATCCCAACTCACTGTTAATCTGACAAATTGTCCACTCTCATTGCCTTAAGAAGTAGCCTTTTCTAAGTTAGACTATTAATATTACAAAAATGTCCCCACTTAGAGCAAAAACAGCAAACTTAGTTGCTGAGATTTTTCTTGAAGCAGTCTGCATATGGAAAAAGGCAGGGTTAAAAAACAGAGCATCAGTCAAAGTTCGGATTTATAAGAGGTGGTCAAATGTAAAATAACAAAGCTGGATCCTAGAAAACTAAAAGCAAACAAAATAAATGTTGACTAAGAAGTTCAAAGCAAATCCTGTCTTATCATCCCTCCTTCATTTTGATCCTTCCATGTTCCTACTTTGCAGGCCCATGCTGATTTCATTACTATTTATGTTCATCTCTGTCTTTGAAAATTTCTCTTTTATTAGTAAGCATCTACTCCATGACTTCTAATTTATTTTTACATGGCAAATTTTGAGACAGCAATGAAAGAATTCCTAAATGTGATAACTGGTTTGTAGTGGCATTGCTTATGCTTTCAAAGAAGCTAAGATAGATTCCAATGTGGAGATTCCCATGGGGGATTCTGATGTGTTCTTCTGAAGAAATAAGGAAAGTCTGTATCTACCATCCCTAGGCCTCTACTTAGCAAATTGTGTTCTTTCTTGGGTCAGCCTCACCACCCCACCCACATAGAGGGGACGCCTTCTAATTCCTGCACTTGTTTTATGGCTTTGTATAAATGTGTTTAGTGCCCTTTGGCTGTTCTTCTGAAGAAACGTCATTATCAATTGTGCTCCCTTGTTTGTTTAATTGTCGTCCAGGTGAAGGCTAGATATTGCCAACAGAGCCCATCAAGACGATTTTGTTTTACTGGAGAGTTTGATTCAGGAAGAATGCACGCACTGATTGAAACCAACACTATAATGAAGTTGCTGGACATTTTTTGAGCGGGTGCTGAAGAATGGGTAGAATTAATTCCCACCTGAAGAAACTGGTACTTCTCTCCCCACCCCTAAACAATGGTATATTGATGTATTTTCTCCTTCGGTAAAACAAAGATATTTTTCAGTCTCATTCATTGAAATGACAAAGGCTCCTATAAAAAGCTTAGTAAGATGCCAAATGTTAAGTTAGTTCTTAATGATAATCTACTTGAGTCTTTATGGCTTCATCTTCTGAGAATTATAAACCACTTGGCCTTCCCTGAAACTCTCCACTGGGAATAGCAATGGCTCTTAGATTCTGTGTAATTAAACCTCCTGGAAAGGAGGGGGCTGGGAAGCTGTAGACCGCTAAATCAATAGATGAAAAACAACAACTAACAGGTAAATGGGTTAAATGGTTAAGTGGTGATTCATCTGAGTATTGGCCCTTTCTCTAATAAACCTAGTATCAAAGAATGAATGCCATGATAAGAAGTTCAAAAAGCACTCTAAACTTAAAACACCTATGGAAAAACCAAGCTGGTATAGCTGATATAATTATTGTGGATTCATTGAAGTCTGAACAGCAAAGTATTTAAAGCCCTGTCAGGAAATATTAAATCTCCCTTTTGAGACTAGGATTGAAAAAAGGTAGGACAAGGCTCATTTTTTACATTGAAGCAAGATTGGGCCTGATTAGTATTTGAAATATTTCTGTCTCAGTTTTGGACAGCATTAGATTTTGGCTAGTGAAATATAAATGAACATCAATTGTACATGACAAATGCTGATCCAAGCCACTTAAAATTCCCTGAGTGTCCTTTTTTCTCTTAGACAGACTGCCAGAGACTCATCATCAAAGTCTGCAGAGCCAACCAAAGGCAGCTCTGTGGTGGAGGCCCCACCTAAGCTGTGAAGGGTTAGAAAGATAGCTGTTTGTTTTGTGAGGACATGAATCACTATCAGGACCATTACAACACTGCAAGCTAGGTCACAGGACTCTAAGTCACTCTGCATTTTGCTCAGAGGCAGGGGAGCTTAGAGACTTGCTGCCTTTTTGTTTCAGTGGAAATGAAATCCATTTGTGTCACCATTTCCTCCTGTTTCAGGTCAAGAACAAAGAGATTAAGAGACACATACTAGTGTCAAACATTAAAGCCACAATAATAAAGATGGCAGTGAACATTTTTGTTCATGATTTGGAAAATGAATGAAGACTGAAAAAAAATAAGGATCCTTCAGTTTGTCCCGGAGAGAAATGTAATCATGGTTAGTGCTTGCCATCATAATGGGTTCTTTGAAGCAGCTTCCTGGGCCAAAATAAACAGTTCATTTTATACAAACTAATTCAAGAGATAAGGTTCATTTGGCTCTTTGGAATCAAGGTCCTTATCTTTCCATTAGTTTAGTCTAGAAATATGGGAACTAGATTCACCTAAGACCCCGACTCTCCTTCCCCTCCCAGATTTGATTTCAAGGTCTTGTCTGTAAGATCTATTAGAACAAAGAACCCACTAATTAAGCAGCTAACGCCAAGACTATGCTGTTAGCCTGGGGGGACTTGTTTTTTTTCATTAATTTGAGAGCAGCTACTTTATATCCAGTGGTAATTGGTGCAGGACTATCTCTGTCTACTTACATGGGAGGAAATACCATAATTTACTCTAATTTGAATTAAATATTTTTCAGTTTAGACTGGCTAGCCCCACATTTTTCTTTGTTAGTGATGCTGAAGAAGCCCCTTTTATAGTTTTCTGGAAGATTGCTCCATCTTTTTCTATTACCCATGCAAATGTTTCGTATTTAGCTAAGGCTGTGGCTGATAGAACCAAAATACTTAGCAGATTTTGGATTGATTCTGCTTTCCACAGCCCAGTCGACTCTTTGCTGTATGAATTGAGCATGAAAGGTCACAGTGAATCAATCCCAGCCTGGCTTTGCAAAAATGTGACTAGAAGGTAGTCAGTCATGGTAGCTCCTTTTTGTGAGGAGGTTATTAAAGTTCACTGGAAAACAATTTCCCCAATCTCACATTTATAATTGCATACTGCTGTTGTGAAGTTTCAATGAGACAAAGTATGCGAAAGTGCTGTGTAAACTTTGTAAAGTAAAAAGTCTAAAAGAAGAGCTGCATAACCATTCACTGTGGTTCATGCTGAAAAATGAGATGTGGGGGAAACTTTGCTGTCTAATTTGTACCCTTCTCTAATGTTTAACATTTTAAAGCTACAAATATGTCTTTCTCATAAAATCAGCAAAATTGATAAGAATCTTTCCATTTTTTCTTGTTTTCCACAGAAAGGGATGTAGCAGTAGGCTACCTTTTATCTTTAAAACTTACTGTGCCCTGGATTTCAGATGACTAAAATGGGTAATTATCAATAGACTTTCAAGGAGAAAAAACTCAAATATCACATGCATAGCAGAGAGGAGGAAAACTAAAGCTAGATTTTTCCAGAATCATATTATATTCCATATACATAATTTTAAAGTTGCTTTTGAGAAAATTTGAAATGAGATCTTACTGTGCGTTTAGCTCAGTGTGTAAAAACAACACAATTGTGATTATCTTGAGGAACCTGTTTGAGAATGAAACATTAGGCCATTTCAGAACACCAAGAGGATTGTTACGTAGTTCAACATAAAGAAGATGAGGACAAATATAGAAATCAAATCCCAGACCCATGAGGGCAACCTAAGGAGGCCTCATTATGAAAGGGACAAGCACCCATACCTCCTGTACCTTATTCAAGAGGTCCTCACTTTGCTGTTCTCTTGTTCTTTTTTTTTTTTTTTTCTTTTGAGACTGAGTCTTGCTCTGTCGCCAGGCTGGAGTGCAGTGGCACAATCTCACTGCAACCTCTTTCTCCTAGGTTCAAGTGATTCTCCTGCCTCAGCCTCCTGAGTAGCTGGAATTACAGGTGCCCACTATGATGCCTGGCTAATTTTTGTATTTTTAGTAGAGATGGGATTTCAGCATGTTGACCAGGATGGTATCCATCTCCTGACCTCGTGATCCGCCCACTTCGGCCTCCTGAAGTGCTGCAAATATAGGCGTGAGCCACTGCACCCCGCCTATTCTTTTGTTCTTTAGTGTTCTCACTCTGGGCTCCTCAAATGCCAATTCTAGGTCTGCCATTTTTTAGCAGTTTGAGGTTGGATCCATGCTTTAAGCTTATTGGGCCTTCTCTTAAAGTTCTGTGAGAGTAAAATGAGATTGATAACAAAAGCAGTCAAGACAGTACATGTCCACCTACACGTGTAAGGTGAAATATTATATATGTACTTTCTATACCAACTTCTCAACATTTAGGCAACTGAAGTCCTGTTGCCTCAGGACTTTGTTTTCAGTAGTTAATCTGATAAACTAAATATTGCTTATATGTTGCAAATGCTAATGAGCTAACTTAATGCCCATCTCAGGTAATACATTTACAATAGAAAGGAACTAAAAGGAGCTTTTCCTAGGTAGGTTAGGAAGGGGAAGAGAAGATGGAAAGCGTATCTACACTTAGTGCCTTTTGTGCACTCAAATGGGAACTCCATATTCATTGCTTTTTAAATCCATACAACAATCCTGTGAGGTATGTACAGGTGCAAGATTTCATAACAGGCATTGGCAATATATAAGTGGATCAATTCATTAGGGAAATTTTAAGATTGTAATGTGATCAAAGCAGGAACTGGCACCATAATTTGGAATTTGTGTCTTAGGAAAAAAGCTATCACTTGCAGTTTAACTGCATTATTTAGTGTTTTGTTTATCTTAATAATAGGTCATCAGGATTATAAGAACGGGTATGCAGCCCAAGGCTAATGATAGTGCTGGAGGGGACTGGAAAAGAAGAGGACTTTCTCTTTCAGTAAAAAAATTCAAACAACAACAACAACAAAAAGACACAACAGTATAGTGAAACTCCACGTAACAGATTCAGTCCAAATTCAATACTTATCAAGATTTTCCTTCACCTCTTTCATTTATTTCCCCACTTTTTATTCTGAGGCATGTTAAAGCAAATAGTTAATATAGGAAAGTGAGGTTAAATGCTTTATTTCCCCTGAGTTGTCAATTGTGAGAAAGTAGTATTATATACAAGTTACCTCCAACCTGACCAAGGAGGTGCGTGTGTGTGTGTTTGTGTGTGTATGTTTCATTTTGATTTTGTTTTTATTGCTTTGACTACCCTTCTCTTCGAGCACCATAACAGACTCATGGTTTTTTTTTATTTATTCAGTTTTGTGGCAGATGTTGTCCATTCCCTGCCCAAGTCATCTCCAACACTCACTATTCCCGAATAGAAAGAAGGAAAGCACCTGCAACTCCCCATCCTCCTATGCACAAGGCAGATGGATGTGCATAGGACGTATTTTGCGCACTCTCCCAGTCAGTAATGTGAGAGGACAAGTCCGAGGTGTGTTCCACACTATTTCCCAGGAGTCCCAGCAGGACTGATCCCCTGTAGTCCTGTACGTAACCTGCTTATTAATACACCTTATATTCGCTTCCTACCTTTTCCTGTCTTGCTTTATTCTTGTCTCCTGCAGTCATTCCCCAGTAAACCACATGCACTCAAATCCTTGTCTTGGGGTCTGCTTCTACGGGCACCCAGTCTAAGAAAGTTGATCCAAGTTATAGGAAGGTGATTAGAGAGATAGAACAATCCCTACAACTGGTAAATGGGGCAATGATTACCTCTGGTGTGGCATACCATTACAATTTCTTAGATTTCACCTACAGTTGATTGAGATGGGGAACATGAAGAAGGGAACGTACTGGCTTATGCAACAGATCTAATGCTTGAAAGATATAGGACGAGAGAAACTATGAGGATTGGGGAATTAGCTGTTGCTAACAGCCACAGGAGGTAAGAAAATAACAGACTGGGATCAGTAATCTATCAATTCAGGACACGATATGAAAGCTAGAATGCTTTAATATTAGTGTTTATAGAGACCACCATCTCCTGCACACAGTGGCTGAACTGAAAAAAAGGCGAAGTCCACAGCTCCTACACTGCAGTGTCTCCTACACTAGAAGTCAGGACCAACCCTAAAACCTATAATGAGGACTTCTGGGTGGAAGTGTTTGACCACTGGCAAGGCCCAGAGATTCCTGAGCCCTCTGGTCCGGGTGGGGTAATCTCCTTCTGCTGACTAGTGGGAAAGTAAACTTCCATTTTCGGAGGCCGTACAGAATACTTACTTGAAGTGGATTCCCTTCAAGATGGTATTATTTTCTTTTTAAAATCTCTACTTCTCCCTGACTCCTTTCATTGCATTTAGATATGTTTTATCAAACCCAATAGCCACTAACCACATACAACTATAAACCAGTTAAGCTAAAATACAATCAAATTATTCTGGTCTTATTCACAGTAGCCACATTTAAGGTAACTCAATAGCCACACATGGCTAGTGGCAACCACGTTGGATGGTGCACAGATTACAGAACATTTCCATAATTGCAGAAAGTTTTATTGGACAGCGCTGATCTAGGCCAGAGATTGGAAACTTATTTGAAAGAATCAGATAGTGAATGTTATAATGTTTGTAGGCTATATGATTCCTGTCACTGCTACTAAACTCTCCCATTGTAGCATGAAAGCAACTCTAAACCATATAAATAAATTAGCGTGGCTGTGTTCATTAATGTTACAATAGTTTTAAGTGTCAGGCCAAAGAGCCTTACTTTGCCAGTCTCTGGTCTACACCAAAAACTAGGGTCCACTCTTAGTAGGGTGCAGATAGGTAGTATTGTCAACACTACAGAAAGAGAAGAAATTATTCACTGAAGGGCTTATGTCTACCAATGTGTTTCAGGACAACATGCCTGGGAATGCAGCTTGCAGCTGCTCAGAGGAGACGATTACAAGGGTAGATGGGAAAGAGTGTATTGATATGAGTGCAGGCAAGATTTAACATCCCAGAAAGGACTTCTGGAGCCAAGCTTAATATACTATACAAATGGCTTAACTCTCAAGCCTACCATTTTCTGGAGACTTATAGTAAATGAAATGGAGATTCCAGAACTGCCTTGGCAGAGTACTATGGAAAGGATGAAAAGGATCAGAGATGTGTCAAACAAAAACAAAAATAAAAGCAACAGCAACAACAACAACAAACCCCAGCAATCTATGTTCTCCAGGAGGGAGCAGAGGATATCCCTTCCCTAAAGCAATGAGGAATGGAAGGAGTTAATAGTTATAATCATTCGTGGACCAGTGGCTGGTGTGGGAGGTTGTTACAGACCTGGGTTACTTAGTATCAATGGAGTTGATAAATGTCTGGCATAAAAGAGGCCAGGTGGTAACACTTAACCATCAGCAGCAAAGTGAATGTAATTCCATAAGGGCAGTGCAGCTGGAATGACAATAAGGAGCCCTTAATCCATAGGAATCTGTGAAGATGTTCAATAGACCATGGTATTTTTAGGGTCGAGGAAGTTGGGCAGCTAATGATCAGTTGCGGGTGAGCAGAAAGCTGCCCAACTTCTAATGATCAGTTGTGGGTGAGCAAAAAGCTGCCATATTGGAAAATTATGATCTTTCATACCATTCTCAGGCTGAGTTAATTGAAGGGAAAGCTATTTCCCTTGAAGGAAATATGCTATGATGCTACAGTAGCTATTTTCCCAATGGATTTATATTCACTTACCAGATAATTGTACACTCAGGGAAAGGAGATTTTTCAAGGGCTATGGGTACTGGATTGTAGGTGATACTGATAAATGAAGAGAATCAAAATGCCCATGGGCTATGGAAGCCATGTGACAAATAGAGTCTTATCCCAGGTCTATCTCACAGTGAATACAATGGATCTGTTATCCCACCCTATGATGATTTTTTTTCCAGCCCCCAAATGCATCATCAGGATGAATTTATCCAGAACTTGGTAAAACCCTCATATTTATGACTTAATTTTGTGTTGTGAAGTAGGAGTAGTATGAGAAAGGAAGTTAGTGGAAGTATTATAACAGAATAATGGCTCCTTAAATATGTCCATGTCCTACTCTCTGGGACCTATGGATTTATTAGTTTACTTTGCAAAGGGTAACTAAAGTTGCAGATGAAACTAAAGTTGCTAATCAGCTGACTTTCAGTTGAGGGGATTATTCTGGATTATCTAGGTGGTCCAAACAGTCCTAAGAGTCCTTATAAATGGAAGAAGGAGGCAGAAAAAGAAGCCAGTCAGAGAATTAAAGATGCTACACTGCTGGCTTTAAAGGTGGAGGAAGGGTTCCTGAGAGTTCTTCCCTGCCTGCCAAAGAATACAGGCCGTCTCTAGAAGCTGGAAAAGTCTTCTAGGAAGCAAATTCTCTAGACTTCAAGAATAAATACAGTTCTGCTGAAAACTTGGTTTCATTTCATTGAGACCTATTCTGTACTTCTAATATCCAGAACTGTAAAATAACAAATTATTTTAAGCACTAAATTTGTGGTAATTTGCTACAGCAGTAATAGAAAACTAATATAGGAAACTCTTAAATTTGTACCAATAACCTCCATCCCTGCAAGAAATTAGAACTTAAGCAATAACACGTCCCAGATGAATGGCAGAGATGAGCACCACTCTCATGGACTTAAAAGATGTTGAGGCGGCACATCATATTCTATTTTAACTCGCTGAAATGAGTTGAAACAGAACCCCCTGAAAATCAAATGGTTCATGGCAGAGGATGGTGAACTACCATAAACTTAAACAAGTGGGACCCCCAGTTTCAGCTGCTGTGCCAAATGTAGTATCTTTACTAAAATAGATCAAAACAGTATCTGGCATACAGAATGCAGCTATTGATCTAGTAGATACATTCTTTTGCATTCCTGTCATGAAGGAGAATCAAAAGATGTTCCTGGGAATGACAGCAGTACACATTCATTTATAGTTGTGTCAGGGCAATACTACTTTGCTAGTCATGGTAGTCTTTATATTCCAGAGAACATTATGTTGGTCTAACACATTAATGATATCATGTTAACCAGAACTGGTGAGCAGGAAATGTCAAGTATTCTGAATGTTCTGAAATTCATGTACATAACAGGGTAAGAAGAAAATCTTATGAAGGAAGTCTTATGAATACCACATTGGTGATGTTTTTAGGGGTCCAGTTGTTTGCAGTGTGCTATGATATTCCCTCCAACATAAAAGACAAGTTATTGCATCTTGAACATTCTATCACCAAGAAAGATTTAGAATTACTTATATGTTTAATTTTTTTCATATAGTAAGAAGTCTGAATCTTAAGTGTACAACCTGATGAATTTTACACACACACACACACACACACACACACACACACACGAGGAGAGAGAGATCTCAAATATTCATGATACATATCAAGAACATTCCTATTGTCCCCGAAAGTTTTCTATGCCTTGCTCAGTCAATAATTTCCCCCAAAGGTAAGAATTATTCTAACTTCTATCACCTTATGTTAACTTGACCTATTTTTCACTTCATCTAAATGGAATCATAGTGTATATAACTTCTGTATTTTACTTATTTTGTACAATATGTTTCTGATATTTATCTATGTTGTTTTTTGTTACAGTAATTTATTTTTTTACTGAGGCATAGTATTCTGTTGTATGGATGTACCAAAATATATTCATCAAGTGTCTTGCTGATGGATGCATGTGCTATTTTCAGTTTTGGGATATTATAAATAAAGCTTCTATGAACATTCTTGAACATGTTTTTGTGGACATATGCACTCAATTATTTGGGGAATATAGCCAGGGTTAAAATTGCTAGTTAAAAAGTGAGCATATATTTAACTTTATTAGAAACTGCCAAACCATTTTCCAAAGCACAGCTATTGAAGAACAAGCCTTTTGTACTTTTATCAATAATATACGAGAGTTTCACTTGCTCTACATCCTTCTGAACACTTGGTTTTGTCAATCTTCTTAAAGTATTAGCCGTTTTGTGTGTGTATAATAGCACCTCATTTAATTTTCAGTTCTCTAGTGATTGATAATGTTGAATGTCTTTTTGTATGCTTATTGGTCACTTGGACTTCTAATATCCAGAACTGTAAGGTAACAGATTACGTTGTTTTAAGCACTAAATTTGTGGTAATATGCTACCGGAGTAATAGAAAACTAATATAGGAAGCTCTTAAATTTGTACCGATGCCTAGTAAGTCTTTTGCTGTTTGTTTTATGAAATATTTATCATTTTTTATTGCTTTCTAGTTCATTATATATTCTAGATATGAATCCTTTGTCAAATATATGTGTTTAAAATATTATCTCATAGCCTAGGGCTTCCCTTCTTACTTTCTTAAACACATCTTTTGATGAGAAGTTTTAAGTTTTTATGAAGTCCTATTATTATTACATTTTCTTTTGTGGTTAGTACTTTTCGTATTCCACACAAGAAACCTTTCTTTACTCCAAGGTCATTGATGTTTTCTTCTAGAAACTTTATGGTTTATGTCCTTCCATTTAGATCTGTGATAAATTTCAGATTAATTTATAGGTACAGTATGAATTAGGGGTCAACGTTTACTTTGTCCCTATAGGGACATCATGTTGTTTCAGCATTATTTATTGAAAAGACATTCTTTTCTTCATTTAAATGCATTGGGGCCTTTGTTGAAAATCAAGTAATTAAATGCATGTAGGCCTATTTCTGGATTTTTTTATTCTGTTCCATAGATCTATGTATTCATATCCAAACACCACACTGTCTTAATTACATAGCTTTATTAAAGGTCTTAAACTCTGACAGTGTACATATGGTAAATTTATTTTCAAGATTGTCTTGGCCATTCTAAGTCCTTTGCATTTCCATATAAATTTTAATATCATCTTGCCAATTTACATAAGTAAATATTGCTAGATTTTGATTGGGATTATATTAAATCTATAGGCCAATTTAGAGGGTTTTTAAAAAATTCACCTTGCTTCTACTCTGTTTTATTTTATTTATTTTTCAAATTTTATTTTTCCATAAATGATTGGGGTACAGGTGGTATTTGGTTACATGACTAAGTTCTTTAGTAGTGATTTGTGAAATTTCGGTGCACCCATCACCCAAGCAGTATACACTGTATCATATTTGTCATCTTTTATCCTTTGCCCCCTGCCATTCTTCTCCACAAGCCCTCAAAGTCCATTGTATCATTCTCATGCCTTTGCATTCTCATAGTTTAGCTCCCACATTCAGTGAGAACATACAATGTTTGGTTTTCTATTCCTGAATAATCTCCAATTTCATCCAGGTCACTGTAAGTGCTGTTAATTTATTCCTTTTTTTTTTTTGGCTGCATAGTATTCCATCACATATATATATATGCAAGCATTCCATCACATATATATGTGCAAGTATCTTTTTCGAATAATGACTTCTTTTCCTCTGGGTAGATACCCAGTAGTGGAATTGCTGGATTAAATGGTAGTTTTTAAATGGTGGTTCTACTTTTAGTTTTTTGAGGAATCTCCACACTGTGTTCCAGAGTGGCTGTACTAGTTTACATTCCCATCAACAGTGTAGAAGTGTTCCCTGTTCACCACAACTATGCCAGCATCAGCTGTTTGTTGATTTTTTGATTTTGGCCATTCTTGCAGGAGTAATGTAATATTGCATTGTGGTTTTGATTTACCTTTCTCTGATCATTAGTGATTTTGAGCATTTTTTCATATATTTGTTGGCCATTTGTATATCTTCTTTTGAGAATTGTCTATTCATGTTTTTAGCTCACACATTTTAATCAATTATAGATTCCTTTTGATTCTTTATGTATACAATCATATCATGTGCAAATAAAGGCAGTTTTAAGTCTTTCTAATCTCTATCTATTTATTTCTTTTTCTCACTGTATAACACTGGCTAAAACCACAAGTACAGGAACTGAATAAAACTAGAGAGAGTGAAAATCATTGCCTTGTTCCCAATTTTATAACTTGTAAAGAGATCTCCTACTAATGTCGTATTTAAAGCTTAAATATAAAATACTTTCCCAAACTTTGGAGAAAGTGTGTTGATCCCCCTCAAAGCTGTCAGCCTTCTGAATCATCTAGAAATAAGTTTGGAGCAATATGCTAAACTGTGATATATGCTGTCTGGATTACCATTTCCAGTTAGTATGCAGACTTTAACGGATCATTGTTCCTAGGGTGAAAATGAAAAATTAAATTTAATAAAGTCATATTTCTAATAGATTTATTTTAGATCACTTTTATGTTCACAGGACAATTGAACAAAGAGTACAGAGAGTTCCCATATAGCCACCCCACTCCCTGCACACACACATACACACAAATGGCTTCTCCCGCTATCAACATCTCATACCAGGATAGTACATTTATTATAATTGATGAACATACATTAGAACAGCATTACCGTGGCTCATGCCTGTAATCCCAGCACTTCGGGAGGCCGAGGCGGGTGGGTCACGAGGTCAAGAGATCGAGACCATCCTGGTCAACATGGTGAAACCCCGTCTCTACTAAAAATACAAAAAATCAGCTGGGCATGGTGGCGCGTACCTGTAATCCCAACTACTCAGGAGGCTGAGGCAGGAGAATTGCCTGAACCCAGGAGGTGGAGGTTGCGGTGAGCCGAGATCGCGCCATTGCACTCCAGCCTGGGTAACAAGAGCGAAACTCCGTCTCAAAAAAAAAAAAAAGAACAGCATTATAGAGTTCAGAGTTAACATTAGAGTTCACTCTTGGTGTTTTACATCCTAAAGGTTTTGACAAATGTGTAATGATATGCACCTATCAATGTGGTAGAGAATAGTTTCACTGCCCTAAAAATGTCCTGTGCTCTGCCTATTTACCCCTCCCATTCTTTAAGCCCTGGAAACTACTGATCTTTTTCTTGACTCTATGGTTTTTCTTTTTCTAGAATGTCATAGTTGGAAAAATACAGTAAGTAGCCTTTTCAGGTTGGCTTTTTTTCACTCAGTAATAGGCATTTAAGATTCCTCTGAGGGATCCAAGGCTGAATAGGAAGAGCTCTGGAGTGCAGTTCCCAGCGAGAACAACACAGAGGATGAGTGATCACCACATTTCCAAATGAGTAATTACTACTCATAGACCAGGAGATTCCTGGGCTAAAAAGCACTATGAGTTTCCAGCATGCCTGTTTCAGCTGGCACAGCAGGTCTCCACACAAAAACTCACACAAATCTGGGTAGCCATTTCAACTGCTGCCTGGAACACGTAGGGGACAGAGCTGCCCATTCAACTGAAAAAAAGGGGACTGAAACAGGGAGCCAGGTGATCTGGCTCGGCAGGTCCCAGCCCCACAATTACCAGCAATCTGAAAATGCTCTGGATTGAGAGTTTCACAGCAAGTGCAGTTGGGCCTGGGACGGTATAGTCTGTAGGGGGAAGGGCATCCACAACTACTGAGGCAGTCTGCCATAACTGAGGCAGTCTGCCATTACAGAGGCAGTCCGCTATTACAGAGGCAGACTGCCATTACAGAGGCAGTTCCAACTATACCTCTATAAACAAAACCACAAGGAAGTTCACATAGCAGTTGGGCAGAGCCCACGAAAGCTCAGCAACACCTCTGCTGGCAGACTGTGACTAGGCTACCTAATCACTGGGCAGGGCATCTCTGAAAAAAGGCAGAAGCACAACAGGAACTTATAAATAAAGCCCCACCTTCCCAGGACAGAGCACCTGGGAATAAAGGCAGTTATGAGTTCCGCTTCAGCAGACTTAAACATACCTGCCCAGCAGCTCTGAACAAAACAATGAAGCTCACAGCTCAGCACTTGAGATCCTATAAGGGACAGACTCTCTCCTCAAGCAGCTACCCGACCCCCGTATATCCAGAGAGACACCTCATAAAGGAGAGCTCAAGCTGACATCTGGCAGGTATCCTTCTGGAACAAACATAACAGAAGAAGAAACTGGCAGCAACCTTTACTGTTCTGCAGCCACTGCAGGTAACCCCCAGGCAAGCAGGGTCCAAAGTGGGCCTCCAGCAGTCCTACAGAAGAGGGGCCTGACCATTAGAAGTAAAACTAAAAAACAGAAACAAATAACTTCATCATCAAAAAAAAGGATGTCCACTCAGAGACCCCATCCGAAAGTCACCAACTACAAAGACCACAGGTAGATAAATCCACAAAGATGGGACGAAACCAGTGCAAAGTGATGAAAACACCCAAAACCAGAACACCTCTCCTCCTTCAAGGGATCAAAGCTCCTCACTAGCAAGGGAACAAAGCTGGACTGAGAATGAGTCTGATGAATTGACAGAAACAGGTTTCAGAAGGTGGGTAATAACAAACTTCTCTGAGCTAAAAGAACATGTTCTAACCCAAGGCAAAGAAACTAAGAACCTTGAAAAAAGGTTTGATGAAATGTTAATGAGAATAAACAGCTTAGAGAAGAATAGAAATGACCTGATGGAGCTGAAAACGCAACACAAGAACTTTGCGAAGCATACACAAGTTTCAATAGCCGAATCGACCAATCAGAAGAAAGGATATCAGAGATTGAAGACCAACTCAATGAAATAAAATGAATAGCCAAGATTAGAGAAAAAAGAGTAAAAATAAATGAACAAGGCCTCCAAGAAATATGGGATTATGTGCAAAGACCTAATCTACGTTTGATAGGTGTACCTGAATGGGATGGAGAGAATGAATCAAAGCTGGAAAACACTCTTCAGGATATTATCCAAGAGAACTTCCCCAACCCAGGAAGGCAGGCCAATATTCAAGTCCAGAAAATACAGATAACACCACAAAGATATTCTTCAAGAAGAGCAACCCCAAGGCATATGATCGTCAGATTCACCAGGGTTGAAATGAAGGAGAAAATGCTAATGGCAGCCAGAGAGAAAGGCTGGGTTACCCACAAAGGGAAGCCCATCAGACTCACAGTAGATCTCTCAGCAGACACCCTATCAGCCAGAAGAGAGTGGGGGCCAATATTCAACATCCTTAAAGAAAAGAACTTTCAACCTAGAATTTCATACTAAGAACAACTCTATGTACATAAACCAGTAAGCCTGGAATAAATGAATAAATTCCTGGACATGTTTATAGACTTATGTATGTTGAACCAGCCTTGCATCCCCAGGATGAAGCCTGCTTGATCATGATGGATAAGCTTTTTGATGTGCTGTTGCAATCAGTTTGCATATATATATATATATAAATAATTGCACTTTAGGTTCATATATATATATAATTGCACTTTAGGTTCTGGGGTAAATGTGCAGAACATGCAGGATTGTTGCATAGGAACATACATGGCAATGAGGTTTGCAGTCTCCATCCCCCATCATCTATATCTGGCATTTCTCCCCACGTTATCTCTCCCCAACTCCCTACCCCCTGCTGTTCCTCCCCTAGTTCCCCACAACAGACCCCAGTGTGTGATGCTCCCCTCCCTGTGTCCATGTGTTCTCATTGTTCAACACCCTTCTATGAGTGAGAACATGTGGTGTTTGATTTTCTGTTCTTGTGTCAGTTTGCTGAGAATGATGGTTTCCAGATTCATCGCCAGTATTTTGTTGAAGATGTTTGCATCTATGTTCCTCATGGAGATTGGTCTGAAGTTTTCTTTTTTTGTTGTTGAGTCTCTGCCAGGTTTTGGTAGCAGGATGATGTTTGTCTCATAAAATGATTTGGGAAGGATTGCCTCTTTTTGGATTGTTTGGAATAGTTTCAGAAGGAGTGGTACCAGCTCCTCTTTGTATGCCTGGTAGAATTCGGCTGTGAACCCATCTGCACTTGGGCTTGTTTTAGTTGGTAGGCTATTAATTGCTGCCTCAACTTCAGCCCTTGTTATTGGTCTATTCAGGGTTTTGACTTTTTCCTGGTTTAGGCTTAGGAGGATGCAAGTGTCTAGGAATTTATCCATTTCTTACAGGTTTACTGGTTTATGTGCATAGAGTTGTTTGTAGTAATCTCTGATTGTAGTTTGTATTTCTGTGGAATCAGTGGTAATATCCCCTTTATTGTTTTTTATTGCATCTATTTGATTCTTCTCTCTTTTCTTTTTTATTAATCTGGCTAGAGGTCTGTCTATTTTGTTGATCTTTTCAAAAAACCAGCTCCTGGATTTATTGATTTTTTGAAGGCTTTTTTATGTCTCTATGTCCTTCAGTTCTGCTCTGATCTTAGTTATTTCTTGTCTTGTATTTGGGAAAAAAGCCCAAATAACCTCCTATTTATTTGCCAAAATCAGTGAAAATACTTCAGCTCTTATCTCACTGGCAACATTTTGGCAATCTTCTCAAAAATCCTCCCTCTTGACTCCTAAGACATTGAACTGTTGCTCTTTTCTCCCTGGCCCCTTTTTCTCACCTCTCATCTCCCGAGCTGTTGGTATTCCCCAGAGTTTCAATTTCCGCATTCCTCTCATGGATGCCTTCCCTGAGTAATGACATTTTTCCACACCAGTGGCCCAAGCCAAAGCTAATATTTCCCTAAATATTTACTACCAGCTCAGATATTTTCCCTAATGGCATAATAGCAGTATGCCCCTTGAATCATCCCTATCCAACAACAGCCCAAATCCAACCTAACTAAAACTGACCCCATATTTTATGTTGTCCACTTTAGGGAATGGAACTACCCAAAAAAGTTGTCAAGCCTGAAAACTGGGCATAAGCCTAAATCTCTCCTACTACTACTTTCAAACAGTCCTTAATTAATCTCTTATTTATACTCCTTCTATTCATTCCCCGTGCTAATATCTTGTTCCAGATCTTTTTCATTTCTTGACTCTTATTGAAACAAACCCTTATCTTCTCTCCTGCCTCTAGCCTGATTTCTCTACAATCCATCATCTGTCACACTGTTAGAACAATCTTTCTAAAGCCGCCCCCCGCCCCACCCTGACAACTGAAAACCCTCCAACAGCATCCATTGGCTTTGGGGAAAAGAAAACACATCTCATAACATGGTTTCTAAACCATTCAGGAGGCATGAATCTTGCCATTTTCATTTTCCTAAGTGAGAAAAGCTCTCCCTTACCTAAGAAATGTACCATGTGCTATTTCTTCTTCCTGCTAATTAGAATACTTCATTTTTATGCTTCCTTCCTACCTTGCTATGTTATTCATTATGCTTTACTTTAATTGTGGGTTGACTTCTTGCCTTCCCTCTTACCCTGAAGACACCTTAGGGGCAAGCACAAGTTGACTTTAATACCTCAAACCTCTGTGGTTTGGCTGGCACCTACTTAACGGGTGAGTGAATGAAGTACCCCTCCACAGCTGAGCTTCCTACTCTGCTGACAGTGACTGATTATTCTGCTTTTTGTCTGGGGCTTTCTATATCTCAATGTGACATTCTTGCTTTTCCTCAGTCCTCAGTGGACTGGTTTTATCCTATATAAAGTCTTGCTATGGCTCCTATGTGACGTTCTATTACCACCCCACTCACTGGCCTAATACTTTCTGTCATTGTCAATGTAAGCATTGGCCTATAGATTGGACCTCTTTACAGAAAGTACTCTATTCCATGTAATCTCCATACCCAGTTTAATTCAGCTTAGAGTTTCCCTAGACGCAAGCTCAAAACTGCCTGAAGAGCTATCCTCTGACACCTATTGGCCTCTGCTTTCCACTTAAACAGGAATTGACCCTTGAGGTCCAAGCTACCTAAAATTAAAACAGCATCAAAATAATTATACCAAGGATTTGGGATAGATAGGTGGTTACTAATGTATAATTTAAGGTTATACACATCTGGCAGAAATTGTTGGCACAAATTAAGGGGGAAAATAAGATGGCTTTACAATTAGCAAATGAGAAACTGAACCCTCCATGTACCTTTGCCACAAGGAGGGAGGGAGTGAGGAAAAGCAACATAGAAAATATAGAAAACATAAAAGAAGAAAGGTAGGAGCCAAGAAATAGTATTTCTTGCTAGGGTACACCTAGAAGTAACTGAGATAATTGTTCAGGAGAGATCTTCAGAAAAGGCTTCCAAGTCATTGTTTCTCAGAGGAAAGGGTTGTCTGGTAGGGTGGGGAGTGGAGCCTTGGGGGTGTGATGAAGTGGGTGAAGGAATTTTTCTGCAGTCAGACTGCCTGTTTCTGAACCATGGTTCTACCACTTACTAGATCAAATCATTAACCTTTTTTGCCTCAGTTTTCTCATATACTCTTTGGGGATATCATGATATATCAGAATATAATGAAAATCCCATGAAATAGCTGATGTAAAGTACTTTCTCAACACATAGAGTTCAATAAAGGTCAGATGATGGTGATGTGGTTATTTTTCTTCTTGTACCAATATTCTTAGCACTGAATTGGCTCAAGAAAAACTGATGGGGATTTGGATACACCTGCTTCACTGCTGAATTGTACCAAACATTGAAAGAATAACTCATACCAGTTCTCAAATTTTTCCAAAAAATTAAAGAAGGGGGAATTCTATCTAGTGCTTTCTACCAGGCAAATTTCACCCTGATACCAAAACCAGACAAGGACCCAACAACAGAAAATAATGAACCAATAGTCATGATGAGCATGAGTGCAAAAATCTTCAACAAAATACTAGCAAAGCAAATCCAATAGCAAATCAAAGAGATTATACACAATAATCAAGTGGAATTTAATCCAGGGCTGCAAGGATTGTTCAACATACACAAATCAATAAACGTAATACATCACATCAACTGAATGAAGGACAAATACCATATGATCATCTCAGCAGATGCATAAAAAGCATTTGATAAAATTCAACATGCTTTCATGATAAAAACTCCCAATAAATTAGATGTAGAAGTACATACCTCAACACAATAGAGGCCATATAAGACAAACCCACAGCTAACATAATACTTTTCCTCTAAGAACTGGAAAAGACAAAAATGTCCACTTTCATCACTCATATTCAACATAGTACTGGAGGTCATAGTCAGAAATATTAGGCAAGAGAAGGAAATAAAGAACAGCCAAATTGAAAGGAAAAGGTCGAATTGTTCCTGTTTGCAGATGGCATAATTTTATATATAGAAAAACCTAAAGCTTCTACCAAAACTAGTAAAGTTCAATATAGCTGCAGCATACAAAATCAATACACAAAACTCAGTAGCATTTTGATACATTAATAACAAACTAACTGAAAAAGAAATCAAGGAAACATTCATTTACAATAGATACAAAAATAAAATACCTCAGAATAAATCTAATCAAGGAGATTAAAGATTTCTATAATGAAAACTACAAAACACTAATGAGAGAAATTGTAAATGACACACACACCACACATACACACAAATAGAAGATATCCAATGTTCATGAATTGAAAAAATTAATGTCATTAAAATGACCATACTATCAAAAGCAATCTACAGATTCAATACACTCACTTTCAAAACACTAAAGACTGTTCACAGAAGTAGAGAAAAATATCCTAAACATTTTTTATAGAACCAGAAAAGACCCAAAGTAGACAAAGCAGTCTTAAGCATAAAGAATAAAGCTGGAGACATCACGCTACCTAACTTCAAAGTATACTACAAAGCTAGAATAACAAAAACTGCATGTTACTGGCATAAAAACAAACCCAAAAGACAAATGGAACAGATTGAGATTTACGAAATAAATCCACCTATTTACAGCCAACAGATTTTTGACAAAGTCACCAAGAACATACATTGGAGAAATACCACCATTTTCAATGAATGGTGGCTAGGAAAACTGGACAACCATTTGCAGAACAATAAAATTAGACCCCTGTCTCTCAGTATATATAAAAATCACCTTAAAATAGATTAAAGACTTCAATGTAAGTCCCAAACTATAAAACTACTAGGAAAAAAATAGGGGAAATTCTTCAGAACATTTGTCTGAGCAAAGGTTTTATTAACCCAAAAGCATAGACAACAAAAGCAAAAATGGACAAATGGGATTACATAAAGCTAAAAAGCTTCTGCACAGTGAAGGAAACAATCAACAGAGTGAAGAAACAACCTATAGAATTGGAGAAAATATTTGCAACCTATTTATCTGACAAGGGATTAATATCCAGAATACACAAGGAATTTAACAGCAAAATCATCATCATCATCATCATCACTCTAAGAGTAAAAATGTGCAAATTATCTATTAGGCCAGTGCAAAAGTAATTGCACTTTTTGCTGTGACTTTTAATGGCAAAATTGCAATTACTTTTGAACCAGCCTAATACATAGGCCTGTCTCAAAAGAAGACACACAAATGGTCAAGAAGGATATGCAAAAATGCTCAACATCACTAATCATCAAGGAAATACAGATCAAAACTACAGCGATATATCATCAGTCAGTTAGAATAGCTGTTATCAAAACATATCATGTGTTAAGATATCATCTTAGCCAGTTCAAATGGCTGTTATCAAAATGACAAAAAAAATAACAAATACTGGCAAGATGGGGAGAGGGAGGAACTCTTATTTGATGTTGATAGGAAAGTAAATTAGTACAGCAATTATGGAAAACAGAATGGAGGTTCCTCAATGAACTAAAAATAGAGCTACTATATGATCCAGCAATCCCACTACTGAGTATATATCCAAAGAAAAGAAATCAGTATGTCCAAGAGATACCTGCACTCCTGTTTATTACAACACTATTCACAATAGCCATGATCTGGAATCAACCTAAGAGATTATCTACAGATGAATGGATAAAGAAAATGTAGTATATATAAACATGGGAATACTATTCAACCATAAAAATGAATGTAATCCTTTCATTTTTGCCAATGTGGATGAACCTGGAGGACTGTGTTAAGTGAAATAAGCCAGGCATAGAGAGATAAATATGTTCTCACTCATATGTGGAAACTAAAAAAGTTGATCCCATAGAAATGGAGTAGTTACTAGATGCTGGCAATAGTAGGGGGATAGTGAGAAGTTGGTTAACAAATATGAAATTACAGCTAGGAGGGATAAGACCTAGTGTTCTATAGCACTGTAGGGAGATATGTTAATTACCCTGATTTGGTCATTACACATTGTATACACGTATTGAAATAGCAGACTGTACCCCAGAAATATGTACAATGGTTATGTGTCAATTAAAAAGAATAGTAATTTCAGAAATTCCTTTAAAAATTGTTCAATAAGGAAGCCAACTATGCCATTTTTGTGGAAAAATAATAATAAGAACTGCAGGGTTGGATGCATTGTTCCATCCCAAAAATTTCATTCTTTCCACTCTATGCCACTCAATCTTGGCCTATTTGCTCTCAGATTCATCCCAGTCTTCTCCTTGTTCAGGCCTAGATTGCAGGATAATATCCCAGACCCCCCTTCCCCCCAACCCCGCTGTCTGCTGCCTTCTGGTTCATTTTGCATGAGCCACTACAAGAAGATTGGAGGGTGGGAGGAAGGGAGGCCAGGGTAGTCATTCCTCTCCCTGTCTGCTCAAGAGATGTCTCCGGCAGTTGCTGAGTCTCTTCCTTGGCTCCAGATGTCATCATGGTTCCAACTTCCATGGAGGTCAAGTAACTCTGACTTTCCCTTTTCTCTTCCACTCCTAGGTGGTAAGGGGCTTCCTACTCTGGCTAATATCTGAGTTGTGTCACTGTTTCCTATTTCATTTTTTCTTCTATTATCTGTGCAGCCAATCCCTTGAATTAAATTCTCACCCTTGAAAAATAGCGTGGTTTCTGTTTTCTGGTTTGGAGTTAACTAATATTCTCCTCTTTCCTGTCCCAGCCATCTTGTTACTGTCTGTGGGCTGCTGATGTTAAGGGACACTGCCTGGAGCTTGTGAAGCTTGAAAAATGGGACGCTGACTGATTCTACATCCCTCTCACCTCTGGAAATAATCAAAGTCTGGGTGGGAAGTCCTTCTGTACACACAAAGGCTCTTAAGCAGACGCATTCCCTATCCTGAGCTGTGTAGGACGATTCCCCAACAGTCCCCAAACATTGCTGCTGTCTATATGACAGCAAAGAAATGTTTTGGCAGAAGCCAGTCTGGGCATCAAAATGCGGAGGCCCATATGTTTCCGTTAACTTCCTGCCAAAATGTTGTTGTTTGGTTATGAAAAATATAACTTTCTAATTCAGAATAAAAAGTGAACCCAGGATACCTTTTAAACTTAAAAAAAAAAAGCAAATAAAAATTAGTTAAAATATAATGAAAATAATTAAAGGGGAAGAGGGACTGAGAATGGAACATGCAAAAAAATGTTTAACAGGCTAGAAGTTTCTGTTGTCTGCCACATCCTGGGATTATAACCTCGGTGGCTAACCCCTGCACCAGTTGGGTGAATGTACCAGCTGGGCATTTGAAGGCCTGAGCTCTTCAATATGCTCCTACCGAAGAAGGATAATTTGGCTCTTAGAAAATATAGACAAAGAAAGAAAAGAGTGGCAGAACCTCATACAGAGAGAAAATATAGCAGTGGACTGGGAAATAAAGCAAATTTTGCAAGTGTAACCTTTTCATTCCTTGTCAGAAATCATAATTTGCAAATTATAAGGTACACTCATGAGTTGGTAATAATTAAAAAAAAAAAGGGATGCTAGTAAGGGCTTTGGGATGCATGGCCCCAGTGATTGAGGAATTCTGAGGGGCATCATTTTAAACATAGGTTCCATGCTGCTGGTCCCACCCATTCCCCAGGTCCACTCCAGAAGTCACCTGCATATAGTTCCCAGATGTGCTGATGGTGTCTTGCTTCTCTCTACCTGTGGGGTTTCTCTGGCATGCTCATCTGTACACAAGGAAGTGCTGGAGAGTAAGGACAGAGAAAAGAACTTCAGCCATGGAGAGACAGAAACTGGTGGATAAACACCGAGGTTTTTCACTCTCTGATGGCACAATTATAAAGTATCTTCCACAGTGTCCTAGAAAGTTTCAGGTAGCTCCCAGTTTCCCACGTGATAGCCCAGTCATTAACACATGTTTACTATCTTTACTTCCTTCCTGATTTATCAGTTTACCATTACTTCACCATGCTTCCTGGGATCACTCCCCAAATAAACTAACTGCACTGAAATCCTTATCCCAAGTACTTCCTTTGGAGCAACCCAATCCTTAGACAATATCATTCTCTCTAGCTCAGGGGTCAGTCTTTCCTACCATATCCTTCAGTAGTTAGCCAACCTATGCTTGAATTAGGGCTTTTAAGAACACCACCACTAAGAAATGCCAAGAACAGAACAGAAAGCTAAAATCTTAATGTTAATGTTGCAATCCACATACTATTAACAGAGAACTTGCAGGGCTGCCAATGGTCAACACGGCTTTCTGTAATTATTTTATAAAAAATACAAAGGCTGACTATTAAGCCCAAATATCCCTATGCATAAAACCTAGAACAAATTAAAAATACTCTATTGAGATTTTATTAACCTTTTTAAAAGAGGCTATTTTGCATCAGATATTATGCTAAGATTTTTCATGTCATGTATTAAATCACAATCATTCTATTATGATTAAATAAAATTGAGCTCATTTTATAGTTGAGAATACCAAGAATTAATGGTAAAACAACTTGCTCAGAGCTTTAGATTTTTTCTTTTTTTGGTGGGGGTAATTTTGGATTTGGTATCTGTCTTAGTCTGTTTTCTGTTGCTTATAAAATAATGCCTAAAATTGGGTAATTTATTTTAAAAAATAATTTATTTCTTACAGTTACAGAGGCTGAGAAGTGACACGTCAAAAGGGTATATCTGGTGAGGGCCTTCTTGCTGGTGGGGACTCTCTGCAGAGTCTTGAGATGGCAGAGGGCATCAAATGGTAAGGGGGCTGAGTGTGCTGGCTTAGGCTTCTCTTTCTCTCCCTATAACATCTCACTCCCATGATAGCCAATTAATCCATTCATTGATTAATCAACTATTCATTGGTCAATAAATGGATCAATTCATTCATGAGGGCAGAGTCCTCATAACCCAATCACCTCTTAAAGGCCCTACCTCTCAGTATTGTCACATTGGGGATTAAGTTTCAACATGAGTTTCAGAGGGGACAAACATTCAAATCATAGTATTATCTTTGGGGATATATGTGAAAGAGACTAAGTACTCTGCCCTTAAATCCATATGCTCCAAGATGTTTCCTAACTTCTCCTACAATTTGGTTGGAACTAATTAATGGGGTTCTGGCCAGTGAGGAATGAGTTAAAATAACGTAAGCCTTTCCCAGAGCATCCCTAAAGTTTTCTGGTATGGCTATCCAGCCTTTTAATCCCCAAACTTCGGCAATGTTGGAGCTCAAGTATTCATGATGACACAGCTATGAGATGGGAGAGGGCTACTAACCATTGTGTGAGCTGGAAATAATCTTTATTGTCAATGTCACTGAAAGCTAGGAAGTTGACTATTTTGCAAATTATGGATTTTTTATTTTTGTTTCTGTTTTTCACTGCATCTCTGGTACTCAAGCTACCAGCATGTAGCACTGGATTTGCAGTTGGCCAGTAGGTGGTGAAGAAACTAATAGTGGAGGCTGGAAAAGTCTTGATTTATGTCATGTAGAAGCAAAACATTTGAAAATTTGTACCTGCAATAATTTGCAAGATGGCCTATGTGATTACTGACCTGACATCTCTAGGGGAAAAGGTTGGAAAACAGTATGTTATCATTGTGTGTTGGCTCCTATTGGCTGTGTTTGGCAAGATGTTACATAGAAGAGATGAGTTTAGAAGACAATTGATGAGTTCACAAAGAGAAATCAAGTTCAGAAATTTGAGGCATTATAGGATTGGAAAAGCCACTGCTTCTAGATTTCAAAAGGTAAAGGTAGAATTTAAAAGGTTTTGATCAGCAAATATCCAGCCAAATATGAATGATTCTGAACACAGATCAGATTAAAGGAGTGACCTTTCTCTCCACACTAGAAATAGAGGTAAGAAAAGAGTAGATTTGAGGACTATATCTAGAAAATAACTTTAGATGTTTTTATTACCGCATGGAACTGATTAGAATCAAATAGATCAAAAGTCTGCTAAATTTCTGAAGGATGTTATTTCCCCCTCAAAACTCTATGAACAAGGGGGGGGGCAAGATGGCCATCTAGAAACAGCTGTGGTCAGAGGCTCGCACCAAGAAGAATGAAAACAGTGAGTGAATCCTGCACCAGCAACTGATGATCTGTTAACCAGAATAACCAGTTTGGAGAGGAACATAAATAGCCCAATGGAACCAAAAAACACAACACAAGAACTTCACAATGCAACCACAAGCATCAATAACCGAACAGACCAAGCAGAGGAAAGAATTTCAGAGCTTGAAGACTATCTTGCTGAAATAAAACAGGTAGACAAGATTAGAGAAAAAAAAGAATGAAAAAAATGGACAAAACCTCTGAGAACTATAGAATTATGTAAAAAGAACAAGCCTATGACTGATTGGGGAATGGAACCAAGCTGGAAAACATACTTCAAAATATCATCCAAAATAACTTCCCCAACATAACAAGACAGACCAACATTCAAATTCAGGAAATCCAGAGAACCCCGGTAAGTTACTCCATGAAAAGGTCAACCCCAAGACACATAATCATCAGATTCTCCAAGGTCAAAATGAAGGAAAACATGTTCAGGGCAGCCAGAAAGACCAGGTCACCTCTAAAGGGAAGCCCATCAGACTAACAGCAGGCCTCTCAGCAGAAATCCTACAAGCAAGAAGAGACTGGGGATTAGTATTCAACATTCTTAAAAGAATTTCATATCTGGCCAAACTAAGCTTCATAAGTGAAGGAGAAATAAAATCCATTCCAGACAAGCAAATCCTAAGGGAATTTGTTACCACCAAGTCTGCCTTGCAAGGGGTCTTGAAGAAAGCAGTAAATATAGAAGGGAAAAACCATTACCCACCACTGCAAAAACATACGAAAGTGCAAAGACCAATGACACTATGAAGCACTACATTAACAAATCTCCAAAATAACCAGCTAGCATCATGATGACAGAATCAAATCCACATATAACAATATTAACCTTAACTGTAAATGAGCTAAATGTTCCAATTAAAAGACAGAATGGCAAACTGGAAAAAGAGTCAAGACCCATTGCTGTGCTGTATTCAAGAGATCCATCTCATGTGCAAAGACACACATAGGTTCAAGATAAAGGGATGGAGGAAAATTTAACAAATGGAAAGCAGAAAAAAGCACAGGTTGCAATCCTAGTTTCTTACAAAACAGACTTTAAATCAACAAAGATCAAAAAAGACAAAGAAGGGCATTACATCACACCTGTAATCACAACACTTTAGGGGGGCTGAGGCAGGTGGATCACAAGGTCAGGAGTTCAAAACCAGCCTCGCCAATATGGTGAAACCCAGTCTCTACTAAAAATACAAAAATTACCTGAGTGTGGTGTCAGGTGCCTGTAATCCCAGCTACTCAAGAGGCTGACACAGGAGAACTGCTTGAACCTGGAAGGCACAGATTGCAGTAAGCCAAGATTGTGCCACTGCACTCCAGCCTAGGCAACAAAAGTGAAACTCCATCTCAATAGAAGGGGGGGAGGTTATTACACAATGATAAAGGGATCATTTCAACAAGAAAAGCTAACTATTCTAAATATATATGCACCCAATACAGTAGCACCCAGAGACTTAGACTCCCACACAACAATAGTGGGAGACTTTAACACTCCGTCGATATTAGACAGATCATCAAGACAGAAAATTAACAAGGATATTCAGGACTTGAACTCAGCTCTGGATCAAGCGGACCTGATAGATGCCTTCAGAACTCTTTACCCCAAAACAAAATAATGTACATTCTTCTTGAGGCCACGTGGTACTTACTCTAAAATCAATCACATAATTGGAAGTAAAACACTCCTCAGCAAATGCAAAAGAACTGAAATCATAACAGTCTCTCAGACCACAGTGCAATCAAATTAGAATTCATTATTATGAAACTCAATTAAAAACTCACAGCTACATGGAAATTGAACAACCTGCTCCTGATTGACTCCTGGGTAAATAATGAAATGAAGGCAGACATCAAGAACTTCTTTAAAACTAATGAGAACAAAAAGACAACATACCAGAATCTCTGGAACACAGTTAAAGCAGTGTTAAGAGGGAGATTTATAGCACTAAATGCCAACCTCAAAAAGTTTACATGTAAAACCCAAAACTATAAAAACCCCAGAAGAAAATCTAGGCAATATCATTCAGCACATAGGACATTGGCAAAGATTTCATGATAAAAACATCAGAAGCAATTACAACAAAAGCAATAACTGACAAATGGGATCTAATTAAATTAAAGAGCTTCTACACCACAAAAGAAGTTATCACCAGAGTAAATAGACAACCTACAAAATGGGAGAAAATTTTTGTAGTCTATCCAACTGAAAAAGATCTAATATCCAGAATCTACAAGGAACTTAAACAAATTTACAAGAAAAAAACAAACAACCCCATTAAAAAGTAGGCAAAGAACATGAACAGACACTTCTCAGAAGGAGACATTTATGCAGCCAACAATCATAAGAAAAGAAGCTCAACATAACTGATCATTAGAGAAATGCAACTCAAAACCATAATGAGATACCATCTCACACCAGTCAGAATGATGATTATTAAAAAGCCAAGAAGCAACAGATGTTGGCAAGGCTGTGGAGAAATAGATATGCTTTTACACTGCTGGTGGGAATGTAATTAGTTCAACCATTGTGGAAGACAGTGTGGCAATTCCTCAAACACCTAGAACCAGTAATACCATTTGACCCAGCAATCCCATTACTGGGTATATACCCAAAGGCACATAAATCATTCTATTATAAAAAATGTACACGTATGTTCACTGCAGCAATATTCACAATAACAAAGACATGGAATCAACCCAAATGCCCATCAACGATAGACCAGATAAAGAAAATGTGGTATATATACACCATGGAATACTATGCAGACATAAAAAAGAACAAGATCATGTCCTTTTCAGGGACATGAATTGAACTAGAAGCCATTATCCTCAGCAAACTAATACAGAAACAGTAAACCAAATACAGTATGTTCTCACTTATAAGTGGGAGTTGAGCCATAAGAACACATGGGCACGGGGAGGGGAATAACACACACTAGGGCCTGTCGGGGGCAGGAGAGGAGTGCAGTGTGTGGTAGAGTATCTGTATAAATAGCTAATGCATGTGGGGCTTAATATCTAGGTGATGGGTTGATTTGCATAGCAAACCACCATGGCACATGTTTACCTGTGTAACAAACCTGCACATCCTCCACATGTATCCTGAACTTAAAATAAAATTAAAAAAAAATCTATTAGTATGGAGTATAAAAGGCCTTTGATTGTTTGAGTTGTACAGCAATCCTTGGTTCCTTAACCTTTCACGAGCAGAAGCAGGTGTTGAAGCTATGCAGCCAGAAGGAGAAGAAGATTCCTCACAAATTTCAGATGAGGCCAAAGAAGATGATAAGTAAGGGAAGACCCTCCTGGAGGACAGAATCAGGGCTAATCTAGGAATGTCCCTCTCCCAGGATAGGAACCTTTAACATGGTCCAGCAGGATTTCAGAACTCCAGATCTGTGTCTGCTTGATCAAACTGTTTCTGTATCTCACTTTCATTTCCTGTTCCTAATGCCTGCCCATATTACAAGGCAGAACTCGCCACCTCTTTTGGTTCAGAGGGTTGCCTGATTTGCCAATAGTTTTTTGCTTGATTAAACTCTGTTAAATGTATCTAAAGTTCTTCTTTTAACAGTTATGATAAAGCTGATTGAGGCAGAGCTGCTGGTGCCCTATGCCAATGCTCCGGTGGATTTTCCAGCCTTTCTAGTAGTTAGGTTCAGATCATGTGACTCGGCTGTGACCATCGGATGTAAGTAGAATCCCTCCCCATGATTTTCCAGCTTCCTCTTCCTCTGTCATTGTGACCTTGGAAGCCTCATGTTCCTGATGGTGTGTTGACAAGAACAAAGAAGACTACCTCACACATATTGGACTTTGTGTGAGCTAGAAAGAAATATGTATTCAATTAAGCCACTGAGATGCTAGGGTTTATTGGTAACTATATCACAGCATAACCTATTCTGAATAATATCCTCTTCTATTCTATCAGAGAATATTAATAATATGGAGAACTTTGAGATACTTTTTAAGGCTAGGAAAATGGATGGCTTTAAAGCATATCTGTTCCTATTTAAGGTTGAAACTATACAGAGAGTTGACTCTATGCAAATTTGGAATGAGGGTAGGCAGAGTCCATTTTTTTATTTCATAGTAGAAATTACATGCAAAGTAAAATAAGATTTTAGAATTTTGTGAGATGACATTTTATATAAACTGAAAATTAAATCCAAAGGTTTAAGTATTTCCAAACAATTTTTGGGAAAAAGCTATTTTGAAAACAATTGCACTCTGCCATTGCCGAAAGTATTGGTTCAGCCACTCTGCTAGATTTATCTTGCCTCTTTAGCGTCAGGTTTGTCTTCACACTTACGGTCTTTCCTCCTGATGTACAAATCCATGAATTTGCCTGAGAAAAAATTTTAGCAGTGTTCTTTCATCTCTGGGTCAGGGAGGAGATTTGTTCAACAATTACAGCATTATGTTCAGCAAAAATGAACAATGTGGGGTTCTTTAAATGGTAGACATCTTCAAAATCTTTGACAATGCTGTAGACTGACACTCCTACCTGGAACTCGGAAAATTTTATTATCAAATGATATAAAGTAACTATACCATGGCAGAATCCAACACCAACCATCTAGGTATAACAGTCCTGTTTCATATATTATATTAGATTTTATAAACAATCTTTTTGGCAATTCTTGATTGAAAACTAAAAAGAAGACAGGTCATTATAGGATGCTACAGTTCTGGTCCCACAGAAAAGTCTGAAGCAATGATTGTGTATATGTTGCTGCAATCCATATTGCCACATGTTTGGAATTTGGCATTTGTCAGCTTAATAAAGTTTGAATGACAACTACAGCTGTGCGCATGTTAACCAGTTTGCTGATATAAGCCTTCAGATGTTCAAATTGGACTCTGTGTCCCATTACTATATACTATTATCTTATGGTCAACATTATATAGACAAGGAAAAGCTCTGTTAGTCGTTGAAACAATTAATGATTTTCTGGTTATGAAATTGAAGTACAGATCAGAAATTATTTGCTCCAGTCCTTGGCCTGACATTTCTTTCTAATCACCAGAATATTAATCTATGTAATGTTGCTAAAAAGGAAAACCTGAGGCTGGACACAGTGGCTCATACCTGTAATCCCAGCACTTTGGGAGGCCAAGTCAGGCAGATCACCTGAGGTCAAGAGTTCGAGACCAGCCTGGCCAACCATGGTGAAACCTCGTCTCTACTAAAAATACGAAAAAACGTTAGCTGGGCACAGTGGCACACACCTGTAGTCCTAGCTACTTGAGGAGGCTGAGGCAAGAGAATCGCTTGAACCCAGGAGGCAGAGGTTGCAGTGAGCCAAGATCAAGCCACTATACTCTAGCCTGGGCAAAAGAGGGAGACTCTATCTCAAAAAAAAAAAAAAAAAAAAAAAAAAAAAAGGAAAACCTGAGGGTGAGTAATTTATTTTTTTAAAAAAAGCTTTATTTGGCCCACAATTTTGATGTCTCAAAAAGCTCAAAAATATTGAGTATCTGCATTTGGTGAAGACCACAGACTCATGGCAGATGATGAAGGGGAGCCTGTGTGTGCAGAGATCACATGATGAGAGTGGATGCAAGGGAGAGCAAGAGCCAGGGGATGGGCTCATTTTAACAAGCTTTTTTGGGAACTTGCAGATTGAGAACCCACTCACTACCCAGGGAGGGTATTAATCTATTTATGAGGGATTCACCCTCATGACCCAAACACCACCAATTGGGCCCCACAGACAATACTGGGGATCAAACTTCAACATGAGGTTTCAGGGAACAAACATCCAATCCATAGCAATCAGAAAAAGCATAAAAAGTGAGTTTGTTTTCCCCCAAACTCAGTGTTGTTTTGTAATCCTTCCAACTTTCCTGTCCATATTATCACCTCCATATGGCTGCTCCTTCTTCCAGAAATCTACTTCATTATTGACAATTTCTGTCAGGCATGGGATTTTACCCTCCACCTATATATAGCCCTCCTTTCTGACAGTGAAGCTACTATTCTTCATGGCCCCCTCCTGGAAAGCCCATTGTATTAGTCTGTTCTCATGCTGCTAATAGGACATACCTGAGACCAGGTAATTTATAAAGAATAAGAAGTTTAATGAACTCACAGTTCCACATGACTGGGGAGGCTTCACAATCATGTGGAAGGCAATGGAGGAGCAAAGGCACGTCTTACATGGCAGCAGGCAAGAGAGCATGTGTAGGGGAACTGCCCTTTATAAAACCATCAGATCTCATGAGACTTACTATTACAAGAACAGCACAGGAAAAACCCACCCCCATGATTCAATTTCCTCCTACTGGGTCCCTCCCATGACATGTGGGGATTATGAGAGATACAATTCAAGATGAGATTTGGGTGGGGACACAGCCAAACCATATTACACATCTTCAGGCCCTTTGCCTTTGCTGGTCCCTCTACCTGGGGTATTTTCCCTCTGGATAACCCATCACTTTCTTCCTCACTCTTTTAGGTTTTCGCTCAGTGTCACTTTCTCAGTAAGACCTTCTCTGACCACCCTATTTAAAATTTCAGTTCCTAGCTCCACCCATAGAATTCCATATCATATTTGTCTAATGCATCTGAATTACTGTGTATTTCATTCATTTATTTCTTTATTTTCTGTCCCCCCCACCCCGCCCACTTAGATGCAAGCCTCATGGAGACAGGATTTTTGTGCTGTCTCTAGAGCTTAGAATAGTACCTGGCTTATAGAATACACTTTGTGAAATCAATGACTAAGGTGAGCTTGTGATTCTGCAATCACATGGGAGGCTCTGAAGGGTCACCACATTTTAGGGATATACTCAGAGGAGTGCTCATAGCCCAGGAACACAAAGGCAATGCTGGGTCAAGCCATTTTGGATCAGATGTGAAAAAAAAAGGCAGCAGCATTGGTTTATTCTTTAACATTTTGATATTTTATTCACCATGTATTTTTTGTATAATTTTTATTTTTTTTAATATTGTGTTAAGATACTATTTATCTGATTACTGAGTTCTTTGTGCTGCCTTAAATTTTGTGCCTGAGGCAAGTGCCTCACTGGCCCTCCCTAGTCCTAACCCTGAAAGAGGTGCACAGGGCCCTGGAATTAGTCACTAAATATGTGAAGTGATGGCCTGGAAGACCTGCGGCATCTCTTTCCAAGGTGTTCTTGAAATGCTTCTGATTATACAATGTGTGAAGAAGGCTGATGCTTTAAGTGTAATCTTTTAAGAGGAAATCTGAGCACAATGCCAAAAGAGGGGATTTCCCAAGTGATAATAGGGTTTTGACAGGCCACTAGCAGAGATGATGTTTGATGGTGATGATGGTGATGACAATGATGGCATTTAAAGTGCCAAAGTACCTAATGAAGGAATTTAGGTATTAAGTCTAAGCCTAAGGCAAAAAATGACATTTGATTGATTTTTCCCCTTGATCTCTTAGAGAGTCATGCTGGAGACCAAATACACCACAGTTCTGCATAAGCCTAACTCTAGTTCTTCCCTTATTATAGCGCATTGATGTTTCTTCATGTGTGCACCAGATGAAGTCTATGGCTTCCATTTAAAGGATTTGATGTATAACAAATACATATTTTATAAAGACCTTCTGGGAGGCATAGAGATGCTCATGGTATGAGAGGCACATGGAGGCTGACATTGACTAAGGGACCAACAAACGCATAGATCCCTTCTCATGCTCACTCCAAGTCACATGCACAAATAAATGGATATTTATTTCTCTTTTTTCTTGTTCTGTTGAAGACATATGCCAAGCTGAATTAGCCCAGGTTAAATGTGTTAAGATAGGACTCTACTAATCTGAGTAATTGCTATGTGCAGATATTGTGCTATTTGCTTGTATGCATTACTATTTAGTTTTCACAACTGTATAACATAGGCACCCTTATTATGCTCCTTGAACAGATGAGCACTGAGGATTGGAAAAGACCGTTATTCTCAAGATCACATAACTAATCTGGAATAGAAAATTAACAGAAATTCAAAGATCTTCAATTTCACTACTCTACAACACTGTCAACTTTCGCCTTCAGATCTCTTCAGTCTAAAATATCAGAAGAACTTGACCTTAGCCTCATTCGCTGTCATGCCATCTACTATCAGACCTTACCTGCCTTTTCTCAATATAGTATATAGAAAAAAACACCTGGCCTGGAATATAGCTCACTAAAATTCTTCTCTTTGTTCTACCACTTGTTTCATTTGTAATTATAGGCAAGTTCCCCAGTTTCTTAAGGACTGAGTTAAGTCAATCGTAAAATAAAAGTTTTATATTAGATTATCATTTATATAATCTTTTTAGCTCAAGTCTTCCATTATTCCATTTCGTGATTTAATGCATCTATAGTTGCCACAAAACTCTTAATTGGAAAAGCCGTATGGCAACATTTCATTGAACAGTTGCCACCATTTTAAACCATTGCTCCGAAGCCAAGGTAAGCTTTAAAAGTGAGGTAGGGAACAATTATAGAAGAAAGAAAATTTCAGTGAAGGGGTTGTATTCAGCCACACATTTTGAGTGTGTGTGCTCCAAAAGCCAAGAATATCTATGCCACTCCTTTGATACAAAGGCAGAAGATATTTTGAGAGAAGAGAGCTCTTTCACAAATATATTGCTCTGCAGGATTCCCACTGCTCCAGTGTTAACATGGTTTTGGGTTAGAACAACTAAGAAGAAACCAGCCATTGTATGAGTAGAGAAGCAACAATACTGAACTCTTTACCCTTGAGAAAGAAACACTGATGCCTAGGGGCTGACTGTTCATTTACTCAGAGTAACTGAAAGATTTTTTGAAATTCACACCAAAGCACCAGTGCCAGTGCAGGATCTGAAAGGAAGGGATTTGGAATGGAGATACAGAACGGCACAGTGATCTTGATTATGGCCTGATACCACCACTGAACCCAAGACCTTCACCAAAGCCTTGGTAAAGGATGATGCATAGGAAACAGTAGAATCGCACTTTACAATATTTATGTCGTGCTCTGTGTGTTTACACTTAACTGTGATTTTGCCGTGTATGGTTCACTTTAGAGAGTGAATTTAGTTTCTCTCAAGTAATTTTTAAATGTCCTTATAAAGTCCCTCCTTGCTTCTACTCTTTGGCTCTCCCTCCATCTCACCCCTTCCCCAACTTTCTCTCTTAACGTATATTTGTTGGCTACCTAGTTTGTATTTGGATGCTGTGTATACAAGGGTGAAGAAAAAAAGATATTGTTTCTGTTTCGTAGAGTTTTTGGGGCTTTTGGGCCAAAGCATAACCTCTTTCAGTCATATTAAGGAAGGCTGGACAAACCAAGGTAAAACAAATTGACATTTCATTCTCTATTATGAGTCCCCAGACTGGTAAGAAGTGCTTATACAGAAACATCCCTGTAGAGCAATACAGCCTGAATAGGTTTCCTATGTGTGACATCTACTTCACCTCCTAGAAAAGCAACAGGCAACATAGTTAATAATGCAAGAAGTTCCGAGAGTTACTTTCACTAAGGTACTTTTATGTGTTCTAGACATATCATCTAGAATACATACTTTAGAGCAGAGGTCCCCACCCCCAGAAAGTGGTCCATGACCTGTTAGGAATGAAACTGCACAGCAAGAGGTGAGCAGTGGGTGAGCAAGTGAAGCCTCCTATGTATTTACAGCCACTCACATCACTTGTATAACCATCTGAGCTCTGCCTTCTGTCAGATCAGCAGGACCATTAGATTCTCATAGGAGGCAAACCCTATTGTGAACTGTGCATGTGAGGGATCTAGGTTGTGGGCTCCTTATGAGAATATAATGCCTGATGATCTGTCACTGTCTCCCATCACCCCCACATGGAAATATCTAGCTGCAGGAAAACAAGCTCAGGGATCCCACTGATTCTATATTATGATGAGTTGTATAATTATTTTATTATATATTACAATATAATAATAATATAAATAAAGTACACAATAAATGTAATGCACTTGAATCATCCTTAAAACCATCTCCACCTGCCACCCACAAAAAAATCGTCTTCCACAAAACCGGTCCCTGATGCCAAAAAGGTTGGCGACCACTACTTTAGAGTTTCCTCTAAAGATTATTTTATGCAATTTCAGTTTATTTCTACACTGATTGAACACATACCTGGTGTTACCTACCAGAGCATGTGCTACAGATAAATAATGGAGTACCCACTACTATTTGCTGTTGGACGTTCGAATGAATGAGATGTGGTTCCTGCCTTCATATTGTTTACAGTTTAGCTGGGAAGAAAACACAGACATTATTACAAATAGAGGGCAATACAGGGCAATGACGGAAGTATTGATGAGGTACTGAAGCAGTCCACAGAAATGAGGGATTAATTCTATCCTGGCCAGGGAAAGGCCGGGAAAGGCCTCCCAGAGTAGAATATTCTTGGAGAGGATTTGGAAAGCCAAACAAGAATTTTCTAGGCCAAGGGAATAGGAAGCTAAGATGGAGCGGGCACCAGTAGAGCGGTAAGGGCATTGCAAGCAGAGGGGACAACATGTACAAAAGGCATGGAGGTCTGCAGTGAAGGAGAGGACCTTAGCAGTTTGTATTTTTGGATCATAACGTGAGCTGGAAGATGAGGGTGAGACTGTGGACGGGATGATGATCCTTATGTGTCTGTTTATTTATTTATTTGTTGATTTATTTATTTTAAAAATAGAGACACGGTCTCACTGTGTTGCGTAGGCTGATCTCAAACTCCTGGCCTCAAATAATCCTCCTGCCTTAACCTCTCAAAATGCTGGGATTACAGGCATAAGCCATTGTGCCTGGCCTATGTATCTATTTAGAGTTTGGATTTTTATCTTCTACACTAGGCAATGCAGGCGATGTTGGTAAATCAGTTTAATACAGGATAATGACAATGTTACATTTGCTTTTCCCAGTTTCCCTAGGACTATGTCAGATAAGCACCTGTTCACGGGACCATGCAGATCACACCCAAAATTGTTCCTTTCCCACGATCATCAATCAATGTGACATGGTCCAGGTGCTTCAACTCTCCCAAACCTCAGAGGGCATCCTTCTCTGAAAAGCTTTCCTCAGCATGTGACTGAAATATTATGGCCCAGAGCCTGATCTTTTGTCCCACTTCAATTTTCTCTCAGGGAACCCTTCATGTCTTCATGAAAAGGACTTTGGTTCCTGAGAGAGGTTAACTTGTTCTGTTTCTCTTGAGGGTTAATATGCATACATAATCCCTTAGGCATAATCTGGTTGGCTCAAAGTAGCAAAGTCAACTTAATTTAACTTAATAAAGAAAAATAAACATTTTAAAATATATTATTTAAGAATGCAATAGTAGCTCAAGGAACCTAAGTGCAGTGATGTAATCAGACTTCAAGAAGAACTCTAAGTGGGAACTGGAACTCTCAGATGCATGGGAACACTTTCCCTTTATCTCATTTTAGGAACGTTTTTACATTGTTGGTGGGAGTGTAAATTAGTTCAATCATTATGGAAGACAGTGTGGTGATTCCTCAAGGATCCTGAACCAGAAATACCACTTGACCCAGCAATCCTATTACTGGGTATATAGCCAAAGGATTATAAATCATTCTGCTATAAAGACACATGCACATGTATGTTTACTGAGGCACTGTTCAGAATGGCAAAGACTCAGAACCAACCCAAATGCCCATCAGTGATAGACTAGATAAAGAAAATGTGGCACATATACACCATGGAATACTATGCAGCCATAAAAAAGGATGAGTTTATGTCCCTTTCAGGGACATGGATAAAGCTGGAAACCATCATTCTCAGCAAACTAACACAGGAGCAGAAAACCAAACACTGCATGTTCTCATTATAAGTGGGAGTTGAACAATGAGAACACATGGACACAGGGAGGGGAACATCACACACTGGGACCTATCGGGGGTTGGGGGGCTAGGGGAAGGATAGCATTAGGAGAAATACCTAATGTAGATTATGGGTTAATGGGTGCAGCAGACCACCATGGCATGTGTATACCTATGTAACAAACCTGCATGTTCTGCACATGTACCCCAGAAATTAAAGTACAATTTTAAAAAATCAACGTAATTCTTTTTGTCAACAGATTAAGGGAGAAAAATAACATGATAATATAATCATCTCAAAAAATAGATAAAATGTTTTATAAAATTCAAAAAAAGTCCTTTTTATCTTCTGTACTTTCTTTTTCTCTCTAAACAAGCTTTCTTGGCTCCCCATTTCTTATGGAATCATGTAGAAAACTTTAATTTCCAACTATCTGTTATAGATACAATCATATTAAAAAACTGCCTAAGTGCTAATTCCAGATTTTCAAGAGAGGATTTGATTGGCCTGCCCTGAATAAAGTTTTACTGCTGGTCCAATCAGCCATCTCCAAGAAGAGGTATCACATTCCCAGGATGGCTGACAGAGCCCCACACCTGTGACTTTAAGGATCAGATGTGGGGTGGAAAAAGACAGTGCCAAAGTAGAGCATTATAAGTTGAGAGCTGGGCAGACGCCCTGAAATGCCCTACAAATATAAACACAATCACACTGACCACACACATACACACACTCCCCAACAAGTGAACAGCATCCAAATCTTACTGCCATTTAATAACTAGTTAAACAAAATTATAATTACTTGTATTTCTACAGTCAAGAAAAAAATGTTGCTTTAAGTAAAATTTTACCCTTATGATAGCCATTTTATTTCCCTCAACTAAGGGGTTGAATTCTGTAACCCCTAAGATTTCTTCTAATGATAAAATTCTTTGATTAAAGGCATGAGGGATTATCTGGCATGGTGAGTGTGAATTTCCACATATCTTGCAGTTTTCAGCAGGAAATTAACTGAGCTCAGTAGACCTAAGATGTTACTTAAACTAACATGTAGCGGCTCATTCACTTGTTATCTTGGCTCCAGATATATTTGACTATTTGCCAAAATCAAACCTACACTCAAATGACAAAAAAATTTCTCCACTGATGATATTCAATCAAAACTACTATAAGTTTTAATAGCAAATCTGACTATGGTGTTACAACAAAACAAAACTATGGCTGAAAACTGAAAGCTAAAATGACAAAAACAGCCTTCTAAGTTGTCTACTTTTTAGGCATTGATATGTAAAAGTCTGGGCCATATAAACAAGCTCTGGCATATTTGTTTTTTTTGTTTGTTTGTTTTTGTTTTTTAAAGCACTATTCCCTTATTGATACTACACTTTAAACATATAGGTCCTAATTTGATTTTTTTTTAAAAAAAAGGACTATTACGGTGTTCAAACATTTGACAATATCACCCTTATACTCATAAACACATTTAATCTTCAGTTACCTTCCCACTTTCTCAGCCTAAAAGAAGACAAGGGGTTAGGAAAATACACACAAGGATCCTGAGGCACATATTAATTCTCATGAAAAAGGAAAAGAAAGGGAATAGACAATGTGCGTTAATGTCATTTCAGCCTCATGCATAATTTAGGGCCCTCTGCAGACTGATTTGGTTTAGATCATTGGTCCTTCACATAACTATATTCACATAGCCTTACATTATAAATCTACTTATTAATTTTTGCCAGAAAGCCTTCTGGAGACAATTTTCAGTCAGGGTTCTTCATATGGATGATAATGGTAGACAGGTCATCTAAAATTCTTCTGATTTCCCTTAGTCTAACAAGTCATCTCTTCCCCTCACATATTTAGAAGCCCTCAAGCACACAGGGCAAAGCAGTCTTTTTAAATGGACAAAAACAAAATCTTCATCCTATATTTATTTTCATTAGGAAGAAAAAATATGCAAATCTCATCGTGGAGTGCAGCTGAGGGATACATAAGCAATTGATGAAAAGACATTCATTTGAAATACAATTTCTCTGCAGTTGCTGGATCCTCCTCCCCACCCTCTCTCCCACTGTCTGGACTAGACCGGGGAGAGGTTACTGAGCTATGAATGTATTTCCCATATTGGATAGGAAGCAGGAGTGGAGCTAATGTACTGTGTATTCAAATGAGACTGTTTAAAGCAGAGTAGAATTGAACTCAGATGGAAATCACAGTGGCAGGAGCACTTTCTGTTGCCCTTTGTCCTTTCTGTCTGTGTCCTTAAGCACATAGTCAAGGACTCCCAGCTGAGATGTTTAGCCTTCTGAGAAAGTAAACAATCTTGTCCTCCCTCCTTAATATAGGCACATTCATGATGTGCCCTGCCTGCTGAAAACGTGCGGGCAAGATCATTCTCATCTGAGATGGGGTTGTGGGAAGTTCCTGAAGGACTGACCAGAAACAGAAAGGGAAAGAAGACAGGTTCTATGATGGGGAACAGAGAAGTACTGAAGATAAAGGAAGGTGGTAAGAGAGAAGGACCTGAGACACCTTAGAGAGAAAGGAAAGGGAAACAAATAGAAAAGAAGGAAGAACACCTTATATATGAACAAAATGTTGCATGATATTTGTAACTATCCATAATTAGTTTCTCTGCATCTTACAAGCACTCTGAGAGAATGCTCTGACACACATCAAACAAAATATAGAAAATTTATGCCAAGCCCTAAAAGGTGGTCTATTATTGGTTCTTAAGGGGGAAATGCTGTGTCTCCTATGCCCCCTCCATTCCTGAAAGCCTTCCTGCCTGGCAAGGCATTTCCATCACATGTGGCACTCCCATTTTACAAGGAAGAAAAGAGGCTGTGCATACTTACCAAGAGTCATCAACAGTCAATCAGAATGAAGCCAAATGGAAATTTCTCATTTCAAATGCTCCCTTAGCCCCTGTCTTTCTGCCCCTTCCTCCACTCATCTTCTGTCCCCTCCCATGGATAAGTTAAAGATTCATTGGAAAAATGATGCATGGCATTGAGAAAACACTATCCAGATCATTTGGCTGAAAACAGAGCCCTAAATAGCGTTTTAAGGAGAGGTTGGGGTTAGGGGAGTAGAGGCTGTCTCTGTGTACTGTATTAGCGGCTGAACTAGTGCAAGAATAAAATAGCATGTCATTTCCTTTAAAAAATATGCTGAATAAAATTTAGCAGCCTTAGTTAAATATATGAGCTAATTATCTGTTGCAAGTGAATTAAAAATATGGAAAGTTTCACAAAGCATATTGACTTTTTAAAGAAATAATTTTACTTCTGCTAACTAAATGTCAGCTTAGTTTCACTTGTAGAATTCTATCAGATTCTTTTTAGTTTTCACGATTCTATTTATTATTCACAAGAAAGGAAAGATTCCCATTTCATAACTCTGTAATGGAAAATGTCCTGCTCTGAATGGACATAAAAAGCAAAATTTTGGAAGCGTAGATTTCTTATGGCTTAAACTAGCATGTTCACTTTGTTGCAACACTGAATGTCATCTGGGTGCAAGTCAATTCGGGCTGATTGGGCAAACGTATAGAGTCTGTATACACTGGACATGCAAGTGACGTGGTTATGATGGAATTTCGTCCACCACCAATATGGTCCCAGTTTCTTATCCATGTGATGAGTTTTGGTCATGGTATCAGGCCTACCACAAAAAGGGGACTGTTATTGTTATAGCACGTGGCCTTGCACATGTAAAGTCGGCCATAGCTTCCTTATTTTCCATTGCTGGTGGCTGCTGACAATTATTCCCCAGTGTGGCCAGAACTTCATTTCACTGAAAAAGACATCACTTTCTATAACTTACAGTAAGTTGGAGGGGTTGAGTCTGTATTTTTAACCCCTATAAAGGAAATTATTCACCCTCCTGGATGCCAAGTAGCATCTATGTCACTTCGATTATTTTATCAAATGGAAAACCAGGATAGCAACATGCCCAAGAACACACTGCATCAGAGAGACCCCCAGAAATCAAAAGAAAATGTGTTTCTGATGGGTAGAAGACAAGAGGGAAGGTAGCATGTTTTGGAAGACAGGTCTCTGATCACCAAGGGCAGCAGGTAGCGCCTTCAGAACACCGTTTGGAACTAATTTACAGTGTCAGCAATGTGCAAGATTCATCCGCAGGCATCACCAGCCTGCTTGGCCAAACATAAGTGGTACCTGTCAGACAATACCATACCTTTGGTTTGGGAACTCAAGAGTAAGGGTGACGAGATCAGGGGAGATTTGAGCATGCAGCATGCAGGGTAGGGGCAAAACAGTTTTCACTTGCTGCCATGACCCAGATGAGGCTTCCTGTGGAGTCAGAAGATGTAGCAGGTTCCCATGGAGCCTCTGTACATGGAGGGGAAATGGCACTGGGCTCAAGAACTTGGATCTGAATGATCCTGACATGTGCTCTGTCTCTCTCAACCCAACATAGTTTTCCCCGTTTTTCAATTAATCACCTCTTCCCAGAATCTTTCTTGGGTAAATGAAGGATGCAGCAGGGTATTTTGCAGGGCTGCCGGGAGTTTGGAAGTCAGGCATAGAAATAGTGTTGAAAAATAATTAATTAGCTGACATGCTCTCAGAAAACTCTCTTTGGGAAAAGTACAGAAGGATCAGCTGAAAGGAAATAGGAAAAGAGAAAGGAAAGAACAGATGACAGAATAGAGTGAAGATTTACAAAAGGAAGAAAAAGTAAAATTGCTTTTATTTGTCCTTTCAAAAGCATTTTAAAGAGAACTTTCCTTCAACCTAATCCACAATATTCCTGTTCTGTCAGTGTCATCAAGTTGTTTTTTCCCCCATGAATAAACAGCAAACTGTTTCTTCAGAAGTAAATTGTATTTACTGCATACACAATTAACCATACTGCTCGCACATCTTTAGTGCTGCTTTCATTGAGAGTCTGCTTGTGTGGAGGAACTTGGAATACACAAATGATCAAAACTCAGCAGAATTTACGCTATCTCTATGCAAGAAATTCAATCTGCTGTCCCAACAGGCTGTCAAGATGTCAAAGGTGTCTTTGACCCTTCCTCAACAATGAACACTAAAGGTTAAAAAACTAATTATTTATCTGACTTCCTAAGACTTTTCCTTTTATTTTGTGGGGCTTCATATATTTGACTGTGCTCTTCAAGAACAAAGGATGTATAGGTGAATGATTGACCTTTCCATGTTTCCTTCAAATTGTCCAAATTATTTGCAGGTGACCATGTGGCTAGGGAATGGGATGAGGTTTAGAGGAGTTAGGTACCGCAGTCTGCTGCTCAATGTTAACTCATAAGCAGTGACATGGCAGTTACGGAGCTACCTTGTGGCACCTCTGCTGTGTGATTTCTGGCACATGCAGAAGACGGTGTGTTTAGCAAAACCATTCTTGACAAGACATGAGAAATAGGAAAATGATCACTGAAGGATGGACTACATGAGGGCATCCATGTTTTTGGCTGATTAAAGGAAAACAATTAAGGGTGGTCTAAGGGTCAAGAGGTTTTCACATCTCGAAGAAGCAGAGATCCAGGGTTGAGATCAAGGAACAACTTAAATTTGAATGATTCCCCAAAAATAAGAAAGAAAATATTTAAAGATGGCATAATTTAGCTGCAGCATGGGATCCTAGATCTTATCATTGCAAGATCCTAACAGTACTGCTTGCAATGATAAGATAGCATTCAGTATGCCCCAGGGCTATTTAAAATGTTTTATGTGTATTCATTACCTAATTCTCACAATGGCCCTGTAAGGGAGCTAATAGAGTTATTCCCATGTTACAGATGAGGTAACTTGGCTTGGACAGTTTAAGTAAGTCGGCTTCTATAGCAAGTGAGTGGTGGAGACAGACTTGAACCCAGGCAGGCTCAGTCTAGGGCCTATGATCTTGGCTGCTACATGAACCTATGCAGACATAGGAATGTGTTTTTCTGTCTTTATTAAAGGGGATTTTTCCACATCTACAATTACCTTCAGTGCTTATCACTTCCTGAATTGAGAAGATGGTTCTGACACATTCACTGCCAAATTTCGAATATTCAATGACAGGAACATGTTATCAAATAAAACATTAAAAGATGATTTTTTAAATCCTCAGTGGAACTTCTAGTTCCCTGGGTACCAACTTCCAAGTCCCTTGTTATGCAAAGTAGGCTTATAGTGATTGCAAGCTTGTACATTTCAATCTGCACTCTGAGAGAAGATACAGTCTGTAATTCACAGTACCAGGCTCCCTCTCAGAGCAATATCACAACTGCAGTGAATTACTGTTATTTATTCAATGTTAACCTCCCTTGCTGAGATCATTACTATATTTCTAGTATATGCTAGAAAATGCTCAAGACACAGTAAATGCTCAAGAAATATTTGTTGAGCAAATGAATGAATGAATACAACCCAGCAGCATCTTCCTAGTTCATCAGAACAAATTTTTCCCTCTAAAAATTACTATCCCATGGAAATGGGGGCAACATATGGAATGTTTACCCTTTACTCTTACTTGGCAATTCATCAAGGAATTTTTCTATTCACTAGCAGATTCACATGCTTGCTTTGTTTAAGAGGGATTTCGGTGTGTTACACAGGGGATTTTTTTCCTAAGGATGTGATTATTCCCAGCTTGATCCTGCTGCTGTGATATGGCCATGGCTGGCACAGAGCTCACGTGGCATGGGATTAGGCTGTCTTCATTGTGTGGAGTGACTTGGACACATTGCTGTGGTTATTAGAGCGGGGTATTGTGGATCACTTTACAAAGGCAACAGCTGCAGCCATTACTCCAACAGTTATGTCATAATTTGGTGTGTGGAACACCTCTGCATGGCACATGCAACAAAAACATTTATTTTTCTCATCTGTCAATATATTTGTGCCTCTCATTTCTCTCCTCTTTTTTTTTTTCTCTTTTTGCTTCTTTTCACAAGTGGCAGAATGCATCCCAATTCCCAAACAATTGGCTTCTCTACAGAAAAATTCTTAAGGCAGCTTCCTTCTTATAGCATGCTTTTGAGTGATTGTATATATTTTTTCTTAATAAGAAACAGGCATTTTGAAATGCAGTGACAGTTTCAAAGCACATAATGATATTCAATTAACCAAATATGGGCTACACCTCAGTGGTGTGGGTTAGTACAAACACTCTGTTTGACTCTTGGGAAAACCAAGACTTTCATGGGATTATCTGGTCTAAAAGACACTGAATCCTTACAACAGGCCAGAGGAGGGCATTTTTCATAATGTGCTCATTCCACCTCTGCCCCCAAATGATACAGGATCTGAGATGGTGTGAGATAATCCCCCAATTAGGTTCTGGAGGAAACTAAGCTGAAATGACTTATCTGAAGTCACACAGTTAATCAACACTAGAGCAGGATTAAGCTCAGGGTTGCTGGATCACAGCCATGTGCATATTATACTTCTTTCAAATCATTAGTCTATGAGTGAACTTGACAATCATTGGTGTGACCAGGGTTGAAACACTGGGTGCCCAGAGTCAGGCATGACATGAATACATGGTGAAGGCACCACTGGTCCATGGCAGCAAGTTTTTCTGACAACTCCTTTTCTTCCCCAGGAAGTGTGACACTCTGACCCTGTGCGCTGTGTGCCTCCTTTTACTTACAGAGCTTGGAAGTGTGGGGGTTGCTTTGAACCTAGACAGTAGGCTTTTCCTAATGTGAGCTTCTCCAGCTGTCAGAGTGTGGGCAGCTGCAGGGAGGACCACCACCCAGCTAAGCTGAAGGATCTGATGAATACCCTGGGTAGGAGGAGGTGTGGGTCAGGGAGGTCAACTGCAGCAGTGAGGGGGTGAGGGAGGAGAAGACAAAGAAAATGATATTTATTGTGTTTCTACCATGTGCTGCACATGAGAGGTTTTCTTATTATAATTTTATTAATGAGGCTTTGGGAAGATGCATGCCATCCTCACTATCTGATAAAAGCACAGGCTTTGAGTCTTAGCTTGCCTGATCCCAACACTCTTGACCAGGGGACCACTGAGGGCTGTACCAATTGTGCGCTAGTGCAGAGATGCCAGGGAGAGGAAGTAAATGGGAGTCCTGAAATCCTGCCAGGACTCACCACACCATCTATGTGGAGATAAAGGCAGCTTTTGTTAGCAGCAGCCCTTCCACGACTCTTCCACTTCATCCCATTATGTCCATGGACCGAGAAGCCATGCGGTATCTACTCTGTACCCAAGACCTTGCAAAGCAAGACCATCCGTACTGCTAGTTCTGAGGTGACGAGGGGCAGTATAGGACATTTAAAAAGGAAATGGAGGCTTCATCTCAGGGCAATCAGGTCAAATCATTTATAATAAATGAGAATCATTTGTACCCAAGGTCTAAACTAGACTCTAAAGCTAATTTAAGTATACAACAATTCCACCCAGATTTGGTTAAACCATAGGGCAATTTATTATCTCATGCAAAAGGAAATTCAGAAGTAGAGAAGGTTTCAGGGTTTATTGATTCCACAGTTCAGAGATATTTTCAGACCTAGGTTCTTTTTGGCTTTCGCTTTGCTGTCAGTGGTATCAGCTTTATCCTAAAGCTGGTTCCCCACATGGTCACATGGTAGCTGCCAGCAGCAACTGGTACAGCATACTTTTGTGTTTATTTCTAGTTGGATAGGGACAGACTGACTTTTTATTTCCAGAAACTCCAAGCAAGCTTCTTCTTGCATCTCATTGCCTTCAATTGACTTAGTTCAGCTCTGAAACCAATCCCTGGCAAGAGGTTTGATATAGACTAATTATCTGGGGTAGAATAAATGTTGGGAAGTCTTCCAGGTCTCCTCCAAATTGTCACTACAACCTGAAATCTCCACCTAGTATATCTGTCAAGGTTCGATCAGAGAGGAAAAACTGCTGTGAGTGACACATAATAAAGGATTTATTATAGTGATTGGATTTTTTTCAATCCAAGGCGCTGATGAAGCCCCTGTGCAGGCTGCTGCTTTTATATCTAGTGTTGAGCCTGAAGTCATTATCGTCAACTAGACTAGCAGTTTGGAAAGAAAGCTGGTATCCTTTGACACAGGATTCACAAACTAAAGGACTAGATCTGGGGTTGCTGTTAGTCTGAGTGCCACCTATGCCAACAAGGTGAGCCAGCCAGTAAACCAGCAACAGTGTACATGTGCTGTCACAGTGCCTGGGGCTCTGCACAGAACTTCAGAGCATAACCAAACAGCTGAGGTTTCACTCTAACTCCCAAATCTCATGCAAAATGTCTCTTGTGGTCAATGCCAACCTGGAACCATACAAGGGAGGAAATTCTGGAGACAATTTGTTCCAGCTTAACTAAGTTGCTCATGTGCAGCGTAGCCACAAAAAGAATAATCCAGTGCAGTGATTCCCAACTAGGGGTGATTTTGCATCCCAGAGGACATTTGGCAATATCCGAGACAGTTTTTTGGTTGCCACAACTAGGAGGCAGCTACTGACATCTGGTAGGTAGAAGCCAAGGATACTGCTAAACATCCTACAATGTACCGGACAGCCTGTCACAACAAAGAATAGCTGGTCCAAAATGTTAGCACTGCCAAGGTTGAAAAACCATGAGCTGGAGTGACTGCCAACTGGAAACAAGCCTTATTCAAGCTTTGTCTCCATTTCAAGCTCATAGATCAGGGAGAAACCACTGCTTAGGTTTATTTAGTAGTGGGAACAGTGGCATATGTCTACATTTGAGAATATAGCACCTGCCCAGGACATATGGCACCTGTACACATAGCTAATAGAAGACGCTTGCTTAAAATCAATCTCTATCTACTGTCTGTCTGTGTGTGTGTGTATGTGTGTATGTGTGTGTGTGTGTATGTACATATTGTAACATACCTTTTATCCCCGATTTGTTTGCAAGTCCATAAAGAATGTAGATAATCCCTTGTGTTTGTTGACCTTCTCTCCAAACTCCCATTGTGACTTGTATCCAGATTGATACCTGTTGTTTCTTTCCTGCTTTTGCCAAGATAGAGAGGCTCAACCAGCCCTTTACAACCAACCACGCTGATGTATACACAAGATCTATTTGTAGCTAGAAAGTATACATTGCACCAGCAGATGGAATCATGGGCCTCTTGAGATGTGGTTTACAGGTACAACATGAATGCTTTTCTAGGAAGACTTTTATCATGTTGAAAAAGGAATTGGAATGCCAGCATTGATATTTCCAATTAAATTCTCAGTAAAGTTTTTCCTGGTGATTTAATGGCAACATTTGAAGCAGATGTCACTTGACTGATGAGATGGAAGTTGTTGGAGAAAAATCTAAGCCAAGAAGGGTAGTGTGTCCCTTCAAAGCTTACATTTTCTATTAGATTGTTGGCACTTCCAGAGAATTCCATGGCATGGATTCTATGACAGCTCAGGAAGCAGTAGTAAATAGAAAAAGCAGGAAGAGACACTGATTGATGGCAAATTGCTTACAGATCTGATGGTGTAACTAACTGATACCTTCATAATGTAGCAGGAAAGTCTCCACTCAATGATTGCCAATCCTATGTAATTAATAAGAGAAACCATGCTCCATAAAATCCATTCCCTATTATTAGCACGTAGGATTTTGCTTTAAACATTATAAGTAATCTCCATTGAATATGCTTGTTACACAAAGCTGTATATTGCTGTGCACTTGCATATTTATTTCTCTAAGATAAATCTCCAGAAATGGAGTTACTTGGTAAAAAGGTATCATAGTTTAAGATTGGAGCAAATATTTCAGTATGTGTATGTTTAATCCTGGAGGAAGGTTGTATGTGAATTGCCATCATGGGTTTTCTTGAGTATAAGTATACCTTTGCAAGAGCGAATGTGGCTGCTAGCAATAAATATTAAACAAAACCTCAGTTCTGCTATCTGGCACTCAATTGTTCATTTCTCCAACAGAGTAGGAAAAAACGTGCTTTTGATAGTGTAACAAACACATTGATCTATTGAAATACTACCACAGACATATTTAACTTCTGTGAAAAAAAATTGGATCTGCAGCAGTAATTATAGCTATCAAGTTGTTTCTTCCGAAAAAGAAAGGAAAGGGGGTTTAAACCATTAACTATCAGAGTCATAGCTCTTTTGATCCCCAGGAAAGCAACATGAAATTTGCTCTTGAATTGGGGGTGGGCAGGGAGGAAGAAAGGAAAGGGAAGTCTTTGTGGTGCCATCATCCCCGACACAAAAAGCGTTGGCAGAATCTCAAGCTCGATTCATCTGTCAGCTCTTAGCTCTTGGCCCAGTCAAGGGCTAAGGGGGCAAAGGTGGGGGCAATTTCTGAGAGAAGTGAGGCTTATATTTTTGTGCCTTCTACAAATTGCAAGGACAAAAGCCATGTGGCCTCTTGCTACAAAGCTGGTTGATATACTTTCCTATGTTCTCTTACTTAATCATCACAACCACCCTAGGAAGTTGATACTATTACATCCATTTTACAGAGGAGGAAATGAGGATCAAAGAGATTAAAGGCTGAAGTGGTTTGCAGTTGCTATATAACATATAACAGAGAAAAAAATGGAGTTTGAACCTTGATGCTATAACTCCAAGGATGTCATTTTCTGGTAACCCAGTGCTCTCCCTCTGTATTGTTTTTTTCTCCTATTCATTAATGACTTTTATGTACCAAGTACTTTCACATAAATATTCTTATATGTTTAATTCTCAGAAAAATCCTACAAAGTAGATGTTACCATCTACATTAGTTTAGTAGGGCTGACATTGAAAAAGTACCAAAAACTAAGTAGCTTAAACAACAGAAATTTATTTCTAAGCAGGAACCTCAGAGTCTGGAGACTCGATGGTGTACAGGTCCAAGATCAAGGAGTTGGCAGAGCCGTGCCCCCTCTGCAGGTGCAAGAGAAAGATCTGTTCCTTCCAGATTTCTCTCCTCCTACCTTCTGGTCCTGCCTTCTGAGAGTTGCTTGACTTGTGGTAGTGTAACGCCACACTTGACATAGCATTCTCCCTGCATGCATGCCTGTCTTCAAATTTCGCTTTTCTTTTTTTTTTTTTTTTTTTTTGTTTCACTGTTTTTTTTTTTTTTTTTTTTTTCCCATTTATTTATTTTATTGCATTTTAGGTTTTGGGGTACATGTGAAGAACATGCAAAATTGTTGCATAGGAACACACGTGGCAGTGTGATTTGCTGCCTTCCTCCCCATCACCTACATCTGGCATTTCTCCCCTTGCTATCTCTCCCCAGCTTCCCACCCCCCACCATCCCTCCCCTATTTCCCCCCAACTGACCCCAGTGTGTAGTGCTCCCCTCCCTGTGTCCATGTGCTTTTTCTTTAAGGACACCAGTCATTTTGGATTAGGGACCTACCCTATTCCAAAATGATGGGTGTGAGTTAGATGAGTATGCCTTCATCCTAAGTAATTATGTCTACAATGACCTTATTTCCAAATAATGTCACAATCTGAGGTCCTGGGGCTTAGGACTTCAACATATAATTTTTAGGAAGGAATGTAATTCAACTATCTCAATGTTTCATAAAGGAACACTGATTGATCTAAGGTTGCTGATCAAATAAATGTCAAGGCCTGGATTTGGAGTCAGCTTTTCTGACTAGGAGTTCACAATATTTTGCTCTTACACTTTCACTCCCCCTAAATAAATATGGATGAGATCTGAACCAATCTGACTGAGGCATTAGCAAATGCCATGCAAATTGTACATTAGAAATGCAAATAAAATGTGATTACAAAGATTATTTAATACTAGGCCAGCCTACTTAGTGGACTTCAAAGGACATACAAAAGTCATCAGAGAACTCAATTTGGAGAATATAGGGCTTTTTTTTACTAGGCAGGGGAAAAGATGATTGGAAGCCGGGAAGAGAATAAGCTGGCTCTTTAGCCAATTGATGGGTGCTGAAGAAGAGAAAATTAAGGCAGGTGCTAAGTGGGGTGCAGAGAATGCACACGTGAGGCCTGAGTATCCCCAGATTCAAAATTCCCTTGTAAAATTCATGGTGCACCTAGGTCAGGGGAAAAGAAAAGATGAATAATCCCAAAAGAGGCACCAATAGTTTGAGCTGGTTACTAAAGGTAGGGTGATCCATGCCCTGGTCTGCCTGAGCCTGAGAGGTTTCCCAATATGGGATTTTTCAGTGCTAAAACCTACACAGCCTCAAGCAAAAAGACATAGATGTCACCTACTAGTGAGTGAACTTTTGAAATTTGATTAATTAGTACGGAGGTGGGGGGTCTCCTGGTTTAAGCCTCACTATAAGCGTGTTAATAATTTGCCATAGGGATCGTTCAACTTCTGGTGGAAACAAGAATGCCGTTAAGAAAGCGCAGCTAATCAGTACCTAGTTTTCACCCCCTAGAAACACACCCTGTGGTTTTGTTACGTTGCTTTTCCCTAGATGAGCTGGAGGTGTCAGGAGATGGGGGATCTCTTTAAACAGAAAAATCACAGGCTTTGGCCCTTTGTTGGTAACTGCAAAACATCCCTCCCCATTGAAAGAACTTTCCATTTCACTCCCTTCTCTCCACTCTCTACTCGGGTCCTTTGGGTAAAGAGGTATTGAGAAGATAATTTTCAAACATGTCTGATCAGAAACATCAACAAAAGCCCTTGGTAAAAACACAGAATCAGACATTAATTTATTCAGAATCTCCAGGGAAGAGCCTGCGCAGCAGTTTTCTTTTAAGCAAATTCCCCAGGTGATTGTTGGAAGTGGTGAAGCCCTGGACACAGAGAAGCCCTGTTGGTGGGAAGACTATGCACCCTTCCTGGAGAGCCTCCCCATCCATGTGTTCATATCAGGACAGACACAGGAGACAGGAGCTGGAAGATACCCCTTTCTACATCACCTCCCCTGCGTCCATTTCCAGGGTATATTTTTTGTCTCAAGCACCTAGGAAAAATGGTAGATAGTTTTGTTTTCTTTTTTGTAATTTGGCTATAAAGGGGTCTTTAACTCTCCATAGATCTACTAGCAATGTATTTGGCAACCAAAGAGAGCTTAGGAAGAAGATGGGGTGGTTTGATCTGGGGGTGCTAACAGGGCCTCAGCTCACAGGCCAGTTAGAGAGGCTTTATCTGTGTTATGTTCACGTCTGGGAGGAAGAAAGGGAGGGTTCCAGATTGTTAACCAGCGGCAGCTGGCAGCTTTATTGTTTTTTAATTAGATAACCCCGAGCCACAGGAGCACACACCAATCCCCCACCTCCTCCTCCTCACGAAATCTCATTAAGCAAGAAGACTACAATTAAGCCCGGAATCCAAGGTTGAGACTCCCACCATTCGCCTATTGCTTCTGCACAGGCTGTGGGCAAGAAAAGCGGCTCTCTCCTCGTTTCATGGGCAGAGAGTTGATAACAGGGAGAGGCCATCTTTATTTGTCACTTAATGGGCAACCTGGCCCTTCCTTCACGGCAACCAGATGCGTCTTTTGTCCTTAACCACCTCCATGTGGATGGCTGCCCATCAAATAAAGCAAGACATTTCCCCAGAAGGTCCAATTTACCTCAAACAGGTGAGGACTTTGATTTGGAGAGCAAGGGAATTTTCCTGATCTTTGCCATGCATTTGTGCCCAATGTGTCAGAAGTACTTTCACATGATTGGAGGGAGATAGCCGTCAGCATGTTTAGCTGATTCTGCCTCCTCTTTTCTTTCTGGGGACACATGGCTGCAGGTGAGGCTGGGTTTCTACTTTGCCCCTTGTTCTGTTCTTCCCTCCTCTCTTGGGCTCTCTCATCCTGGACTTTACCCGTTGCCTGTGTTCTTTCCTTCATCTTCTTGGTCTGCATTCTCCTATTTCTGAACTCTCTTGCTTTCATGTTTTTTTCTGTAGACCTCCTCTGTGGTCATCTTGCTCCCAATTTCTATTTCAGTGACTATAGAGCCTATTTTTATAGGAGTGGTAGCTCCTCCCACTGATATTAGGAAACCAGTTTCTTAAGCTAGGAAGAGACTCCTTTAAAAATTCTCCTCCACAGGGTGAGGCATCTGGGAGGAAATAAACACAGAAAGGCAGAGCTGTTTTCAGTTGTATAAAGCCAGATTCCTCTCCCCACTCCCAGCTGGGGAAAAGCTCTGGTAATATTGTTTCCAGCAAAGCCCCCAAACCCAGTGAAAATGAATTTATCATTTACATCATTTCTCTTTGTAGCTCTGACAATTCATATTACCCCAGAACCTGACATCTCCACTTTCCTCCAATTGATAAATAATCTCTTTTTGATTTCTGTAACTGAGAAACATCATAAGCCCATATACAAAGGAAGATTCATTGGTCTTTTATTTCACATGTGAGCTCCTTGAAAAATTGCGTCTGCGTTGCCGTTTGGGCATTAATTTCTGACACACCACTTATCATATTTTGATTGTTTCCAAGAGAACATCATATTTTAACTCTTTGGGAATGATTTAACTCATCAAATACACAGCATCTGGTTGTTATGGTAACTAAAGTTCTAAAAATAATATAAAGAAAAGACCACCTTTAATTGAAATCACAAGAAGTTGTTATGGTAACCAGAATTTTTTAAAGTAACTAGGTTAAAACTACATTTCATTTTATCTAGCACTTTGCACAAACAAATTCTGATTAAAATATCAGGTTTAATTTAATCAGTTAATTAATGTCACTAAATGTCATTTATCTTATAACTCTCATTTACATTCAGTGCTGAATTATCCAACTTGCTAATTTATAACCATTGTGCCTTAAATTTAACATTCTAGAACCTGGGCCACAGTGTGTATTGACAATGTGAAGCTAGGCTTGGATGTTGACCTAAGATCTCACTGTGTCTTTTATCAGCCTTCTGAGCCTCTATTTATTTATCTGTAAAGTGGGAGTGATATTACCAGCTCTGCTTTTGCCACATAGTTGTATGGATCAAATAAAATGATGTACCTAAACATGTTTTGGTATCCTAAAACCTACTGTAAAATAACACATTATTATTATACCATTGTAGAGGGAGAAAAATCTCCCCTTCATTCTCTTAGGGTCCCAGCTGGGTTTAAGAAGTAAATTGAAGGCCGGGCGCGGTGGCTCACACCTGTAATCCCAGCACTTTGGGAGGCCGAGGCGGGTGGATCACGAAGTCAAGAGATCGAGACCATCCTGGTCAACATGGTGAAACTCCGTCTCTACTAAAAATACAAAAAATCAGCTGGGCCTGGTGGCGCATGCCTGTAATCCCAGCTACTCAGGAGGCTGAGGCAGGAGAATTGCCTGAACCCAGGAGGCGGAGGTTGCGGTGAGCCGAGATCGCGCCATTGCACTCCAGCCTGGGTAACAAGAGTGAAACTCCGACTCAAAAAAAAAAAAAAAAGAAGTAAATTGACATCACATAGATTAATAGGAGAAAAGCATAATACAAGTTATACATGCATGGGAATCCTCAGAAGGAAATGAAGACTCAAAGAACTAGTTAGAGTAAGTCACTTATATAGTGAATTGGGCAAACAGTAGTAAATTGCAAAGAAGCACCTAAACTATGCAGGAAAGCTTCAAAGATAAGTATTATTCTAACAAGGTCAGTACAGTATTCTTTGGGTTTTGACTTCTCATCCTGGAGAGAATGTTGTATCTTTCTATTATGGAGAGGGCATTTTTGACATGAGAATTTCATCTTACACATGAAGGTCAAAGTGACCTTTCTGTACCTGCGTTTTTCAAGTGCCTTTAACTTAAATAGTCAATATGCCAGAATAACAATTTAACCCCTTCACCACATTCTTTTGTCCACACATTTCTTATATATTGAATTTTAAAAAGAAGCCACATGAAAATAAGATACAAATGTTTATGCTTACAACACTGACCACAGAATTTTGAATCTAATGACTAAATAAAAATTTAGAAAATGAAATTATTCTTATCTCATATATTAAAACTCTTCAAGAAAAATTGGAGGTGTCTTGAAGATAAGAATGGTAGTCAACACTTCTTTGATAAACTCCCTTTAGTATCTTGCACATGCAAGGTGCTTGAATGTGTCTTTAATGAATTTATATTAACATACAATGTTTTAGTACTGTATTGCACATGCATTAGGACCTGTGCTGAGATAAACACTTAACAACATTCAAAATATTCTTGTCTTGAAAAGGGATGCAGACATGTAAATAAATAACTCTCAATCCAAGGTCACATTTTCCATGATAGAAGAAGGCATCAGCCCTACAGGAAGGTGGGTGGTGTGGATAGATTTAAGAAAGAGCTGATGAGAATGTAAACCTTGAAGAGTGTGCACCAGAATTAGGAGGGCTTGGGGATAACAAGTACATAGCTCACCCTTGACATAAGTAACTCCATCTTAGAAAAAGACTCCATCTTTCATTTCACAGGACACTTTGCCAACAGAGATAAGATGTTTGGCCTGATTAATAAAGATTTCATCAAACCAGATAAGGCTATAAGCAAGCACAACCTTCCACTATCAGTTCTCACCAGAGGGCTCTGCAGCCATAAACAGAGCAGGACTTTAGCAGTTTAATATGGCTGTCTTAACCAACACCGTCTTCCTGTCACTCATGATGTACTCAGCATCTGCTGCTGAAGGCTCTACCCATATGAAAAACTCTTCCTTGCAAGACCAAAGGACCTCTTGGCTCAGATCAGGAGATGCTTTTTGTTTTTGTCACTCCTCCTGGATGAGTTTGTTAACCCCTTTTCCTATCCCCTTTCTCTTGATGTTAAATGTTACTTTGTTTGTTGTGGAATGTTTAATCTATAGTATTTATATATTCATTAAGTATACTATTATGTATGGTTTGCAATATTGACTGAATTATGGAGTGAGTTGAGCCTGTGTGCCCAAGGCTCTGACCACTGAGTGAACAGTAAGTACTAAGGAGAACTGCCTCCTTGGGAACCATGTAGTTCACGGCTTTTGTGATTAAATAGCATCAGTGGAAGTCTGCTATTGTAGAAAGACACAGACACAAACATGTGTGGCCCTCGTTATCTCTGACCTTGCACCGCCCATGAGAAGGAAATTCCACTCAGTGGGAGCAGTGTGCATAGAGGCTCGCAGAAAGCTATCTTTGGTGATATCCCGAAGAGACAGCCCTGGGCCACTTCTGCCAACTAGTAGTAGAAAAGCTGGACTTTAGCATTTCAGACCTAAAAAAAAAAGTATTGGTTCCAAGAGGAAAACTGCAAAATTGAATTTAACAAATGTTTAAACATCTACAAAAACTAACATTTGGCCAACTTCATTAATTGTCATGTTTACTACTCCTAAATATTTCATTACACTTAAAACAATTTGAAGGTTAAATGTTTCTCACTTTGCAAGAATTTCCAACTATGCAAAGTAATTGCCAAGGAATCGTAGCCAAACTCAAATTAAATTAATTATCCATAGCCAAATTATAGCAAAAGCAAAATTACATTTTTTCTACCCAAAAAGCAGATGCACATTAATACATTTTCTTTAGGGTAGAACCTCCAGAGGTAAGATTTCCAAGAGCCTATATAGTTTTTAACGTTACAGGAAAGTGCGTGCGTGCGTGTGTGTGTATGTGTGTGTGTGTGTGAGAAAAAGTAAGCCTGAGACTTAAGAGGAAATGACATAGCAAACAATGATAAAGACATGGGTATGTACATCAGAACAATGACTGTGCAAGTTTAATGAGAAGAAACAAAGCTGTATTATAGAAAGATTGGTGAAACTAAGAGGAAGAACTGAGCTCTATTCATGGCTCCATTTTCAGATGGGGGGGCTGAAGAAATTGCTTGACTTCTCTGAAGCTCAGTTTCACATACTTCAATGTGGTAGGCAGCTACAATCAGCGCCAGCATTTCTCAAATGATCTTGCAATTTCCTCACTCTCTGAAAGCTACAAGCTAAGCTGAGATTAGATGGTAGCTTTCTCTAGTTTGCTTTTTTCCAGCCTTTCCAATCGTTTTATAACTACCCAATCTCTTGCATTAAGCCCCTTTCTACTTGAAATACCTGGCTCTGATTTCTGTTTTTCTGACCCAGCTTCACTGATACACTATTATTGTTTTTATAGTTCTCTTTAATCCAAGAATTATTCCCCATTGGTCTTAGGAACAGAATTTTGTCTTATACACCATATATCTCTTAAACCAAGTACGGTGACTCGTGAAGAGATGGCAATACATCTTTGTGCTACTTCCTCCTTCTTTGTCTAGGGCAGGATTGAATGGAAAATCAATCTGGGTAAGCAAGAAGGGTGTCTTCATTCTCAGTACAGGGTTCCAATCAGCTACTATCAGTCACTAGGAGATGACATTAAATATGAAATCTATTTGTCATTCCTGCCCCAGCAGAAAACAAATGTGTGTTGAAAGAATAAATTAAGGCATAAATGTAAAACAACCATTAATTTAGTGCTCTGCTCTTTTAAATACAGAACACTCATCCCTCAGCTTTCTGCTGATAGCTGTGGTTGCTGTTTAGAAGTAAGAAAAAGTCAAAAATAAAGACATAGAGAATTATGCAGAAAATTACTTTCTTGATTTCTTCAAATACAGGAAAGTAGAGAAGAATTGATGAAATGAGAAATAAAAAAGTAAGTAGAGTGGTATTTATAATAATGATGTGATTTTATAATACCTTACAAAAGGTATCTCCAATCCAATCTACATTGACATCCCTCCATTAGTTCATGTCCCAAATATATAAATACACTATACAACGAAGAAGAGACTTTCCCTTTCCTTTTCTTAAAAACTAGAAATAGGAAGTTGATAGGTAATACTTTAGTTTATGGCTTCTAAATGAGGGCTATTAGTGTAACAGCTTTTAAAATTTTTGTTTTATCATAGGATCTTTAAATCAGAAAAGTTCTCGAGGGGTCTGAGGTTCTATCCCTTTGCCTTTACCTAAACATTCTCAGACTAATGATCATCATTTCTTCCCCTCTGTGACTTGCTTCAAAGTAGTTAATTTCACTTTTATCTTTTAAAAACCCCCAACTTTGGTCACTGTTTTTCAGTAATTAGCAAAGTGTTTTTAATTGGCTTACTCATGTTCCCACTCTCAAATGGATTTTTCTTTTCACTGGTTTTTAAAGGATAGCTACCCAATCTTGAGTTGAACTTTCCTCATCAAGCCATCATTTCACCTACACTATTTTTATAGTTAGGCCTCATATATCTGGGCAAAGATAGTTCATTTTTATGCCATTTACAAAATTACTTCTGTTAAAAAACTAGTTTGAATCTTTGATGCTGTATATTCCAGGTAACAGGAAGATCACAGGCTTATGTATTAATATTACCTACTTGTGCATTAATACTTGTAGATGACTATGTTGATAAAAGTAACTAGTATGTGATTTTCATTTTTGACCAATATTGTAGTTACTGGTATAAGAATTTCCCTCCCAATGTAAACAACTAGAAAGCAAGACACTTTTCCAGCCATTTTCAAACAATAGGCCGTACAGTACTGTGATCCATCGTAGATGGACAAAAAAACAAGTGGAGCCCTAGACTCACACTGGCTTTATTTTTTTATTTTTTTTTGAGATGGAGTCACTCTGTTGCCCAGGCTGGAGTGTAGTGGCATGATCTCGGCTCACTACAACCTCTGCCTCCGGGGTTCAAGCAATTATCCTGCCTCAGCCTCCCCAGTAACTGGGATTACAGGCGCACGTCACCATGCACAGCTAATTTTTTTATGGTTAGCAGAAACAGGGTTTCACCACATTGGCCAGGCTGCTTTTGAACTCCCAGCCTCAAGTGATCTGCCTCCCATGGCCTCCCAAAGTGCTGGGATTACAGGCATGAATGAGCCACTGTACCTGGCCTCATACTGGCTTTCTATCTGAGAGCATTTTCTGGCATTAAAAAGGTATTTCTAGTCTGAACTACATTTACATTCCTCCATTAGTACATATACTAAATATATAAATGTACTGCAAAATGGGTAGTATGTTTATATTTTTTAAATGGCAAAAAAATAAATTTTAAATTGTATTATAAAAATTAACTACATTTGCTTAGATATTTGAGGACTATCTCTAAAAATGTTTGTTGAAAAAACAAATTAATGCATGAATGTAAAGCAACCATCAATTTAATTCTTTGCTCTTTTAAACTCAGAACATTCAACCCTTAGCTTTCTGCTTTCCTTTCCCAGGAGGGGAAACCCAAGCAGAATACAGTGGTCTTACTAAATTTACAAGATGGAGATTGAATTTGGGCAGGATGAGGTAACTAGGATTTGTCTTGTAAGAAAGAGTACTGGAGAAGAGAAAGATATGAAGAGAAACAACTCCAATAATTAATTCCAACTCTACTATTGTCTTATTCTCTAAGCTTCTTTGTTCTATGTTTTCAGTGATTGTTCAAAGACCTACTGTATCCTTGACTTATTATTGATATAGGACAAAACAATATATACAAAGTATAATATATCATGACCAAAAAGGGCTATTCTCAGGAAGCAAGGTTGGTTTAACATTTGAAAATCTATTAATGCAATTCTCCATTAACATAATAAGGGAAGAACACATATGGTCTCTCAACAGAAGCAGAAAAAAAAAAAAAAAAAAAAATTTTGACCAAAAAAAAAAAAAATCATTTTGACAAAGTTTAATACCTCTTCTTGATAAAATCTCTCAGTCAATTGGGAATAGAAAGAGAACTTTCTCAATATGGAAAAGGGCATCTATAAAAAAAGGAGCAAATATCACTCCTAGTGATAAAAATGGAAGGCAAGATTGTCTATTGCGACTTATATTTAAGATTGTACTGCAAGACCCAGCCAATACAATAAGATGAGAAAAATAAATAAAAGCCATCCAGATTTGAAAAGCAGTCTGATACATACAGATTTGAAAAAGACTTTTTGATTTGCAGACCATGTATGTATAAAATTCTAAAGTAGATTTAAAAAAAACTAGAACTAATAAGTCAAATTTATCAAGGTCACAGTATACAAGGTCAATGTTAAAAATCAAACACATTTCTACATTCTATCAACAAATAACTGAAATAATAATTTAAAATGTACTATTAAACATATCAAAGAACACGAAATGCTTAAACATCAATTTAACAAGTTATATGCAAAATCTATACACTGAAAACCAAACATTACTACAAGAAATTAAAGAAGACATAAACAGATGTAGAAGTATATCAAAGATCAAATAAGAATTTTCCTCTAAATTTATCTTTACGTCTAATGCAACCCCTATAAAAACCCTAGCAGGATTTTATGTTGAATTGACAGGTTAATTCCAAAATTTATATTGACAAAGACCTAGAATACGTAACACAATTTCGCAAAAGAAGAGCACATTTGGATGACATATGCTCTCTGATTTCAAGGCTTATTATAAAGCTAAAGTAATCAAGACATGGTAACATTTTCGTGAAAATTAACATATAAATCATTAAAACAGAATGAAGAGTACAGATGTAGACCCACACATGATTTCTAACAAACATGCCCAAGTAACTCAATGAAAAAAGTAGTTGTTTTGACCAATTATTGAATATTGGAAACAGGATGTCGATAAAGGAAAAAATGAACCCTTCCTTGCTTGTACTTGGACCCTTTAGAGTTAATCTAAGTGAATCATATTTTTGAACATAAAGGCTAAAAGTTATACCCTTAGAAAAAAATATAGGCAAAAAATGTGTGACCTCAGAATCAGCAAAGATTCCTCAAATAGACACAAAAAGCACTAATTATAGAAGAAAAATTTTGATAAATTGGTCTTAATATTAAAAATTGCTTCTCTTTATAAGAAAGCATTGTCAAAATAGAAAGACTGGTTGCTAATATTCATAATACATATATTTGACAAATGACTTGTAACCACAATATATAAAGAACACATACAATTCAATCATGAGAAGGCAGTGCAATAAAAACTGGGCAAAAGATTTGAACCTATATTCTATAAAAGAAGACATGTGAATGGACAATAAGTACATAAAAATATCTATTTCATTAGTTATCAGGGAAATGTAAATTAAAAGTATAATGCGATGCTACTTACACACTCTTTAAAGCAACTAAAATGGAAAAGACTGAAGTACTAAGTGTTAACAAAAATGTTGACAGGGTTTGGCTGTGTCTCCACCCAAATCTCATCTTAAATTGTAGCTCCCACCCTACTTGTTGTGGGAGGGACCTGGTGGGAGGTAACTGAATCATGCGAGTGGGTTTTTCTCATACTATTCTTGTAACAGTGAAGAAGTCTCACAAGATCTGATGGTTTTATGAAGGGCAGTTCCCCTGCACATGCTCTCTTACCTGCTGCCATATAAGACATGCTTTTGCTCCTCCTTCACCTTCTACCATGATTATGAGGCCTCCCTAGTCATGCAGAACTGTGAATCAATTAAACTTCTTTCCTTTATGTGTTTTCCAGTCTCAGGTGTATCCTTATTGGCAGTGTGAGAATGAACTAATACAGATGTGGTGCAACTGAACTCATAAAATCCTGGTGAGAATGCAAAATGATGTGCAGCCACTTTGGAAAACATCTTTGCAGTTTCTATACATTTACTATACAACCTAGAAATTCTAAGATTTGACCTGAGGGGAAAAAAATTTAAATATCCATACAAAGACTGGTAAACCTATGTTTACAGCAGCTTTAAAAAAATAATTTTTTAAATAATTATGAGTGTGGGACACAAATAAATCTTGGAGAGTGATGGAAATGCTTCATCTTGATTGTATTTGGTTACTAAATGTGCATATTTATTTGTTAAAATGCATCAAACATTACACTTAACATGGGTACATTTGGTTGAATGTAAATTAGATATCACTAAAGTTGAAATACCTAAAAAATAAAATATTATTATCCTGTTACTCTTTCAAACTCACTCCTTTTCTGTTTTGATGTTTGTATGAAATCAATTATTTTATATCTGGCTAATATATCTGTGCTATGAAAATTCTTATATGCATTATATGTACATTATACATAGGTATACATTAATAGGAACATACCTCTCTGGGAGAACTTTAAATCATTATTTACATTACTGCTGTATATTTTCTTGTATTTTTATGAAAGGAAAATTCCATATTGATCTTACCAATACCCTTCACCAAAATTAAAAAGGATAATTTAGGAGATGTCTGACCAGTGAGCAAAGTCTTTTCCTTTCCTTAAAGGTGTGAGTCCTCAGCAGCCCTTTTTAAAACACATGACACCACCCTCTTAACCATCACTAATCAGTCTGATTTAGGATTATTTCAATTAGTTATGGCCAAAAGGACAAAAGGATCACAGAATAGAACCATGACCTCTAAGAAGTCCTACCCTCATAAGTTGGGGAAGTTCCCTTAAAAGAGATATATGACTTCTTTGACTTTTGATACATGACTTTTCTAGAACTGCACATGTATCTGGGAAAAAACACCCACATTTTCTGCTGTTTTACCTTTGATTGCTCAGAGCACACATAGTTTTGTCAACACACATAGTTCTTAAGAAACCCCGGTAGGTAGTCATAAACACTTTCCAGCAAGAAGTAACCCATCACACCGAGAGCAACATGTATGTACAGGATGTCAATGGACTACTACCTTAAAAAACCATGATCTCGTGTCCTTTGAAGGGACATGGATGAACCTGAAAACCATCATTCTCAGCAAACTGACACAAGAACAGAAAATCAAATACCACATGCTCTCACTCATAGGTGGGTGTTGAACAATGAGAACACATGGACACAGGGAAGGGAGCATCACACACTGGGGTCTGTCGAGGGGAAATAGGGGAGGGACAGCCGGGGGTGGGGAGATGGGGAGAGATAGCATGGGGAGAAATGCCAGATATAGGTAATGGGGAAGAAGGCAGCACATCACACTGCCATGTGTGTACCTAGGCAACAATCTTGCATGTTCTTCACATGTACCCCAAAACCTAAAATGCAATAATTAAAAAAAAAAAAGAAAAACAAAACCATGATATCCTCAGATGTGCATTTCTTCTGTACTTTTGTTGGGATTCCTTCTTCACTCTTTTCTTCAACCAGTGAATAAATCAAATAATTATACCAATATACTTGTTATACAGTAGTATGAAAAAAGGAAGAAAAAAGATACAAAGAACAAAGACAGTTCCTAATACAAAGGGAAAGAGAAAAGAGAAAATGATGGATGAAATTATTAAGTCTTTGAACACTCTAGCAGCAAACAGAAGCTATAGTTCTTAATGCCATTGGTGCAATTTATGAACATCCTTCTCCATTATCTACTCTATCATCATCTCACCTTTACTCAAAACCTTATCTTGCCTAGTTTCTTTGCTTGGTACAGTTCTGAGCCCTGAGAGAACCTATTTGTAGGTTATACCAGTTTTCCATTAACCTTTACCCTTGGACATAATGATACCCCAAAATTCCTTGAATCTGATCTATATTGTACAACCGAAATTCTTTGAGAGTCAGCACCAGCAATTTTAACTAACAGTGCATATCCCCCAGTCAAAGTAGGTCTTTAGTTACAAAAGTACTATTGTGTTCACTGTAGAAAAAAATCAGTGTAGAAATGTATAAAAAAAAATCCTTACAGATGTAAATAAAAAGCAAATAAAAGAATGCAGTGAAATTTATTTTCTTATCCCTTCCCTTTCTTCCTCCCAGAAGTAGCCACTATTAAGAGTTTAATGTGATTTTCTGAAGATTCTTTTTAACACATATACATGTATATATTTTGTACCACTTGATGTATGATGCCATGTCAAAGGCTTGCGGCTGGTTGCTATTGCTGCCTTTGGCATATGTTTACAAGAACTAACATGGCTAAAGAGTAAACAGTGAGAAGTAAACATGCACAAGAAAGGCACTTGGTTAATTTCATTAATCAATTCTATCATACGTAGCCTGGCCTTGGCCACTCAGCATGCTGTAGGCTCCCAGCAGGGAAGAATGAGCGAACTAGCAATAGGGGAAATTAACTGATCATCCCGTCCCATTGAGTCTGATTAATGCTGTTGTCTACATCTGAGGGGTCTGATTGGAGGGAATGGAGTGAGGAGGAGTTGCAGGTGCTTTGGGACAGCAGCAATTTTTGGTTTTAGTTTATGGAGATTCAGCAAGGAGGATGCAAGAAATGTCAAAAACATTAAACAGATGTGGAGTAAGGGTTTCAGTCTATTTGGCCAGATTCAGAGTCTGGCACTTGGTATAGGCTCTCAGTTGGTTCATTCTTATTGGTGGCTGGTGGCTATTGACCCTGGAGACAGCAGGTACAAAGTAACAGCAGTGTAATGGAATCTATAAATACTTCACTACAGAGATTTATATTTTAGTTCTTAATAAAGATTTTTAAATAAACTTTTTATTTTACAATAAGTTTCTGACTAGATCTAGATCACGGAAAAGTTTTGAATACAAGAGTTCCCATACACCTCTCACCCACTTACCCCTACTGGCATCTTACCTTAGTATGGTACATTTATGATGATTAAGGAACCAATATTGATACGTTATAAACTAGAGCCCATACTCTATTCATATTTCTTCAGTTTTTACCTCATGTTCTTTTATTGTTCTAGGATCCCAAGCAGGATACTACATTAAAGTTAGTCATCATGTCTCCCTAGGCTCCTGTTGGCTAGCGCAGTTTCTCAAACTTCCCTTGTCTTTGTTGACCTTGACAATTTTAAGGAGTACTTGTCGGCTATTTTGTGAATGTCTCTCAGGTAGAATTACCTGTTTTTCTCATGCTCACATTGGAGTTTGAGTTTTAGGGAAGAACGCAGAGATAAGGTGCCATTCTCATCACATCATATCAAGGACACATTCTGTCAGCATAACTTAACACTTTCCATGTTAACCTTGATGAGCTTACTAAGACTGAGTTTGTCAGGTTCTTCCACTGTGAAGTTCCTCTCTTCCCCACCCCATCCATAATGTACACTTTGTGGGAAAGTCACTAGGCACAACCCACCCTTATGAAGTGGGATTTATATTCACCTCCTGGAGGGCAAAATATGTACATAAATTATTTGGAAGGCTGTCTGGGAGATGTTTCTCTTTTCTTATTGATTATAAACAAGCCTACGTTATTTATTGTTCTTCTGAAATTGCCCTGACTGTGGCCACTGAATGTTCTTTCCATTAGCCCCTCCGTCTCTCTGATATACCGTTATTGTAGCAGGGTTTTGTTTTTTAGCACTTCTTTACTTCCTGGCACTACAAGATACTCCAGAGTCACCTTGTATATTTCCTTCCTCAGGCTTACGATAGTCATTTCTCCCCGGAGTCCTGGTTCCTTTTACGGAAGAATGGAATTATAAACTAAATCTGGGCTAGGTATGCTTGTCGCTACTGGTGTGTCAATCTTTCTAGTCCCTCTCAACTAACAGAGCAAATAAATAGATGTGTGCATACTCACTCATATATATACAAATATCTATAAATATTTCTCTCTTTGTCTCTCACATTAGCATGAATTTATACTCATATCTCCAACTCTAATCCATTTCCACATGGCTCATTCTAGCCTTCTCGTCTTGCTCATCTGGAAACCCCACACCTGCCATGAGAAACCCGGTTCCCACCATCTGCCATCCATTTACTGTTATCATTCAATCCTAATATACATGTATGTTGCTATGTTGTTCCACACGTCTATGTGGAACGACTTTATCAATTAGAATATAATGGTTCTATGCACTTTCATTTGCCTTACAGACCCCACTCATTTCCAGAGTTACTTAGGTCAGTATCTCTCCCCTTACCCTCTTTCATGAGACTGTTTCACACATTTGTAATACTGTTATATGCTTTTGAGATACACTTAGATTATTTTGTTATTCCATTCTAGGATTCCCCATCTGCCCAATTATTTTGTTGTTGTTGTTAAATCCGCATACATTAAGGTTCTCTTTTTGTTATAAAGTTCCTGGGTTTTAACAAATGCATCATGCCATGTAACCACCCTTACAGTATTGCTACCAGGAGTGAATCTGTATGAGTCTTCAGCAACCTCAATTCTTGCCTCCTCAGAAGAAAGAATTGGACCAAGGAGGCACAAAGCAGAGAGAGAGAGAGCAAGGCAAGTTTTAGAGCAGGGGTGAAAGTTTATTAAAAAGCTTTAGAACAGGAACGAAAGGAAGTAAAGTGCACTTGGAAGAGGGCCAAGCAGGTGACTTGTAAGATCGAATGACCTGTTTAACCTACGACTTGGGGTATTAGACATTGGCATGTTTCCAGGGTCTTGTATCCCTTCTTCCCTGCTTCTTCCCTTGGGGTAGACTGTCTATATGTATAGTGGCCTGCTAGCACTTGGGAGGGGAGCATGCACACTGAGTTTACTGGCATTGTACACATGCTCACTTGAGGCATTCTTCCCTCACCAGCACAATCTTCCTAGAAGGTCATATACCAGTTAAACTCTGCCATTTTGCTTCTTAATGTGCATGCTTGAACCCACACACCCAGCTCCTAAGATCTTATTAAGGAGCTGCTCATCACCAGTTTCAGGTTTCTTCCATTGGGAGACTGCCTTGCCCTGGCACCAGTGATGACCAATTATTATTTTAGAGAGAGAATTAATAACCACCCGACCATCACCTGACAGTCACCTGACACTCCTAGTTGGGGGTGGGGAGGAGGAGCCCTCTCCTGCCCTGCTTATGCCTGACTAGCTACCTACTGTAACATTATCATTCAGAATAGTTTTACCATCCTAAAAAATCTCCTGTGCTTTACCTATCCAGCCCTTCCCCACTGGCTCCCTTCAACACTGGCAACCACTGATCTGCTTACCATATCTATAGTTTTACCTTTTCCAAAATGTCATGTAAATTGAATCATATAATATGTAGCCTTTTTCAGGTTGGCTTCTTTCACTTAGAACTTGCATTTAAAATTCATCTATATTTTGCATGACTTGATAGCTGATTCCTTTTTATTACTGAATAATATTTAGTTGTATATGTGTTCCACAGTTTCTTTATCAACTGACCTATTGAAGGACATCTTGATTATTCTAGTTTTTGGCAATTATGCATAAAGCTGCCATAAACATTTGCATGCAGGTTTTTATGTGGACATATGTTTTCAAATCAATTGGTAAATATCTAGGAGCACAATTGCTGTTTAGCACGGTAATACTCTGTCTAGCTTTGTAAGAAACAGCCAAACTATCTTCCCAAAGTGGCTGTAAATTTTGCATTTCCACCAGTAATGAATGAGAGTTCTTGTTATTCTGCATCCTCACCAACAGTTGGAATTGTTCGGTTTTTTTGGATTTTAGTCATTTAGCCATAGGTATGTGCTAGTGTTGCTTTCTTGTTTTAATTTGCATTTCGCTAATGAAAAATGATGTTGGGCATCTTTTTTATATGCCTATTGGCCATCTGTATATCTTCTGTAGTGAAGTATCTCTTTCAGATCTTTTGCCCATTTGTTAAGTGGGTTGTTTGCTTTCTTAATGTTGAGTTTTAAGAGGTTTTTGTATATTTTAGATACAAGTCCTTTATCAGACATATGTTTTACAAAATATTGTTCTCCCAGTCTGTGGCTTTTTTTTTGTTTCATTCTGTTCACATTGCTTTCACAGAGCAGAATTTTAAAATTTCCACAAAATCCAAAATGAAGAATAGAGAAGAGTATCACAGTAGCTCTAGGGGTAGAATTGGAATCCAAGACTTTTTCTTCGGAAGAAGGAACATAAAAGGCACAGGCAGATTTTATATAATGAAATCACCATGGCCCTCAGCATCAACCTAAACTTTCCTCTCGAGATGACACTCTTCTCATAGTCACATAGGGAATTTGTGATATGTACTATTCTCATTGTTGTTAATTTCTAATTTTTTAGAAAATTGCAGTGATAATTTTCTCCTTGATTCAATAAATGAGAGCAGGAACTATATACATTTGCCTTTTCGTAATTAGATTGATGCATGATCTTTTTCATTTTTTAGTAGATGTTTTACTAGTATTGAAAATAAAGGTGTATTTTATGATTATGTTTATAAACTGATTTATATTTCTTATTAGCCTGTCAAAAAGAGAAAGAGTTATGTTAAAATGCTCCATTGATAGTGTACTTCTGTCCATTTCCCCTAATTCATGGCGGATTTCACTTTTAGTATTTTGATATAATCTTATCTGATGAATAAAATTTCATGACAGTTTGTATTCATTGTGAAATATCCTTTCTGACAGGACATCTTCAGTATTTCTACTTTAATTTCTATCATATTTGTTATTAGTATTGGAATTCTTTCTTATTGTATTTGCCTGATATGTTTGTCCACTTTTTAATTTTTTAATGTATTTTTGATTTAGTAATTTTGTATTAGGTGGGTCTTTGGAAAATGTCACATAGCAGGATTTCTATTCTCTTCTTATACAATCTATTCTCCTTTAATAAAGGGGATATCCCAATTGAATTTATAGACTTCATGAACATATTTGATCATATTTCACCATCTTTTAAAAAATTTCTCCTTATGTTTCTTCCTTCCCTCCCTCCCACCCTCCCTCCCTTTCTCCCTTCTTCCTTTCCTTCCTTTTTTCCTTTTTTTTTTTTTTTTTTTTGAGACAGAGTCTCATTCTGTCGCCAGGCGCCAGGCTGGAGTGCAGTGGCGCGACCTCCGCTCACTGCAACCTCCGCCTCCTGGGTTCAAGCAATTCTCCTGCCTCAGCCTCCCGAGTAGCTGGGACTACAGACATGTGCCACCATGCCCAGCTAATTTTTTATATTTTAGTAGACACGGGGTTTCACCATGTTGGCCAGGATGGTCTTGATCTCTAGACCTCGTGATCCGTCCGTCTCGGCCTCCCAAAGTGCTGGGATTACAGGCGTGAGCCACCTTGCCCGGCCCCTTTTTTCCTTATTAATGCCTGTTATTACATGACTACATGCTTTTTCACTTTTACCTTCTCTAATATTTTGGAAGAAATCTATCATGCTTCTTAATCTATTGTAACTTTAGCTTAAAAATCTACTTCAACCCAGGAATGGCCAGTGTGTGATGTCATTCTCTTCTCTGCCAGTGAAGACAGTATTAATGGATCAGAGCAGTTTCCCATTGAGCCTGATATGACCTTAACAAAGCCCTAGAGCAGTCACTGCCGATTGAGAAGGGTTGGGAACACAAGCTGAAATCTACCTGCTATTCTTACTTTTTTCTATTTATTGAGTTAAGGCAATTGATCCCAAATGTTGCTGCATATTGGAAGTGGCAGAGGTGCTTTCCGACACCCCATACCAATTAATGGGACCATCGGAGAGTAAAAGCCAGGCATGGGTGGTTCATAAAGATTCCCAGCTGATTCCAATGCATGACAAAATTTGACAACTATTGAGTTTAAGCACAATTTTAGGTTGTGCTTCTCCTGCCGCCTGTCATCATTAATGTAATCAAAATGAAAGTGACCTTTTTTGCTCTCCCTCTCCCTCTTCCTTCTCTTCTTTCCCTTCTATCTTCCCACGCTCTCTTCTGTTTTTCCTTCCAATCATTACATATCTTCTAATTTAAAAATGAGTTTTGCAATTGGTATCCACTTTAATAATAACATTTGCAAAAATTAATCTGGATATCTCTCACTTCTAAATGGTTCAATGTTTGCAGCCAGAAGGTTTATACAATTATCTTCACATTTCAAAACTTTGAAAATTTTGCTTTCTCTCTCAGGCATTTCAATTACAGCTTCAAATAATTTTTTTCTAAGAAGTTCACATGGATGATACACTGCATATTTGTGAGTACTTTCTTCTGTTGCCTTCACACACAAAATTTGGCTAGGTACAAAATTCTTACATGATAATTGTTCCTTTTTAAAATTCTGTAGACATTAGTCCACTGTCTTCTGGTATGTCAAGTTACAGAAAAGATGTTTAAGGTCAGCTTTATTTGTATTCCTTTTTATCTATTTATTTGTTTTGCCAGGAGACTCATGAATCTCCTTCATTCTTTTAAGTTTTCAAGTTTGGCCAGGATCTACTTTGATTTGGGTCTTTCAAAATTCATTTTGCTTTGATGGAGTGGGTGCTTTCGATCAGCAAGTACAGATCTTTTTGTCAGCTCAGAAAGGTTTTTCTCATCTTAGCTTAGTTTGTTTTCTTTTCTATTTATAATGATCTGAGAACAACAGTGATTGTTTGCTCTTCATTACATATCTTCTATATCTATCCTCTGTTTTCCATTTAAAACTCTTTATTTTGCTTCTGCAATCCAGGAATACTTTTCAAGTTTAACTTCCATGTGACTGATTCAAAGTTTCACAGCATTATTCATATTTTTTCTAACACTCAAAATTGCATTTTTCTATTGCATTTTATACCCAAGGTTTTTTAAAGTGTTTTTGTTTCTTTGTTCCATTTTTATAGCACCCTGTTCTTGTTTCATGTATACAAATCCTTCATATTTTGAAAGATACTAGTCACAGTTTGCTTTTTAATGTTTTCTTTTCCCTGCACATTGCTTTTTTCATCCAGTTTCCTTTTTTCTCTTGTTTTCTCCTCCCTGCATCCCCCCACCATCCTATCTGCTTTTCTTGGGTTTATGGAAAACCTTGACTGTTTGCTAATATTAAAGAGCGGAGGGCTAAAGGGCTGCCTGAAACTCTGAGTGCCTAGATGCAGACTGTCCTCTGTGAATCACTGAAGAGTGCTTACTATTCCCATTGTCAATACAGTGATAGCTTGGTTTAAGCAGGGATTGGTCCAAAACTCCTGTGGAACCAAAATCAATGGATGCTCAAGTCCTTTGTATAAAATGGAATGTAGTATTTGCCTATAACCTATGCACACCCTCCTGTTTACTTTAACTCATCTTTAGATTACTTATAATACCTAATACAATATAAATGCTATGCAAATATTTGTTACATTTTATTTTATTTTTTAATGTGCACTATTTTTTTTCCTGAATATTTGCAATCTGCAGTTCGTTGCATCTGTGGATGAGGAACCTACAGAAAAGGAGAGCCAACTATATGTTGGGGGCTTTCAGCACCACAGGATGATCATGTCCCCTAGAGAAGACTCATCCATCTCTTCCCTGGAAAATAATGTCTTACATTCTGGGAGCCAATGGAAGAAGAAACTAGTGTTCAGCAGTCAGTATGCAAACGTGTACTTAATCTTCCTATTTTTGGTATGAAACCTGAGAGGTCTCCATTGTTGTCTTCAAGCTGAGAGTTTCTATTTTATCCTGTCTGTAATGTAAACATCCAGGCTTCTGCTGGGGAGAAGAGAAAGAACCAGTGGCAAGCTAAGGAAGAGGGGGAAGACAGAGAGATCTAGTTTCTCCCTAATTTTCTCAATCCTCCTAATATTTTGTCCTGCTGTCTTTCTTCCTGGCTTGTAGAAGGACTAGTGCTGCTAATTTCTGAGTCTCTGGAGGGGGGCTGTGGTATAAAGTGGGAGTGAGTTGGTTCTCAGCTTTCTCTACCTACAGTTTAGGGTTTCGGTTTCTCAGATCTGTTAAGTCTGTTTCCACATGAGTGTCTGTTTTAAGGCTTCAAAATTTTGCCACTATTTTTTTTTCTTCCATTTTCCCTACCCACTTGGGCTTCTATATGAAAACAAGACCAAACAAAATCTATTATATAGTTATAAGGTTTTGGGCCGGGGAGCAAAATTAGATGTGTTTGTTCGAGGCTCCATCTTTACCTGGAAGTCCCATTATCTTTTTAGATCTTTGGGGCTCTTTGTTAATTTCACTAATCTAAATTTTAATTTCACCTTTAATCTGAGCTATCTTTCTCCTGATTTCTAATGGCCTATCTTTTGGCATTCTTTCAAGGATTCCCAATGGTTTCTTGATAATATCTTCTTAATTGTGTCATAGATCATTTTCAGAGATGAGCTCCTTTGAGCCAAATATTTCTATTTCTTTATGCTGTAATATTTTTCACCAGTCTCATTTGTGTTTCTAGTATCTTTACTTATTCTAGAACATGAATAAATATATCCAGACTTCATGTTGATCAAGACAGGGTGAGTGAATTATTCTCTTTGCCTAGCTGTTTGATGGCTGAACTCCCTTCTTGGATCTCAAGCTGGAGGGAAGGATGATAGACACAAACATCTTCTAGACTAATTTTCTGTCTCTATCAGTTTTTCGGGTGTCACTGCTCTATCTGTGTCATTTTCTCCATCACCTACTGCCTGGTTATTTGGTATCCAAGTGGGCTTACTGCCTGAAAAATAAGAGATTGTACTGCTGCAATGATTGTTATCTGCCTATTTCCTCCTATAGACTTTACCTATAAGGATTTTAAGACCTTCCTGCCTCTTCTCCCACCTCCTGTCCACTCTATCTCACAATGCAGTTGTTCACAGGGGTTTTCATTCTCAACATGGATGAAGAAGGATGAGGTGGGAAGGAGGGGCAAGGCCAACAGGACTCTGCTCATTTCATAGAAAAAAATGTCATATGGTAAGGATGGAAAAAACATTTAGCTTTTCTAATTGGGCCATAGAAAACATCTTTCTTTTTTAACAATCATCTCTATGAAATCTGAGTAGATGTTTCTCATCCAGCTCTATTTCCTCATAATTTACATCAAATTTTTTCTAGATTCTGGCATGAGTCTTCTTGCCCATCTTAGTTTTGGAGCAGAAATCTGAGCTTGTATTTTCTTCTGCAGCTTCAGGAAGCACTTGCCCTACTTCCCAACTCAGCATATTAGCTTAGTTCAGAAGCTTATCCCCTCCTGATCACAAGATGATGACACCTTTCAAGGTATGTCTTCTTACAACCATATCCAAAGGAAGGAAAGGCAGCTTCTCCCTCAGTGTCTTTTTATCAGTGGCGGGGGTGGGGGGACAGTCTTTTTATCAGTGGGGAAAACCTTAACCAGGAGCCTCCCAGCATCCTTCTGTTTGGGTTCCATTTGCCATGATTAGGTCATATATCCAGGGGATATATAGTGGACTTGCAAGAGCCATTATATACCATTTTCAGTGTGTAGGCACTTGATGGCAGAGGAGGGTATTTGCAGTAAGGAAAAAGGTGACAAAGAATAGCTGTTGCATAAGGAGTCCTTGCTACCAGCCTATGAAAATCGTTATTGTATTCTACATAAGTATGTAGTTACTGACTAGGACAAATCAAAGTCATCTTTATGTGAGAAAGGTCTGTGTCATTTCCATAGCTGGTATAGCCCTCCTCTTCCTGAGCAAGATCAACATAGACTTTGTCAATCATATAATAAATCCATTTTGTTTCCAGTTTTATTCAGGCTTCTGAGAAGCTCTGAGACAAATTTGTGATCTATCACTGGTAAGTAAGCATTGTTTTCATGGTCTACATTTTCTAAACTAATTTCACTTCCAGCTTCATTGAACTTCCCCACCCTTAATTTTCCCTAACTCTTCTCATGTAATCTTATTTTATTTCATTTTGACCCACTGTATATATTTTCACAAGTATTCTTATGTCTTAAGTCCTTTTGGAACAAGACCAAGTCTAAATAATAATTAATTAACTACTGATGTTTTTATAACCTGGTATTAAATTATACTTGAGAATTGGGGCTGTGTTTTGCTGATCTGTATATAGCCTATGTTTCCTCATCTATAGTAACACCCAATAAATGTTCGTGGAATTGAATTGATTGATCCCCAGGGCTACTTGAGTCCACCAATCCTCTATATGTGGTCTTCCTTTTATTTTCCAGGGGATTTTAGGATTACAGGCATCAACCAGTTGATCTTGTATGCACAGACAGATAACTGGAGACCAGTCCTTTCCATCCATGTGGTTCAATGTGTGAATTTTTGGACTGGCCTGAGATTGTTATATCAAACAAATGCTTACAAGTATTGATCTGATTTAACTGAACAGCAGCTCAGCCAAGCCAGCACACAGCTGCCAGAGTCACACTGCGCCACAACAGCTGGAGACAGACATAGGAAACTAGAAATTATTCAGTTGCAGCCCCTCCAAACCATGTTTGACATGCTATTTATCTTCTCCCACTGAAACGCTCTCTTTCTAAATAAATGAGGGTGGGTGATAGCTTGGGGGTTGTTTACCTTCTACTGAACAAACAAGTCTGAATTAGGAATTAGAATCAGTGAGTCTAAAATGATGAACATGCTTACCCTAGCATTACTTAGAAAATGGGAAAAATAAATTAGATTACTACTTGGAAGGACTCATTGGTTTGGAGAGCAGCAGGGACTTAATTGCAGGTGTAAAGCAGCACAGCCTCCGTCTTCCTTCAACACAATCTACAGCTTTCCTCAGAGCAACAGGCACACAGTGGATTCCTCAGAGAGTACTGTGATTTGCAGCAAGCCAGCAGAGACAGAGAGCAGGACAGGACCTGCAGTTTGCCCTCTAATGACATGGTGATGTCACATGTTCATGGGCCCTGGGATTATTACCTAGCATCTTGTTTAAAACATTGGCTGTCTTGGAGAGCTCCAGGGCACATCTTTCTGTTCCATGGGATGTGTCAGGAGCAGCAGAGTGACACAGCTGATGAAGTAAAGGAAAGTGTTTTTATTTCTCAGGCAGAGTTAACAGGATGCTTTACTCCATCAACAGCTGTCCTTGATACGGTATCTTTTTGTAGGATAACACATAACAACAAAATGCAGTTTGCTTGAAATTCTAATTAAAATGAGGTACTTGTCTCCTGCTTCAGCCAAATGAAATTATAGAACAAGACTTACAAGCAGCGAGGACTCATTTCAACAGTGCAACTAGCCTGCAAAATCAGAGTCCCCACGCAACAAAGTCAGCTTTCAGAATTATGGGACTTAGAGGGTTTACTGCAGCCACTAAAAGTGTGTGTGTGTGTGTGTGTGTGCACATCATTGTGCACACAGAGCAAAAAGCTAAGGAATCTAAATAACATTCACACAACAGTAAAAGAACACGTGTTAATACTGACGTGCAGTATCACACAGTAGAAGCTTCCTATGATGCCAGCCTCCCGTGACAGGGCTGAGGCTGACCTTTTAGGTAAAACCACCTTATAATTAGGTCCATTTGTTACTTCAGAGATGACTGCTCTGGCTGAGGCCCAAGGTCCCCTGGTTGCATGTTGCCTCATCCATACAAGAATGATGTATTAATAAGGAATGGCGTTCTTTGCTGCCGCATAGTCCTCTGTGGGACTTCATTTGTTTTAAAACCAAACTCTGTAAGAAACCAAAATGCAGAAAGAAAGAGTGCAGGAATCCATATCAACTCATACCAGAATGAGTTTGTTATGAACATGGCACAAATATCCTGCAGTATAGTTTACCAAAAATAATATGCACTGATATTATATTTATAAATGTTTTACAATATAGTTAATATATTTATATTTAATATCAGTGCATATTATATTTAATATCAGAGTACCTTCTAAATGCCAAACACTGTATATCTTATCCATCCCTTCTCAAATAATTCCCTGACATACCAATATCATCCCCACTTAACATATGCAGGAATACATTCCAAAGGGTTAGGTAACCTGCTCAAGGTCATGCAGGTAACAAGTAGCAGATCCAGGGTTTGAATTCAGGCAGCCTATTCCAGATCCCAAGCTCTTAAATACTAATATCAGTAGCCAACATGTATATAACGCTTACTTTGTATGAGGCACTAGGTGTTTTGTATTTGTGAAACTCATTGAGTTTCCACTTTGATTTTATTAGGTAGATACTGTAATTAACCTTACTTTTATTGGTGCAATTAATGAAGTATACAGAGGTCATGTTACATTCTAAGGTCACGTACTTGCAAAATGGTAAGGAGGAGTGGGCCAGAGACTGTGTTTTAGCTACGATGCAATTCTCCTCTCCATACCATGCCATCCTCTGCCCAAAGGTCTGCTTGGGCAGCATTTTGCTGGTTTTGAATTTCAGTGCTGTTTCTATATCTTTCTTATTAAAACCACAAAAAGCCTTTTTTTTTTTTTTTTAATAAAAGGGGCTACTCACAAGTATCCCTTTGTATTTGCCTCTGCTTCTCTTTTGGGGATGTCAGCTGGCAGCTGAGAAAACAAATTTTAATTCTTTCACTGAGAACGGCTTAGGGCAATGGGGATATTACTGGACATAGAGATTTAGAAACTATTCCTCCTTTATAAGTCCCAGGTGATCTGTTGGCAGTAAATGAGTGTCCTGCCTTAGCTATTACTTAGGCTAATAGGACAAATATTTCCATCCACATCTGAGTGATGCAGTACATGAACAGTTTTGTTACAACAGCTGAAAACTAGGAAATCGAATGAGGTAAACTAATTTTAAAATATAAGTGTTCCCTTAGAAATGTCCCCTAGATTTGCAGAGCAACCAGTACCAGCCATCACCCCATAAAGCAAAGCCAAAAAGCTCAGGAAGAGCCAGCAGTAGAGACAGCCCTAGCCACGGAGGCCGTGGGAGGTGGGACAGGGAAAGGCAGGTTTCATCATTAAGCCAGAGGACTAAGTGACAAATTAGAGTGGACAGCTACATCAGTGTGTGCTTAGGGAATGCCAGTTCATTTTAATATTAACCTGTAAAAATATAATTAACAAAACAACTCCTTGCACAAATACCTACGTTAACAAAATAGGCAGAAATAAACCAGAAATGCTGTCCATACTGAGTTTACTTCTTGAGACTGAATGCAGATATAGATCAAAGGTTGAAGAAGCACATATAATCAATAAGTGGCTTTTCATATGTAATACACATTTTTACAGATAGGGTCTTGCTATGTGGCCCAGGCTAGTCTCAAACTCCTGGGCTCAAGTGATCTTCCCACCTTAAGTCTCCCAAGTAGCTGGGACTATAGGCGCATGCCATCAAGTCTGGATGATCTTTTTAATAAGAAAATAAAAACACAGATAAAATTGAAAACCAACAAAATGTGGCATATATACATATATTCATCTGAATATTTTTCATCTCAGGAAATCTCTTTCTGCAAACTGCTGGTTACTGTATCCCTTCTCTCAAGTTGTGGAATTCAAGCCATGTCTAGATTCATTAATAGTATCTATGGCTTATTGCGCACCTAATATGTGCCAAGTGCTTTTTAGGTGTTATCATATTCATCCTCGCAACAACCCCCAAGATTCCATAATATTATCCTCATTTTATGAGAAGGAAATTGAAGCTGAGTGAGGTTCAGTAACTTGCCCAGGGAGCTAAGTGCTAGAACTGCCTGGGATATAAGCTCAGCGTTGTTTGATTCCAAAGTACTGAGCCTACTATCTCTAGGAGAACATATGTGAAAGAGAAACCATCATTCTCAGCAAACTGACACAAGAACAGAAAATCAAACACCGAATGTTCTCACGCATAGACGGGTGTTGAACAATGAGAACACATGGACACAGGGAGGGGAGCATCACACACTGGGGTCTGTTGTGGGAGAACTAGGGGAGGGACAGCAGCAGGTAGGGAGTTGGGGAGGGATAACATGGGGAGAAATGCCAGATAACAGGTGACGGGTTTGGAGGCAGCAAGCTACATTGCCATGTATGTACCTATGCAACAATCCTGCACGTTCTGCACATGTACCCCAGAACCTAAAGTGCAATAAAATATATTAAAAAAAAAAAAAAAAGAAAGAAAGAAAGAAAGAAAGAGTACCCTGGCTATGAAACTTCAAAACCACTGCTGATACAGCAATATCACTGTACTACCACTGGGTAGCCCTTTTGGAAGGGGAGTGGATATAGTTACTAGAATTGTGAAAGGAATTCTACCTTAGAAATGCAGCCTAAGGCCGGGCATGGTGACTCACGCCTGTAATCCCAGCACTTTGGGAGGCTGAGGTGGGTGGATCATGTGAGGTCAGGAGCTCGAAACCAACCTGGCCAACATGACAAAACCCTGTCTGTACTAAAAATACAAAAATTAGCTGGGCATGGTGGGGCATACCTGTAGTCCCAACTACTCAGGAGGCTGAGGCAGGAGAATTACTTGAACCCAGGAGGCAGAAGTTGCACTGATCTGAGATCATGCCACTGCACTCCAGCCTGGGTGACAGAGCAAGGCTCCATCTCAAAAAAAAAAAAAAAAAGAAAGAAAGAAATGCATCCTAAAGACATGCTTGCACATAAGCTCTAGAATGTTCTGATTTGTTTCCTATTTCCATGTAAAATAGGAAAAATATTTAAAAATCATAATAATAATCAATAGAAGAATATGCAAATGGCATCTATGAAAGAGAATGGAAGAGTGCTTCCATTCTCTTTCAAATGGAAGAAACTTTCAGGTTATATTTAATGGTCAGAGTGAGCTGCAAAACAATATGTATGGTATAATCCCATTTACATTTTTAAAAGACATGTACATATGTACATGAATATTATAAAATCATAGGATAAGAACTGGAAGGAAGCATGTAATTTCCTGGGATGATGTGGGAGTTTAGAAAGGATGGAGATGGAGAAAGGGCAAGGAAATGACGGACCATTTTCAAATTTTGCTTTACAAATTTATATGAGTTTGATGTTTTTATAGTGATAAAGGACTTATTACTTACATAATAAAAAAGAAAAGAAGTGAACATTTTAGCAACTATAGTCAAATGGCAAAAGTTTCCATAAACTTTTAAGATGTTAGTATAGAAGATATTTTCTCTTTTAGGTGTTTGTTAAATTTTTTCAGCCTTTTTCCCTGAAACCTTCAGCCAGTTTCTGCAACTTAAGCATTTTCCAACAATGAATACTTAATAGTCATTCGCTGCATAATGACATTTCGGTCAATGATGGATCGCATGTAGGATGCTGGTCCCATTAGATTACAATCCATATTTTTACTGTACTTTTCTATGTTTAGATACACAAATACTTACCATGTGTTACACTTGCCTATGGTATTCAGTAAAATAACATGCTGTATAATTTGTATCCTAGGAGCAATAGGCCATACCATATCGCTCAGGTGTGTAGTAGTCTACACCACCTATGTTTGGGTAAGGACACTCTACGATGTTCAAAGAACAATGAAGTCACCTCATGATGCATTTCTCAGAATGCCTTCCTGTTGTTAAGCAATACGTGACTGCATTAATAATTATTTCAGATAAGAGTCTTAGTTCTGTTCCATGACACATTACAAAGAAGGAACAACCACACCAACAAACAACAGAAGTCAGCAATTTTAGGTCCTCTGTTCAAAAATGCCGCAAAATAAATGTGCCATACAGAAACATCATCGTAATCATTCTAGCAGCCCCTGGACCAGGGAATAGCAAGTGGGGAACTCATGGTCCTATATTTTGAGGCTTCAGCAGAACAGTAATGAAATTCACTAGAGATTCTAATAAGTGTATCCATCTGATCTCCAAGGAGCCTCAAGCTTAGGAGGAGGAAGAAGACAGAACAGCCTTTCTAAAAAAAAAAGAAAACGCAATTACTTTTACACCAACCTAACAGAAGAACTGCCATGTCCTAACATACATCTCTCTGGGCGTCCAAAGAATCCATATGCATGGGCATTCAGTGCATTAAGAAAGATTTACCTGATGCCTTCAAGCCAGGGCAAATGTACCACGTGGGCTAGTTCCCAGCACTTCAGTAATTCCTGAAGGCTGGTGTTAGAGGTACAACCTGTGTGAGACTAGAAGCTCATGGAGCACAAAGAACGTTGTACCACTTTGCACTCACCAAAAAGGGGAAAATGTGACTTTCTGTAGCTGTATAAATAGCTGATATCAGGTCTGTCTGTAGTGTTACCCAAGTGGTGACCCCTATTGACTAAAAAATAGCTGAAATTAGCAGGCAGCTTGGGCCGCAATCTCATTATTTTGATAGTGCAAGTGTGGCCTTTAACAACATATTGTAATTGTCACATTTGTCTCAGGAACGTCAGATGATGACGGCTATTAGTTTGCATTTTTGAAAATATGTCTAAGATATCTGACAAGGTTTATATACAAATTAAAATAATAATGAGAATTCAGGCTAGTGGCTTGTCCTGCAATTGTCCAGGCCAATATAACCCACAATGACATTTTGCTCCCTGTTAGTTCCTATAGCAATGAAGAAAAATATCTTTAATGATAGTTTCTTTTTACCTTTAAAATGTGAGATCTTTAAACAAACAAATAGTATGTGCCATTTCATACCTACTTCCACAATACATAAAGAAGCTGCTTTGGTTTTACCTCAGGGATAGATTAATACCTGAAAATATCTCACTCTTAACAATTCTAACACATCATGCTTATTACTCCCTAAATTCAGCTTTTGTTTAGTTTGCTGATTATATTTCCTTCTAATCTGCAATTATCAATTTACCCATCCTGTTTTACTCTATCCTATTATCCATGTAAGTATCATCTATTTAAGATTATTATCTCATGGAAAGCCACCATCAGCAATATTTTTACATTGCATGCCAGAAAGCGTTTGAGGAAGAAGGAATGCAAGGACAGAGGAAACAGAATGGGCGATGGTAACCGAGGCTGTAAGAGGTAGTATTATAGACATGACCTCACTTTCCTCCAGCCAGCCCACTGGAGGTGACCCCAGCACAAAGCTGCAAAGGTCTAGGAAGACATATGGCAGACAGTAGACCCAGTGGCGACCAGGCAGTGCCATAAACTGGTGTACAAGGCAGGATTTCTCAGCTATCCCCTTGAATGGAGTCGCCGCCCTCTGCCAATGAAACCAAGGCCCCATCTCTCTTATCTATTTTGTGCAGTGCTCAATGGCGTGCCACGCACCAGAGGTTTGTTAAAATATATACGACAATGGTAAATACAGATTAAAATAAAGTGCTGAGAATCCAAGCCTATTAACTCACCTTGAGGTCCTTGCCCTGGTGGAGAAGCCAGGCAGAACAAATGGTCCCGTAATGCTCCAAGCCAAAAGCCCCCAGTGGAAAGACTTTGCAATCAGCATGTGCAGAGGAATTAACTGCACACTCCCTTTAATGTTCATCAGAATTGAACGCTGCTAATTTACAGCACTTCAGCACTTCGGGGCCCCTTAGAGTCTTTCCAATTACGCTAGTGAGGAGGTGACTGGCTTGTGATCCCCATGGTGAGACTGTGGAAGCAGAACTTAGCAGCAGAGGCCTGGGGTTCCAATGTGCCTGTCCTAATGAAGCACATTGTTTGCTCCATTCTTACTGTTGTTCCACGGCCCCCAAGCTCCCTGAGGATTTTCTTTGCCTTGGTTTCCCGTAGCCATTCTGGAATGGAGAAGCAGGGCAGTCACACAACCAACGCCGGGAGCAGAGTGTATGTAGCCTTGTATTTCTAGTTAAAAAGCAATAAATCCAAAGTCAGTTAATGAATTCCATTTTGAGTAATCTCATTATGGACATCTATTCAAAGAGTCTATATAACACAGACAGAATGACTGGAAAACCTAGCATAATGTGCTGGCTTTTTTCCCTGTGCCAAATTAACAGCGAAGGCCTTTTAAAGGATGCTTCATTTAGGCTCTCTTATTATCAGAAATATTATACAAGCTGGAGCTGAGGCCTGAGTGCAGTTGCACTGCTGCGATAACTCCCACAGTTGAATCAATGGCTGGCAGGATTCCACTGTCGAAGGAGCTCCGAGCAGCGAGGCAAGAGGCCCGAGTGCACTGTTCTCTCCTAGAACCTAGAAGAAGGAAAAATAGGAGAAGAAGGTCCGGGAAGTATAAGTGGCAAGGGGATTTTCTCTGGGACGTCTTCCTAGGATCGTCCTGCAGGATCAAACTTTAAGGCGTATTGTGCAGAATCTGTTCTATTCAGTCCATCTCACATTCAGTTAGCTGGTTGTTCTTCCTGGGACTCTCATCAGTTATGCCACCACTTTATAACCTTCAGCTGCTCCCCATTATTATCTTTAAAAAGTTTCGATTTCTCACCTGAAAATCACCAGGCTTCCCAAACTTTAATGTCTATACCCATCACCTGGGATCTTGTTAAACTGCAGTTCTGACTCAACCGCCCTGCGGGGAGGCCTGGGATTCCACATGTGTAGTAAGCTTCCAGTGGCCTACACTTGGAGCAGCGGGACTCTAGAACATTGGTTCTCAGACTTGAGCTTGCATTAGAATTGCTGGAGGGCTCGTTAAAACAGAGATTCTTGGCCCCATAGCCAGAGTTTTAGATTTGGTAGATCCAGGGTGGGACCTGAGAATTTGCATTTCCAGAAGTTCCCAGGGGATGCTGAGGCTGCTGACCCAGGCAGCACAATTTGAGAATCATTGCTTAGAGTAATGGTTCTCAAATCCGGCTGCACATACATATTATCTTCTTAAAAATGAGGAGGTTTAAAAACATATGGATTCTCACCTCTGACTCAGATTCATGAACTCGGAATCTCTGGGGATGAGTCCACAGCATCAAAATCTTTTTTCACTCCTGAAGTGATTTTTTTCAATATGGATTGAAAATCATTGCTCTAAAGTATGGCTTTCAATACAACTTCCATACAGTGTCTAGATAGGAAAATAAGACTATGCACTTAGTCCCAAATTTGCTTTGTGCTGTTATATTCCAGAACTTTGGATTAAACTGGTTCCTCCACCCTGAAATAACCTTCCTTCTGCACTGTCAAAATCCCATCTGTTTTTCACGGTTTATCTCAAATCCCATCTCTTTCATGAGGCCTTTCTCTAGGTCTGCAGCCAGCTGAGAGCTCTCTGTTCCTTGAGCTAACTCCAGTCACGATTGAAATTCTTACCTCCCTCACTTTGTCCCTCCTTCCTGTTCCCCTAATTGTCCTGGGCAGCCTCTTTTGCAAAACCTACGCCTGTACTAGGGTTATCTGCGTGCCCATTGGCCTTGCCCCGCCAGCTTGCAAATGGCTCACAGGCAAGAACTGTACCTTGTTCATCCTGCTTGTCCCTCCCAAAGTGCATTGTCCTATCCTAGAAGTAAGTCCCTCACTTAGTACCTATTGAGTTGCTCTGTGCTTTTCCTCTGTGTCCCTGGACATACACATTCGTTCATAATATCCACCACTTGTGTAGCTGCCTTAACCTTCTCTAGTAGGTATAATCTGCTTGAGTGGAGGGATTATGCCATGCCCATCTTTATCTCCTCACATCCCTCTACCCTCGATACACACTCCTGTTTAGGTTCTTGCTACTCAAAAGGTGGTCCACGGGCCAACTGCACTGGCATCACCTGCGGCTTGTTAGAAATGCAGTCTCTTAGGCCCCACCCAGATCTACTGAATCAGAATCTGCATTTTAACAAAGTCCCAAAGTCATATGTATATTCATTAAAATTAGAGAGGGACTGGACTCCACGGCTCACAGCTGTTATCCCAGCACTTTTGGAGACTGAGGTAGAAGGATCGCTTGAGACCAGGAATTCGAGGCCAGCCTGGGCAATACAGTAGGACCTCATCTCTACAACAAGTTAGCTGGACATGCCTATAGTCCCAGCTGTTGATACTTGGCAAGATGAGATAGGAGAATCACTTGAGCCCAGAAGTTCCAGGCTGCAGTGAGCCAAGATTGCACCACTTCACTCCAGCCTACGTGACACAGCAAGACCCTGTCTCAAAAGTAAACTTAATTAAATTAAATTGAAACGTTCGAGAGGCACTTCTTTGGGAGGTGAAATAGTGAGATATTTAAGAGAATGTGTCCTGGACTTAGACTATTAAGCTTGGGGAGTTGTGTAAACTCTCTATCCCACAGTTTTCCCACCTATAATGTGAGAATAATAACAGTCCTTGCCTCATGGTGATGTGGAAACATTAAAGTTATGTAAGTAAAACACTCAGAATCTTATAAGCACTCAATAATACAGTATCAACTATTATTACTCAATTAAAACTCCTTAACTTTAATTGAATTTGAACTGCCACCTAGAATAGACAAGAAAATGAAACTCAATTCTGCATGGATGTCAGAAACATGAAATATAAAAGGTAATAAATAAAAATATTAAAAACCCCTTAGCAAATGTTAAGGAGCATGTCAAATTATTCCTGTGTTGAAACTTACGCAATTAAGGCTGGAGCCTTGAAAATGACCATCCCCCAATTTTCTGCTTTGTCACTAAGTTTTTCTCTACTGAGCAATTCTTTCACTCTGCTCTGCCTAAAGAACAACTTCATGCAGTGCATTTGTGTCTTAGACCCCCAGATCTCCTGCAGCCGTTGCAATTACCTCGGCGGCCATAAATGCGTTCCTTGCGTGGCTGAAACGTATGCACACACTGCCCCCTAGGGGATATCCTCTGTCATGACCCTCCAAAACAAGAAAAAAATCTCAGGGTATGTGTAATTGGCTGCAAGACAAAAGTCTGAAACCTTGACTGTAACATCCTATACCATTTTGTAAATACTGTTGGTCCATTCTAAAATTAAGTAATAATAATATGTACTAGTGTTGAGCCTTAATAGAATCTGTGAAACAGAATCTGATATATGTGACCTGGATTTGTTTCCCTCAAATGTTAGGAAAAGGCATCAACTAAAACAGTAAGAGCCTAAAATAATAACCTACATTTGAAACGAAACCCTGTGTTTGTTGATAGAAAACTGACACATTCCTACCCCATAAAGTAGATTCAAAACTTAAGGTGTTGAAGGAATGGCAGGGTAATGTTAGCAACTGATGAAATTCATTCAATGAGTAATTATTGAGAGGCTACTATGTCCCCAGCACTTGTGGTTTTCACTGAACAGGGAAGACAAAGATCCTTGTTCTCATGGAGCTGACATTCTAAGTCATATGGTAGCCACTCACTCTTGTCTCCCTGCTCTCCCCCTCAGCCTTCAGTGAGCTTTCCTTGGCTCTAGAAGGTGCTGACTTACCTTGGGATGGAAGACAAGAGCAGCCAGTGTGCCCTGGTCACCCTGAAAGTATCTCATAGACAGAACTCTGTTACAACTTCACACAACCTGATGGGGTATGTTTCTTTTTCTGTCTTCTTTGTGTTCTCATTGTGTATGGTAGGGTTTTATTGTTGTTTGTTTGTTTGTTCTATTGTGGTGGGTCTTTGCTCATTCCTGGCATCTTTCCAGGCCTTTTGGAGCCATACCAACTGAGTAAGAGAGTAGTGTCTCGCAAACCAACTCCCCCACCCATTGTCGTCCTCTGTCGTAAATCCTGCTTCATTCCATATGTCTCCTGTGGCTTCTGCCTGGGCTTCCCTAAGTACAAATTCAAATTGGACATATCATGACTGCTCAGAATGAGAAATAAACTTTCAACAATATACAAGCTGCAATGTGGTTATACAAATGACTAAGAAAATATTTAGTTTGGAGAAAAAAAGAGCTTGAGAATGTGTGTGAGAGAGAGACAGAGACAGAGAGACAGAAAAAGAGAGAGAGGAGAGAAGGTACTGCCCTACCTCACAGCATCTGATCCTTATCTTGGCTCCAGAGTGGAGGAGAGAGAAAGACTCTGAGGGCCCTCAGAGCAAAATGTTTTGCCCACCATGCTGCTTGAGACACACAGTAGAATGAAACTAACTTCTGCTAAAGGCCCCAAAGTTACTAATGGATTCAATTCAAAGGCTCCCTTTGAACCCACAAACTTATATTGTATTTCTTTCCTCATAAACTTCTTTCACTATCATCATTCTGTGCCTACCTCTGATCTCCTAAGCTGCTTCCTGATATTCATAATTCCCTCCTCATGGTCACCTTGGAGACACAATGGCCAAGCCCCCTCTGCTTTTGGTGTGCTTTGGAGATAGCTGGAGTCCCTTTGCCTACAAAGTTGCTAGGAGGCTAGACATGCAGTGACCACTGTGTGTCCCCCCATCCTTAAACCCTTCCCTTGTGCTCTTCCTGATTTCATGCTTAAGCTAATGAGGAGCTCTGAGAAGACACAATCCCACCAGAGCAGCCTGACATGTGCACACGTCCTGGATGTTTCCGTATGTCAGTTTCCTTCTCCTTCCTCCAGAGCTCTTTGGATGTTGGAGTGAGGACTAACAACAAAAGACTCTCTTGCCCCACTCAGTGCTCTGAGTTTAGTTCTTGAGCTTACGTGCCATTTCCACCAACCAGCCACTCAGCATCCATGCATGGCTCCCTCTGTGTCCTACTCTGGGCTGGGCCTTGTCTGTTCTATTTTCTGTAGAATCTCCAGCACGAGAAGAACACCAAGTGCAAGGGAAGGCACTCAATAAAGAAAACGGATAGGTACATCTATTGAGCACTGACAGTATACCAAGCATTGTTCATTTCTTATTTTAATTGCTCCTCATAACAAACCCCAGTCTTCATCTGAGAAATAGATGTCTTTACAAAGCCTAAGTAACGTGCTCAATGTCACACAGCTGTATGTAACCACAACAGAATTTAATCCCCGAGACTCTAACTTCAAAGCCTTTATTCACTATGCTGTGCTACTTCCTCTTGGAGTGAGGGTTTTTATTTGAGACTTTCTTGCCTCCTTGTTTGGGGAACAACACTAAGTCACTTCAGTCATTAGAGAAACCTCCAGTAACATAAGAGTTAAGAGCTGAATCTAGAATTATTTCCTATTTCTCCCATCCTTCTTCTTCGGCCTAAAGACTCGGTATTTCTCCCCAACTCTCCTCTAGATCAGATGAGCCCAACCAAGACCACCACTGCCGAAGCAAGTACCAATTTTCAGCTGGGGTCTCTTAGCTCAAGACAGAATAGAAAGCTCTGCAGCTGGCTGAGTGCCCCAGGAAACAGCAAGAGGAACAGTGCCAGTACTGAATCCACGTAACAAATGGCTTCATTTAGACTCTCCTACAGGTCAGCTGCTACATGTCCACCTGAGGCTGCTAAAGGCCACACTCCTGCACTCTTTCCTGTTCTGGAAAAATGACACTGAAATCGTAATGAGCCTGGAGGAAGCCAACCAGACAGGAAATAAACCCACTTGGGTGCGTGTGCTTGCGGAAAAGTTTTGGAAGACCTTTCATCCCCTGGGAAAACATTTGTTTGATACAATCATGGCCAGCTATTATTCGTGATCTCATTGGTGGGAAGGCTGGTGGGGATTGATTTCAAAATGAACTTTAAGCTAAGAGGACAGCTAGAAGGTGGCTCTGAGAGGCTCTGCTGACAGGGGCCAGTGGTGATGTAAGAGGAGCTCGGGTCAGGATGTCTGGGGCAAGGGCAGAGTTGATGAACCTTATTTTTAGACGGTGTTGATATTTTTAGTGAAAGTCCAACAGCCTCTCCATTTTTGGTTGAGGGGAGAGGGCGTAGGGATGACTTCCTGGTGTTAGTCATTTCCTCTCCTGGTGAAGAGATTGAGTGGTGGTCCTATGTCACAGGAAGTGCCTGGAGATGGTAAACACTGCTGACATGATGGGAACTTGCACCATGGGTGTGTCAGAGCACACATATTCCTTCCTGGACCCTGGGCCAGGTGAGTGGGGGATGCTTCCTGTTTTTGGCTCTAGGAGGACTTTTCAACTTCTGGGAGCTGCTCTGGAGAATAAATCACAAGAACTGCTGGGCTAAGCAGCTCAGGCCACAGACACCAGAAAGTGATTTGGTGGCAAGAATTGTTGAATGCGCCCTGGCAGTTCCCAGAACTGCCGAGTCATCTTATCCTCTCTGAGGTGTATATGGGGCCAAGTGGGTTTGGTTCCAATACCGTAAAGCAATCCTCATCTGAAATTTGCTCGCTTGCCAGAGACGCCCTTAGTGCCTGGATCGCATCCATGACTCAATTCATTCAGCAGATCCTCCTGATTGCACCTCTGAAATCTCTTGTGAGTCTGGTTCCTCCACTGTACCTCTCCAGATGTCCATCACCTCTTGTATGGATTAGTAAATCACCCGCTCTCCCTGACAATGATCTCTTCCACGTGGGCTCTCCTCCACATTGCTGGTAGTAGTTGCAGTCTTGGAAAACACACAGCAAACTTGTCACCATTCCCCTTCTCCCTTGTCCATAGTAGACACTGCTAATCAGTCACGGCACTTTAACTGCTAAGCCAGACGTGGGTGACCACCCAGTCTTTCTTAATATTGTCCTTCAGCTCTCATGACTGATCAGTTGGAACTGGCATTTGACATAAAGTCAATTTGCCATCTTGGTGCTTGTGTTATCTTCCTAAAAACGAAATCCAATTGTAGCTCTTCTCTGATGTGAAGCTTCCTGTCTTCCTAGTGCCTTCAAAATGAATTCCATCCACTTGGCAGGTGCATAGGCATCTCGCCTCTCCTTCTTTTGTGGCCTCGTCTCACCTCTCCTTTCTCAGCTTCCACATTTTCCTTATGCCACACTCTTTCCCAGATACGCTTTGCTTTTCTGTGACTCTTTGCTTTGTATGGGGTTTTCTTGCTTTCTGGATTTTCCTCTTTCCTTTTTCCTAGCTGTAAACTCTCATTTTTTCAAACACCCCATATTTTTCTTCTGCTGTATTTCCAAGATCTCACTAGGCAAAGTCAGTGCACCTTTTCTGTGTTTACCTCTACAGGGTTGTTACCTCTATTAAATATTGTTATTGTAATATGTTCTCATGCTGTATATATATTACAATATATTGTGGTTATTACATTAATTATATGCATTATATGGTCATGCATTTGCTTACTTATTCAATGAATTTATTGACTGCCTTCTATGTGTTGTGTTAATAGGTAAATTAATAGGTAAATTAATACATGGAATAGATGTTTAATGAACATTTATTGACTAAACAAATGATACTTTTTAGCTCATCGAAGATGCCATTAGCCCTTGTATTTCTAGAGTAGCTTCTTCAAAATCACAGGAGTCTGTGAGAGAGACTTAAGTCTTTCCTCAAGTATTATAAAAACTTGTGAAAATAAACATGTTTAAAACTTATTTTTACCAACATTGACCAAAATAAATAATTTTACGTGAATGCATATATGATTACATGATTTTTAGTCATATCTTCCCCCCTTTTTTGCCTTGCCTTTCCCTTCCCTCTCCATCCTCTACTCCCTCACCCATAGGGTGACCAACACTGTTTGCTTGAGACTACCTGAATTTTGGCTGTAAAACCCCCACATTCTGGAAAACCTTTCAGTCCCAGGCAAACAAGGATGGTTGGTCACCCTTCCACACCTCTACGTTCCTTTTCCAGGTAATCACTTTTTTTTAAAATCTACTGTGTGATCTTCCATATCATTCTTTGTATTAATATAACACAGATTTATAGTTACCAGCATTGTTTTATAAAAGTAGTCAATTGTATTGTATTATATTATATTACAACCTGACTTGTTCACTAACGAAACCTTGTGGCCTCCCCCAGTTTAACTGGCAAAACTCTACTTGAGGAAAGACTTCTTTTTATTGGTTGATTAATTCTCCATGGTGTAAATATTCCATAATATTTTGGCTGCTCACTTATTAATGAACATTTATTTTGTTTCCAGTTTTTTTTTTTTGCCTCTTTGAACAATGATGACACACACACATGCATACTTAAATATCTACATGTGTTGGTTCTCTAATTTCTCTGAGCTAAATTTTCAAGAGTGGAATTGCTGAATTGAATACTAATTTTTATAATTATTGCTAAATTGCTTTTCTAAACAGATGTAAGACGCCATATTTCTGCCATTATACATATGAGTACCCTTTCTATCACATCCCCACCAGCTCACCGTCACTGGGTGTGATCATTCTTACTAATTTGTCTATCTGATGGCTATAAAATGACATCTCATTGTTACTTTAATTTGCATTTCCCTGACTACAAGTGAATTTGAGTGTTTAAAAGAATGTTCTTGGACGTTTAAATTTGCTCTTGAGAGATTTGTCTATACTTTTCTGTTGGATTGACTTACTCTTTACAATTTTAAGAGCTTTTTGTGTGTTACAGGTGCCAATTGTTTTAAACCTGGTAAAAAAAACCTGTTTCTCTAGCTCTGATATTTGACTGTGATTTTATTTATTGGATCTTTTGCCATAATCTTAATATTTATATATTCAAATATGCCTATCCTTTTTTATCTAGCCTTTGAATTTCTAGTCTTTGTTAGGAAGTTCTCCTTAACTCGTAGATTATATCTGTAGTCATAGATTATATCTGTAGTTCTATATTTTTGTGAATTATTTTTTGTTTTACTTTTTCATTTGATACAAATTTTTATCTGGTGTAATCTGAGTGGTTTAGAGCTGATTCTTATCTGGTCTCTGATCTCATTGACCCCAAGTAGTGCTGGACCTCCCATATTAACTACATGATGGGTCACTGTTGGATGTTTTTCCAGGTATCCAGAGACCCAGGTGAGTCTGCCTAAGCCATCTCCCTATTCTTACCCATACCCACACACATTTCATTGAGTTTCAATATTCATCAAACTCTCCACAGTGAAAATAACTCTACTCAAGGTTGTTAAATTACCCTTGGGCCAATATGACGGCAATATTTTAGAAACTTAAACTGCAGTGTAATATTTATATTTTGAACGTTGGCCTCTTAGCTTCTATTCCTCCTCTCTTTTTACCAAACAGTATTCTGACTTTCGTTTAGGAAATAGTTCCTTTATCCACTCTCAGTCACGTGCTTGCAGGTAGCGTTACTCCATCCCCAGATGCAGAGAGGGAGCAGTGATCACATTCCTAATCCATTCAGCACATTGCCTTACTCCAGCCATTGTGATGGCTCAGGAAGTTCACCAGCCAGAGCCAAGGAGACACAGGAAGACTTTTTACCAGGGCTTCTAAGAAAAGGACGTTAATTTACCTTCTCTTTCCCACTGGTTACAAACAGATTCGAAGACAGTAGTGGGATATGCTGGCAGAGACCCTGGTATCAACCAGCCTAATAGCAGAGCCAACGAAGTGGTGAGAGGTGAGCAATTGGGTCCTGATCCCTTGTATGAGTGCTGGATCAAGCTGTGATTAAAGTAGAATCTTCCACTGTTCCCACTGTTCAGTTATGAGCCAGCCAATTTTCCATGTTATTTAAGATCAGTTTTTTCACCTCTTGCAAATAAATATCTTAATCTATAAGACTTTTCTTCTCAGCTATAGTGACTTAATGGGGCTTCTGAAGGAATTCACTACATAATTTCCTCAATTATCATGCATAGGGCAGGGGTCTCAGCTTGAACATAAGCCACATCCACCACAGGGACTGAGATATGTCCAGTCACCCTGTGAACTGCTGTAGTAGGCCTGCTATATGTGTGTTCACACAGGGGCAGAGTTGTGTCTGGAAGAAAAGCCCACCCCCTCGGGGAAGGAAGCCAGGTTTATGCGCCTAGCCTAGCTGGGGGTGGGGTGATTCTGGGAATTCCACAGGGTTGTCCCTAGTTCCCTGAGTTGGAGTCTTCAGAGAGTGAGGACCATGTGTGAAAATGGAAATAATTCCTCACTGCAAGTTTTCTAAGAGCCAACAGTATGTTTTGGTACTTTCTGTAGTCTACAACACAGTTACACAGACCACTGCCAACATCTCCCAAGTTTGAGAACACTGGAGTAGGTGAAGGACGAAGGAGAATTAGCAGGAGTGGAGGCAGGCTCTTGTGGGGAGACACTATCTGTCAGGAGCTGGGAAGCTGAGTTGACAGGTGGGGCCTGGCTGGTGCAGCAGCACTCAACAGCAGTGGCAGCAGAGCCAGCGCCCAGCCTGCCAGACCTAAGGCCTCCCAGCAGAGGGAACACAGGAATGGAGAAGAGGAAAAAGCAGTGGAAGCCATATGATTACTCACTGGACCTGGGCACGTAGGAGATACCACCTGGAGGCTCAGAGAAACTGGACGAGGTGGGTGAGGAGAGTGAATTTGCAGAGAGCTCCACTTCCGTATTGGGTTCTGCACCATTTCTGCAATATGGGAACAAGATCTTGAAAAATAAGGTTACTGCCATAAATGACACATAATGGCAGGTTAAAATCCCTGCCCTGGTCATTCTGTTCTGCTAGGCTGCTGGTGGCACCATGCCTGTTTCTCTCCTGGCTTGTGTCTGCAGACATGTTCTCCTTCTACAACCCTACTCTCCCAGGAAAGAAGTCTCCTCTGATGTCCACTAGGCAGAATCCAATACACCCTCCTCTGTGTTCCCATAACGTCCTTTACATATACCTATTTTTAATACTCTTCATGCTTTCTATAATTTGCTTACACATGTGTCTCTTCCACTACACTCTGAACGACTTGTATTCATATTTTATTTTACCTAAACCAAGCACAACTAGCACACAGTAGGTGCTCAGCAAATGTTTGTAGAACTACCAACTGATTTTTTTTTAAAAGCTATTCTCTAAGTCTGTCTTTGAGTGAGAAAATATTTGAATCCAGAGTCTGCCTGAACTGCTGCCCATTTTATTTGTAAGAGTTTTGCGTGTTCAGTATTGAACTTTTCTTGTTACTTTTGCTTTACTGGGAAATCACAGCTTCTCTTGTTATTTTTCTAGACAAGAGGGAATGTGGCTAGAAATTGAGGGTATCTGACTAGGTTTTTTGAATGAGTGACCTTAATCTTCAATGCCAGAATTAATCTTTCTTTTGTGAGGATCATTTAGCTGAGAAAGAGTTAATACTTACACTACTTCACGAACAAATTGCCTCATTCAGGAACGGGAAAAAAAAATTCTCCCAGAAAATTGGATGTCAGCGGATTATTCCCCCTCAGATCCATGGATTAGTGTGCGTGGGGAGGGCACCCAAGTGGAAAAAATGTAGTATCAATGTATTTAAGGACAGCGGCTGTTCTTTCTCACCACCTCAATTACAGGTCTCTTTATCACCGGCATCACATGATGCGTGTCTCTTACCTGCTTCACTTAAACCTGTTATGGAACTTTTTTTGAGTATTAAATATGTGAGACCTCTTTAAAATTAGGATACACTTGCATCAGTGTTGCCTGAATCAGTGCTCTCATTTTTCTCTTCACTCAGATATCAGCAATTTAGGAATTCTTTCAGATGAGGAAGACCTTAAAATATTATTCCTTACTCTACAGCCTTATCATAAAAAGTAAATTTTATGCTGTGAAGATGCGTTGGCTTGTAACTATATAAACATGTATTTTTTTTTTCCTTTTATAAAGATTCACAATTTATGATACTCGTGGAAAAAGATAAATATTAGGCTTGGTAAGCCAAGAGCAAAGTTACTGAATATTAAAAAAAAAAAAAAAAAAAACCTTTGAGGTATGAGTGCTCATTTTCCTTGATCATTTAAATAGCCCTGGATGCCTTGTAGAGAACCCTAAATGTATTCTTCATTACTAATGACATTTTCATGAAAGCAGATATTTCTTATTTAACAGTTCATCTATCTCTCCTGCATACTCTTTACCTTCTGCCACAAAAGGCTGCAGACAAGTTTAAGTTTTCACAAAGTGACTAATAGAATAACAGGCCTGATGAATATTCCAGGACCTTGGATTTTTCTCTTAAGATCGCTGATCCAAAAGTCCTAAGAACATTGGCCAGAGGAAATGTCTGCCTGTAAGGAAATAGATGGGGACTCATTAACAACCCCAGGAGAAGCCACAGCTATTGACCTTTGGGCTCCTGAACATGTCAATCAGAATAAATGACTTGGCGTCATCTGAGATGTTTGAAAGCCACCATCAAGGCGGCAGGTGTGATCCTGCGATGCCAGGCAACCACTGGTCTTAAGAGTGTTGTGATAATGCAAAACGGAAATGGGGTTTTCCCCTTGGGAGGGGAGAAGAAGCGGGTTCAGGTGAACAAAGAGCAGGGTTTGGGCTAGCATCGGACTCTTGGATGATTCCTAGGTCTAGGCAGAGGATGTGTCGCCTATTTTCTAAATAAAATGATTTTTTCCAGACGTGCCTTTAATGTGCCAGCTGTTCATGTGTACATATATGAGTGGTTTCTCAGGTGCAGTGACCACTGAATCAAGGCGGTTTCCTGGCAAAACGCTTCAGTGGCCGTTGGATGTTGGCAAGCAGGATGCCTGCCAGCCCCGAACTAGCGGTCACTGCAATTTCTCACATGGCACACTGCCCTTTGGAGGAATGGCATGTTGCCAACTCCTTGGCATCTGAAAAGGATCAGACATAAATCTCACCAGCACACAGAGAAGAAAGTGAAAATAAAGTGTGAGGAATCAAAAGGAAGTTGCAGAATGCATGGCAGATGTTGTTAGATTTGTCTAGCAAAGCCCATGTGCCAAGCATGATTGATGACATTTGTGAGAGAGGTTAATAGCTCTGGATGGTGCTGCTTGGACATTTTGAAAGTAAGCACAGGACAAATGAGAGGGCCACAGCAGGAATGGCCAAATGAAGCAAGTGGGGTTTTCAAAGCAAATAGCATGTCATCTGCTTACGTAATATCGATGGTTGAGGCAAATGGAAGGCAAAAGGTAGCCAGCGGTCCCTGTGATAGAGAAGAATCCTTTGCACACTAATTCCTTTGAAGGTGACAGGTTTTGAGTGACAAACAGGTTACTGTGAATTCTGCAAGAGGCAATGACATGCCTAGTTTACATTGTGAATATTTTGGCCTTAATTTATGCTGTGAGCAATGGCTGAGCCCAGGTCCATTACGTGCCTACTGAAGATGATTTATGTGGGTTTCATGTAGTTGGACTTTAATTATTCACATGATTATCAATAAAAAATAAGGGCAGAACAGTGTTGAATGTGAACAGGTGGGCGGGGCAAACAGCTGATTATAACTACATTTGGCTAAGGAAGGGTGAACACTGCCTTTTTCTCCACATCAGGTATGAGAACAAATTCATAAGCAGGATTTACACTTTTCTCCCTTTTTCACAAACATACAAACTGCCAACCTGTTAATCAACTCCCCGATGGCAGACAAATGTCTCTGGGAAACATGTGCCAAATATCAATTGTTATTGGCTGAAACTCAATAGGATGAAATGGATTGATGCTGCCATTCTATTCTGTTCAATGCAATTGCTGATCAATAGTGAGTAATTGGACATCATTCTGTGAAGGGGAGAATGCTGAAACAGGAATATCGCCATGAGTTATGGTGCATATTAATCACTGTCTAATTGTTTCATCAATACAACGTCTCTCCAACAACCTGCTATGGTATGTAACTACATTGGGGAGACCCTCCCATTTTTCCCTGCAAGTATTTGTTTGAAGGCTAACACCGCATGACTCAAGAAATCATGATTCAGTGGAATCATGGCAAGGAATACCCCATATCATGTAGAGTGGGCTAAAAAACGTTCCATAGAAACACTCCTCTCCCCTTAGGAAAGAGGACAAAATGGGAATGAACTAAATAACAGGAATTCACCTGGGATGTGGCTTTTCCCCCAGGTGGGAAGAAGACAGTGGCATTTCTTATCACTCTTGTTCTCCTTCTTTCAAATGAGAAATTTCCAGGGGACCAGCAGGAAGAGAAAAAAGAAAAAAATTAATAACAATATACCTTCAAGAGTCAGGCCCTAGAAAAAGTTGAACTATTCTGAGAATAAAAATGAAAATGCTCAGTGGCATTCCCTTTTGAGATCTGATTGTCTGCTGAAAATGCAGGTTCCAACTGTGAGGCAGTTGGGTGAATTTGGGGGTCCTCTGTCTCTCTCAGAGTGCTTTTCTGCTGTGACTGCTGGGGTGTTGAACTCCAGGGGTTCATGTAGAGTAATCACTGCAGAATAAAGGCTGCCCTGTTATTCTTTCCTCTGCCCTTTCGGGAACAGGCTTTCCCTGAGCTTAAGGCTTTCATAGTAATTCTCATTTTGGTTCTCTAGCTATTCACCCACTCCTTCAATCAAGAAACTTTTTCCCCCTCTTTTCTTTGCCTACTATTTTTGCATTACATTTTTACTTTTACATTAGCAAGAGGAAGAGCCTGAGTAGAGCCACAGCTGGGTTTTTTCTGGGGTAGAATCCCAATGCGGATTCTCTAGTAAAACACCACCAGTACCTTGGAAATGGCCAACTCCAGGACTCCGGGAGGTTGTTTCACCCTGGGAGGCATTTTGGAAAAAAGAAAATGACTGGGAAACTTGGAGGGTGGTGGGAACACACACAGTGGCAGGACAATGCCTTCCCCTGTGTGTGAAACCCAGGCCCATTGGGAACTGGCTTTGGAGTAGTGATGTGGTTTCTGAAGCAACATTTTTCCAGTCAGACTCACCAAATTAAAGAGACCTTGCAAGGCAAGGGGAGGAGGCTGAGCTTCCTACAGCACGTTGTAAGGAGCCATTCCTCAGAAGCTGTGTCAGGGTCTCTTTGCAACTTTCTCTGACTGATTTTTTAAGCCATATGATTCTCCTCCAACTCCTTTCTTATGAAAATTATCTGAGTAGGGTTGGCACAGGATCATAGCTTTTTCACCTGGATCCCACTGTGCCAAATGTTCAACTGGGAGCTCTGATGTGTGCCCAAGTTTGAAATTCTAGTTGGAAGTCCTTGGGTTTGTCAGACAACAAGGAAATATTCCAAGGCCAGATTTCAAAGTAAAATCCTCTCCACTTCCTTCTTGACAGTGTGTTGGAGATTCGGAGAGCATAGCTGTACCCTGAGAGTTCAGGATTTTTTTGGCAAGCCTGACTCTTAGCCCCTACTGAAATGAAATAAACAGAGAAATATTGAGGGGTTTATGTAAAAATACCTCCCCATAATGATGTTTTGCACTTACATAATTGTTTGCTCTGTTAAAAACATTATCATGTTTACTTTGATACTCTTAGTAACTGTGAGGTCACTAATACAGGTAGTTTGGGCTCCCATTTATGGGTGAGGAAACTGAGGTTGAGGTCTTTATCTTCTCAAGAACAGATAGCTTAAAAAGATGGAACTACAAATGAGATTTTTTTTTGCCTTCAATCCTGGTGTTTCCTCCTTTTTAAATGCTGCTTCATACAGTTACATTAAATTGACAAAGGAGAGTCAAAGGAGAATGTAAGTCTAATTTAAATGTCTTAAAAAAATTTTTTTTGAAAATACCTTCTTAGTTCTTAAAACCAAAAGATATTCAGAATGAGATTATCTGGTTGTATCTCCTCCATCCCCTCCCCCAAGTGTTAGGTAAGACCTTTAAATCATTCAAGACAGCTAAGAACATCTATTTTTAAATACCCCAAGAGAAGGAGATTCTTCAACCCCTATGGGTAACTTTTCCTGATGTTTAACATTTCTCAAAGCCAGGAAATTCTTTCTTGTGTTCTAAATCCCTAATGCTGCAGTTTGAACTGGCTTCCTCCCGGTTGGTCTTCGTGGAGATGCTGAACAGCTGGCTGTGTTCCTCAATGTGAGAGCCTTTCAAAGAGAAGGGGAAGACTGTTAAGTCATTCCTCCACCTTCTCTTCCACAGGTTCAGTAATCCCCACTCCTTTCACTATTTCTCATAGGTCTCATTTTCCAGCCCTTTAATCGTCTCTCTGCCTTCTCCCACACAACTCAAAGTTTCTGTTGAGATATTGGGCTGGAGAGAAGAGGGCCTTTGTTCTTGGGGTGGGGGATTCTGGACAAGGGAGGAAAACACCAAACCTCATTAGGCCAGCACCCACTCCCCACCCTAAGTGCTGATGATGTCCCTGCACTGGCACTCAGAAATCTGACATTCTTGAGGAATTGGATGGATAATTAATTAGTGAATGAAATGCCAAAATGCCCCCTGAATAAAGTTACCCACAGGGTATTTGGCAAAAACCTTCTCGAATATCTTTATTTCTATCCAGTGTACCCACTTCTTTAGGCTGCAAAAGTCTCTAAAACTATTTGAAGAACTCTTTGAAAATGACTCGCTGGATAATTTTGGGGGTGGAAGATTCCAGAACACCATTAGTTAACATTTCCCATATTTCTGACATCTTTACTATAGTACAAAACGAGTCCACTAAGGCACAGGCTTTATATGGCTCCGTGATTTTTCTCCTGCATGTTATATTTGGCCATTGACTTACTATGTAATTCTTATAAAAATCACTTAATGAATAGGACCAAGACATCAAGAAGCTTTAAATAAAAGAACAAAAACCGTGGGATAACTCTGAACTTGAGACCATTTCATGTTCTTGCTGAATGCCTTGAGAAATAGCTACAGGTGCTCCTTGAACAAGGTCAGAGTGTCACATGGAGGATGCGGTGATAGAAATGAATCTATTTAAGGTAGCTCCTAAGCACATTGAGCATCTGTTACACATCTAGTGTTAGGTGTGTGAGCAGCAGGTCTGGGGGTCTTTAGCTCAGCGACTGTCAACAGCCAGATAACAATCATGAGAGGGCTCAGGTTGGCACCTTTATGACAACTTTAGTCATTAAGCTAAAGCCTGAACACGGTTGGCACAGTGTTTGATGGAGGATTGAAGAAAATCAAATGCACTGCAGAAGGTCTAAAGCTTCCTGGTCAGAATCATCCCAGCTGGCCTCATTAGTTGGTGGTAATCAACATGCCCCTCCCAAAGACGTTTTACTTATTTGTTTAGCCAAATAGGTTTACTGAAAGCAATTTGAAAAGAGGAAATAACATGTGCTACACATAATTTTATTGTTTATGGTGAAAAGTGATTGATACAGAAGGTAAGATTGAGGTTTTAAAAATATCGATTCACAAGACCTATTCACAAGGTCATCCCAGTGACCTTTCTCTCAGCAGGAAACAACTACCCACTTTGTTTATCTTCTTCATTAGGACCAAACGACCCTCTTCAAACACTGTCATCCCTTTTCTACTGGTTCTTGGGTTCCTCCCACAGGGGTGTAATAAAAAGTAAAACCCTGAGGTTGCTATAAACAACTTGAAATTTGACTCCCCACTCCTGCCTAAGAATAACTATGGGGAACCAGATTGTGAGAACTCAGCCTCATGAATTCTTCCAGACTTCAACCCTCTTATAGGGCTAAAGGGCCCTGGTACTTAACAGAGTGCTAGGCTGTTTCCAACTCAGCATTGAGGATTATCTGAAAGTAGACAAGGCTCACCTGCCACATAGCATACAAGTGAAGCGGAAACCTGGCAGAGATGCAGAAGCACAATCACGAGAGGGGATTGTCTGTCCACTGTGGTCCATTGCAAAAGTCTTTGATGTTGGCTGGACATTAGATAACCTGGGAATTTACAAAAATAATGCATGCCTGGACAACGTCCCCTGAAAATGATCAAGATATCCTTGAAGCCAAGGTTGAGACTCACTAATTGGACAATCAGTGTCAACGGGATTCTTTAAAGTGGCTCCAAAATTTGGGATTCGGAGGCAGAGCCCTTAAGCATTGAGAGATCTTGAGACATAACTAGGCACTTTCCCTATTTGTCCTTCGTTCTTCTCATTATATGCCATCTCCCTCCCTCCATCCTTTTGCCCTCTCTCCCTCTCTCCTTTTCCCCTCTCCTTCCTTCCTTCCTTTCTTCCTTCCTTCCTTCCTTCCTCCCTCCCTCTCTTCCTCATTCCTCCTTCCTTCCCTCCCTCCCTCCCTCCCTCCTTCCCTCCCTTCCTTCCTTCCTCCCTCCCTCCCTCTCCTCCTCATTCCTCCCTCCCTCCTTCCCTTCCTTCCTTCCTCTTTTTCTTCTTCCTTTCCCTCCAGGACATGAAGGAAGGTTGGGCAGTGTTTGGTGGGGTAAGTCTATGTGGCAAGCAGTACCATCTCCAGGTCACAAAGTTTCAATAAATCTGCTTCAGGGTCTAGGTGGCTGGATAAACAGGTTCTCAGGTAACAGTACCGGATTTGAATACCCAGCCCAATGTCACTGTTCCTAGGATGCTTTCCCCAACTCCCCCAGTTAGAATTCATCTCCCTTTCCTCCAGCCTCCTACCTATAACACATGGGCTTTGCTTTTATTCTGGAAGTTATGTTCTCTTCTGATTCTCGGCACATGTCCATGTGGTGAGCTGAACTGAGGCTTCTAACCTCCATTTCTTCCCCCTCCTCCCTATCTGATTTGGGCCAAGACACCAAGTCAGGCAGGGAAGAAACATGGTAATTAGTGAACAGAGACTAGAAAGAATCCAAATGTATCAGGTAGATTATATGTGTAGCCCTCAAAAGAAAGATAATTATGGCAAAAATCTTTAATATTACAAACCTATAAATTAAAATATTCAGCTCTAAGACAGAGGGAAATGTCTCAATCATGTTGGTATTCCCAGGACTCAAGGCATTGAACAGCACAAAGTAAAAATCATGACTTTAGTGAGGGTTAAGAAGTCAAGTCCAGGGTCTGGCTGCTCACGTTCGAATCATGGTTTAACTATCCTAACAACCATAGTGACATGCTCAAGTTACTTAACTTTTCTAAGCCTCATCTTCCTCTCTATTAAAGGATCTAGAAAGAATTCCATAGAGATGTGAAAACAAAATGAGGCGCTCCATGTAAAGTTATTAGCACACTGCCTGGCTCAGTGTTTGCTATTATTATTAAAATATCTGTACAAATGAGCATGTGTCAGCCTTAGCCATGCCTTTTTTCCTTTGTACACCTCAGCCAGCTCTCCCAGCCAGTATGAATGGAAATAGCATTACCTTGAGCATCAGTTGCCTTCCTGTTCTCAGACTGTCCCTTGTCTTTGGGAGGTGCCTTTACCTCAATGAGCTTCTTTGGTCCTGAACCACTTCCACTTACAGCCATTGCTTATGGTTTCATCATTTAAGGGTGTATTCATTTTTTTATCTGGATTCACCTGAATAAAAATCCTGCAGCATGGAGAAGGGAATGCATAGAGTGGCCTGCTCTGGATCACACATGCCCTTGGCATAACCCTGGCTGTCAGATTGGCTTAGAAGTCCTGACATATGATGCCACATCTTCCATTATCTCTCACTTCCTGTAGCACTGAGTCTATTCCCACTACTCTGTGGTAATTTAGATAAATATCTGCTGGATACCCTCAGGCTGCTGTAGGCAGTTTTGATGATTTGGAAGGGATGGTACTAAGCCATCTGACTGGGAACAAGGCAGTCCTAAGTCAGCTGATTGGGGGAAAGTTGGTCCTAAACCATATAACCCTCCAGAAATTACCTTTAAATTATGCATGTATTTTCTGACTTCTTGGGAGAGACCCGATGTGGTCTTTCCCATCTAAAGGCAAGAAACAGATAAGAACATAGTGGGGTTTTATTTCTTCTATATCTTTTCTATATCTGTGATCAAAGCAAGAACAATATCCCTGAAGTTCAGGGCTCATGGGTTCTGGACTTAAGAATCAAATCTTTCTTTGTAATTTTCTTCTTCAGGCAGTTCCAGGGGAAAATCATTTATTCTTGGTACAGGCGAAAAACCTGTTTGGTGTTGACCCGCTTAATTCTCCCTGAGTTAAACTGCAAGTGAATAAAGAGGCTTTTCAAGCAGATCCATGATACACGAAGAAACCACAGCTCATTAAAGAAAAAGAAGTCCATGACAAGATTCCCTCCTGCCATCCTTTTGTAAAAACCCCATTTTAAAGATAAAAAAGCGACTTTTCAGTGAAACTTCACCCCTATTTGGGTGTAACGGGCACGGAACCTTTTGGATAGCAAACATTTTTAAATCCAGTGTCTTTAACACAAATGCAATCTCTTATTTTTCCTTTCTGGTGTAACAGTGCTTCTGAAATCTATTTTACTAGGGTGAAGAAAGTGGGTAGAGAAGAAAATAAAAATCCTGTTTGTTATCACTAGAACACCATAGGAGTTCATTTCTCTCCTTCGAATTTACGTACAACTTCCTCTTAGCGATACTCCCTTTCTTTCTTCATGGTAGCTTTTATTTAATCCTATCGCCTTGCTGTTAGTATATACAAGGCTATGACCAGAAATTCCCAATCTTTTTTTTAGCTTTAGACGCTAGAGTTATTTAGGGCTGTTTACATGTGTTTCTAGAATATTTACTCTAAAAAAATGACAAGAGAGTTCCCCCTCAGTGAGACCCTGGCCTAAATATACATGCTTTATTTGTATAGCAAGAGGATAACATTAAACATGGAAGCTTTCAATTTATGGCACTGAATCATGATCTACACAGGGCATCCTTCAAAGGCTGCAACTAAGGACCCACCTAGCTTTTCAGCAATATAAGCCCGATTGAGATCTTCTGGCTCATTCATGCTTATGCCTGAAAATTTCTTTTAGATTATATCCTTGGAGCTTGCGTAGATCACTTTACTTTTCATAAGTGCTAATTTGAGTGCCTGCAAAAAATAAAAGTTTTTAAAACCCTGCAAAAACTCATCAACTCTTCTTTTCTGGGTTCCTTAGTTTCCAAAGTGCATCATACAAAGCATAGCAGCAATCATTTTTCAGGAAGCATTCCTACAAAATGCTTGAAAGGACCAGCTGTGGTTACATCAACATCTCCACCAAGATCTCTTTGCCTTCTTCTACCATGAAGCACTTTTTGTCTGCACTGAGACCAAAAAAAAAAAAATCAAAAAATTAAAAAAGACAGCCTCCTTTTTTTTCTTGATTTCTTGTGGTGTGGAAGAAAATTTCCACACTGTCATTCACAAAAAATGCAACATCATGAGCAACTTGCACTCCTGAGACCCTCTTCTCTGAAGCAGTCGCAGAGTCACAGAACAAGAGAGCCAGCGGGCACTGAGCATCCTCCTCAGTGCTGTGAACCAAATCTTACCGTGAAAGAATTTTGTGAGCCCTCCATGGTCATTGACCTTCCCCCTCCATGCCTGCCTGTTAAGTAGCTTTCCTACCCCAAGAATTTAGCCCCACCTAAAACCCACAGTATATTTTAGAGTTAAGACTAAATGCAGCCAGGTGCAGTGGCTCACGCCACTAATCCCAACAATTTGGGAGGCCGAGGAGGGTGGATCACCTGAGGTTAATAGTTTGAGACCAGCCTGACCAACATGGTGAAACCCTATCTCTATTAGAAATGGGAAAATTAGCCAGGCATGGTGGCAGATGCCTCTAATCCCAGCTATTGGGGAGACTGTGGCAGGAGAATTGCTTGAACCTGGGCAGGGGGTAGGCTGCAGTGAGCCGAGATCATACCACTGCACTCCAGCCTGGTGACAAAGTGAGACTCCAACAAAAGAAAGAGAGAGAAAGAGAATGAGAAATGCACACATATATTCTTCAACAGCTCTCATCTTAAGAACTTACGGAAAGAGCATGGGATTTGGATTTAGAGAGATGGAGGTTTGAATTTGTGACCTTAATAGCTTCACCTTTCTAAGCCTCAGTGTCTCCATCTGTAAAATGGAGATGATGATATGGTCAGGATTGTTAATTCCTTCTCTCTTCCTCCCTCTGCTGCCCTCTCATGCATGACTGTGAGGTGACTGCTGTCCTTCCAGTCATTTTGATCTTTCACACAAGAAAAATGGAAGAGAGTAGGTAGCAAGCAAAGGCAACTGAATCTGTCATTTCTTGTCCAAAAGTGACAGTTTTCCAGACAGCCTTCCCCCCAGGGGATTCACACTTACTACTTTTGGCCTGAGTTGAAGCACATGGTCTCCGGTAGCCCTGAGGAAGCCCAGGAAATCAGGTTTGTTTAGTTGGGATATTGTCCATCTGAGCAAAAGCAGGCTGCTATTCATTTGGGGCGAAAAAGGGGAGAATGGATCCTGGAGGCCATGGCAGTGTTTACATCAGTCTACGTCACAGCGTCATTGTGAGGATTACATGAGACATTCATGTAGAGTGCCTAATGCATCCAAAGAGCTTGGTAACAGGTCACTTCACAACATGACCTTGATGGGGCCACATCCCTCATGTGGCCATGAGTGTGGATGTTCAGGAATAAAATCAAATCCACACTGATGGATTCCAAGGGGGAATATGACGCCTTCTGTCAACACTCTTGACCTGTATTCTGAGGCCCGAGGAGCCTCATGTTCACGGTGGTTAAGCCTCTCTCCCTGAGGACACTCCCATGAGTGAGGAAACAGTGGGTCTGCCAAGACACGGGCTGGTTTCAGAGCCCCGCATCATTCTCTGGGCTCGCCTACATCTGAATATCATAATATGTTGATAAAATATCTTGTCAAGCTCCACAGTGTCCCCTGCCACACGGTCTTATTACACTTCTGCTTCATCATTAAAATTGAAAGAACATAAGCCCGCTGGACCTGTTGTTAGCATGTGGAGTGGCTGTCATGGAAGGGACGTCACATTTGATTTCTAGGCCCAGCCCCACATGCTGGCAGGGGCCCGGGGCCTTGTTCACTGTGGCGATTCAACCTCCTCCAATTTCTTATCAAGCAAATGTGTGTGTGTGAGGTGCTGGGTTTTTTCGCTCTCGATGGTGAGTTGTAGGATAGAAACCCTGTGACCGAAGAGTGGGGAGGGGGAAGAGACTTGCAAAAAGACACTAACCCAGGAAAGGCATGACTCTAGAATCTCATACACTGGTAAGAAAAATGCAGCCCTGCTGGTATTCCCATGCTATGCACACTGAGTAGGACATATTCACAGTATCTTATGGCTTACATTTCTGAAATACTCCAAGAGCTGGGAAACAGCAGAAAAATACACATGTATACATATGGTGGGGGGGAGGGCTCCATTTCTGGCATAAATCTTATATCATTGGGACATAAATCAACCTTCTAGGATTAGAACCTATAATTCAAGCATGAAGCTACCAACCCCATACTCCAAATTTGGCTAGATACTACCTGCCCCTAGGAAGACAGAAAAGGCTTGAAGTCTCTTGCATTTAACCACAATTTTCTGTCCTTCCAAGACCCCCAAGAGAGTCATAATCTAGTTAGTCATTTCAAGTGACAGTGAAACCCTGCCACAGCTGATGGAAACCAAGCCATGTCCTCTGTAGACCCAGCTCGGTGACATCCTGTGCAGGAGGAAGGGTGGGGTGATGTGACAATTCACAGCTTCGAGAAAACTTCAAGTGGATAATCTTTTACACCCTCCAATGGAGCATCTGGTGGAAGCCAGTTATTCAGGTGCCAGAAACAGCTCTGTGGGTAGCAGCGAAGAAAGCAATCTAGAGGCAGGGAAGGCATCAGAGATGGTTTACACAGCACATTATTAGTTTAGGCTATTCTTGTATCAAGTGACAGAAACTGCATTCAAACTGAACTTAAGCAAGTTTAAATAAATAAATAAATAAATAATATTTTAAAAGGGATTTGTTACCATTGTAACTGGAAACTACAAAGAAAGTTTCAAGCGCTTTAGGCAGCTGGGGCCATGGGCTCAAATGGATTTGTTTTTCTCTCCATCTCTTGGCTCTGCTAACCCCTACCTAGCCTATTGTCAGCTGAGCTGTCTCAGCAGACAGACACTAGTAACTTGAATTTACGTTTTCTCTGGCTTAGCAGCTGCATGGAGAGAAAGTGTATGTTACCTATGGTTTTTCAAAAATGCTGTGTAACAACCACAAAATCAAAATAGTACAGGAAGGATTTATTTCATCAATTCGAAGGTTGACTGTAGGGAGGCTTTGCCTCCTTCTCAGGCAGCCAGAGTAGCTTTGTTCCACGTGTGTTCTTTCTTGGGCCGACGATGAAGGAACAAAGCTCCCCTGAGGAAGCTCTTCTCAAGTCACAAGCAGAGGTATACATCCCAAAGCACAAGCGTATTTCAAGCTCTTGCTCACATTATGTTTACTAATATCACATTGACTAAAATAAGCCATGCAGCCCAGTCCAAAGTCAAGGGGCAAAGGGATATGTCTTACACTTTAATTGGAAGAACTGCAAAGTTATAGGGCAAAGGGTGTGGCTAGAAGGAAGAGTAAAGAGCTGGGACTAACCAATCAACCACAGAAGACATCTCTTTTCTGGAGTCCAGCTGTCAATCTCCGCTAACATGCAAATGGGCCTTGGTTGAGTAACATGCCCATCCTTGAACCGATCTCTATGATGCAGATGGGGAACTGAACTGCCAGCCTGACTGATCCAGTGCATTCTAGGGAAGTCGTGTTAATGGTGGGCAACAGGCATTAGAACCTATAGCTCCTGGGGACCACATGGAGGGCAGGAAGAGCTCTCCAGAGGAACAAGAATAAGGGACATGAAAAAGCAGACACTGTGGGTAAGAGCCATAGCTGCCACTGTTCACAACAAGAAAAACAGTATCTGAACAATCACAAGCAAGTGGGTCTTTACTCCTTGAGTCTCCTGGAAATGTCTCTGAAGTGCAGGGGTGGAGGGATAGAGGGAGAACAGAGCAGGCAGGGGAGGTATATGCATATGATTCCCTGTCATGAGTTCTACTAGTACCATTTTCAGGGTGTCCACGTTTATGTATTCACATTTACGCCTACAAGCATATACGTGTATACATGTATATTAGCATGATCTCACTTTAGCTCAGTTTTTCAGCCTTTCTGAGCCTTAGTTTCTTTATTCACAAAATGGGAATGCAAATACACATTGTGCTAAAATAATCATTCTAAGTATAGAGTTAATATTTTCTGTGGTTGTCACTATTACTACGGGTGCATAACAAATTAACCCAAAATGTGGTGGCTTAAAACATTGGCAACATTTTGTTTTGTTGTGGTTTGGTTTTTTTGCTAACAAATCTGCAATTTGGGCCTGGTAGTTATAGCTCATCTCAGTTCCAGGAAGTGTCAGCTCAAAGGCATCTGAAGGCTCACTCGGAGGAAGACAGCAGAAAGCACACTGCCTTTTACGATCTAGCCCCAAAAATCTGTAACATCACCTCTGTTGCAGTCTATTCATCAAGATGGTCACAAAAGCCCGCATATGTTCAACGGGAAGAGACAAAATTGCAAGAGTAGGCAGGATTGGAAATATTGCTGTGGCCATTTTTGGAAAATACAATCTGCCATATTCACTTTCCCCTTCCTGCTCTGATCCGAGTATGAATAGAACATGGGATTTGAAGCCATTCAGGTGACAGTTAAAATTACTGTTCTATTATTAACTAACTATGCTACTTTAGCTCAATTTTTCAGCCTTTCTGAGCCTTAGTTTATTTATCCACAAAATGGGAATGCAAATACACATTATGATGTATATTTTTTACAGTTGCAAAAATTAAAAGAAATTATTTTGATAAAGATCCTAACCCCATAAAGCATAGTAATCTTTCCTATCCTCCCCCATATGCCTTTGAGGGTATTCTTGAGTTATTTATGATGGTTGGAGTTATGGCCACAATTTCTCCTTGGACACTGAGGCATAGAATGTAACCCCTGCTATGAGTGAGTCCAGAACTGGAATCTGACCATTAGCATATAGATGTCCCAATGCCCTATAGATCTACAGAGCTTTGAAGGGAAGTCTGTAGATTGTCACCTAATTAATAAGTGCTGAAGGGACACATGAAATGCTGGGAACTAAGTTTAGGTTAGTACTAACTTGAATATAAAAGTTAGCTTAAAATTGACAATGGTTCTGTGCTTCCCAAAATAATGTGTAAAATAATGTGAAAATGTAGACACAAGAAAGAAGCAATTAATCTGAATAGTGTCATGATCTAAAAAGTGTTCTTACTTTCTAATCCTTCTGTTTGATATGTGTAAGTTACTATGAAAAACCTGTCTATTGGGCCAAAATCATGTATTTGGGGGCTGTGCTACAGCTCTCTCACAAGGAACCTTTCTTTTGACACTTCTCAAATTATTTTTTTCTCAGAAGATACAGTTTTCTTTCATGAGAGATAAAATCTTATTGCCAATTCCTCCCAATCCACTTTCCGCTTTTAATGAAAAAATATACTTTTCCAGGAATGGGTAACTAAATATAAATGTGCATTCTTCATTGATGCAATTAACTAGGACTCTGGAAAGCCCACAATCCAAGAATCATCAACTCTTTTCCTGGGCCTCCTTTCTTCCAAACTAAAGCTCCCCAGTGTTGGTTTCTACCTGATTCATTTGGGCCTAAAGGACTTCAGTGGAAGATGGGGTTTGCCTGGGGTCATCTTAAGAACTTGGTTAAGAACCTGCAAATAGATTTTCCAGGCCACTCTGGGAAACTACACGCACACAAACAAACCTGGTGTCTTCAAGGTCCTTTCGTTTGGGATCTGCCTAGAATAAACTCAAACTCCAAGGGCTAATCAACACTCAAAATGAGGGTAAGAAATGTTGAGAGTAAAGGAAAAGGAATTTGCTTTTTTAAATGTTTTTCTGGACAGACCCCCTAGCAGGACAGCAAAGCCCCATTGGGAAGGCTGGCTAGCTGTGAAATGACATACATGCAGAAGAATTGTCTTCCAGATATCCCTCAACAACTAATTTGTCTCCTGAAGCATGAAATTTAATTACCCATATTGGACATACTTGCATAATCACATATTTTTATTGCACAAAATCATTCAGTCTTTTAAAATGTAAGGACACAATTCTGGTTATAGAAATGTCTTTGATATTGGAGATTTGCACAAGTAAACATTTTGTGTGAATAACTATTTTCCAGTATGATTCTCATTTGCTGCCTTTTGATATTGTTGAACATTCACTTGCACTCATATTTTGTTGTTATGTTGACAAAGGGGGACTGAGAAGTTTTTATTAAACCCTTGTAATATTAAGTCCTGCTATCAAATTCACCCTCAGCTTCTGCTAATCCCCTTCTTTGTTGCTTCTCATAGTACATAAATCTTCCTCCACCTCTGAGCAAGATCATACTCTTCTCCAGAACTTTTCAATCTCACTCCTACTTCTCTTGAAACCAGGTGACCAGAAGTGGACATGAGACTCCCCACAATGACAGAGGCACATTACCTCTTCAAGGGAAGCCAATTAACTATGAAATAACCAGCAATATTTTTAGCACTCTTCTCACTTTTATAAAAGAGATTTGAGATGTCACATTTACTTGGCTAATGGCTATTGCTCCTAGGAAAATCTGAAGTTAGCCTAAAGATGGCTTGTCATGACTATCAGGGCAGAGAGAGGAGAATTACTCCACTAGGAAGCCATGGTGTCCATTTGAAGTTTGGTTTTTAAGGCCCTTGAGAAATCCTAGCTGGAAATAAGAGGAGAGACATATACAGGATATAGCAGTACAAACATGTAGGTGCTAGGTGTTGGGTATGTAGGGAAAAAAGCAAATGGTCCAGGGAATGGGACAATAGGAGGGGTGTAAATTTCTAATATTTATGCAGAGCTTAATATATGCCAGGGAATATTTGTAAGGGCTAGGTATGAGCTAGCTCATAATCCTCCCAACAGCCTTAAAAAGTGGGAACCATTATCATAATCATTTTAGAGAGGAGATAGAACCTTGGAGAGATTTTCTGAACCTCTCTAAGCCAGTAGTCTTAATTGTAACACTTTTCACATCATTATGCCTTTTGTTTTAAATACATTTTCTTACCTAATCCCCAAAACAATTCTGCGGAGAAAGTACTCCTTTTAGAGATAGAAACCAAGTCCCAGAGAAGTTAACTTCCTTGAGCTCACACAGCTCTCCAGTGGCAGAGATGAGGTCCAAATCCAGTTCTATGTGATGTATTAAATAGCCTTTCTTGGCATAAAACTAAGGGTGGCCGCTGTCCTAGCTCTCCCCTACCTCCGTCAGAGCCAGCATGAATTTTGGGTCACCGACTTGCCCAAGGAAGTATGTGAAGTCCTGGGGTGTCACTAGGTTTTCCATCTTTCTCAGTTTTTTTTGCTTTCTGTCTTTGGACTTACTTAGAGCTTAACTGGCTCATGCCTTTGGCATTTTAATCACCACCCTACATTCTTGGGAAGCTCAAATTAGCTTGTCAGTTCTTAGGGGAAGCCGAGTTTGTAAGCAATCACTAAGTCCAGCAATAGTACGCTACCAACAATCAATAAAAAACAGAAAAGCCAGAAGGCAACTACAGTAGAATGTAATCATCTGCAGGTGGTGAGGGACACTTCCACCCCCACCTATTTCTTGAGATTTCTAACTGGTTACCCTTCACACGGAAGTCACTGCATCCCTTATGTGTAGTCAATGTTGACCCTCAGGTGTTAGGAAGTAGAGAGGGAAGTCTCCTTTGATAAGTGCTTACCACATAAGACACTGATGTGTTCAGCTTTACATAAGTTACTCCCCATGACTTCCAAAGCCAATGATGAATAATCAACATTATGTCATGTTGTCCATATCGAATGTATCACTGAGCCAGTGTTGGAACCCAGGGCTGTGTAAGTCCTAAACCTGTTTCTTCCTAGAACTGTCCTCCTGAATAAAGCCAATGGCACAGTCCATTGGCTCTCTTTTCTACTTGGTCTTTTGGGGGCAGTTATCTATGTAAATAGCAAGTAGCAATTCATCCATACTACCTTGAGGATTTTCCGTAATGAGAAATGAGACAAGAACAAAAGCCTCATCCATTACTAACCATTTCTTTAGATTTCTGTTGTCATGGAGAATACAGTTATCAGCCTTTGTTTGCTGTGGCTGCAACTAAATTTCCCAAACCTGCTAAGTGAAGTCCGTGTATGACTGGTGCAGTGACCAGCAGAACAAAAAGCTACAAATTATCTCTATAGAACATTAATCGAAGGTCTCTATGCTATAGAATCCTTTTCTCAATTAGAGAGCTGTCTAGGGAGTAATGTTCTCTCTAAAAATCATGATATACACAGCTCTATAAATCGATGAAAGACTTGTGACCATTAAACTTAATTGATACTGAATTTAGAGGAATGCATTTCAATCATGTTGCCATTTTATTTGAAAATTAGTTTCTGGCATTACCTCTTTCCTTCTCTCGACATGCAGGGACATGCAGTACTCCGGAGTGAGCCATTCAGGAACCAGAGAGACGCCGCTCTGATTGCAAAGGCCTCAGCACAGAGCAAACACACCAAAGATGTTTCAAGGTGCTGTAAACAAGTAGGCATAAAACAGGAAATAAAAACTGATTTCAAGTAAAATCAGCAACAACTTGGTTTTATATAGTACCCCATATGTTCCACAGGAATAATACCCCATGGCACTTTATAGTGAAACAAGGTTAAAACAAAACAAAAAAAGTCTGCTCCAAGTTAAAATAATTAACTTCTTGAATATGTTCTCAGGCTTGAGTAGGTACAATTCTTTCCTTGAGATTACTGTCAGCAATAGTGCTGGGGAGCTGCTGTTTTCTGTAATTGGCTCTGGATAGAAGCCATGCTGAAAGGAAAGAGCAAAGACAGCTTCTGGCTAGAATGTTTGGAGTGTATGTGTGTGTGTGTGAGCATGTATGTGTGAGCATGTGTATGTGAGGACACGTGTGTGTGTGTTCATATGTGAACTGCAGGAAACCCTCCTCAAATGTGATTAATTTATCTAATCTAGAATGAGCATTGAAGCACTGTGACAAAGTAATAAAAGAAATCCAGAATTGATTCTATCTAAAGAGCCCAAATTCACGTACCCTGTCACTGTGTTCTAAATGCAGTCATGGAAGAAAAAAAACTGGAAGAAATAAACTTTTTTTTTTTGAGACAGAGTCTCGCTTTGTCTCCCAGGCTGGAATGCAATGGCACAATCTCAGATCACTGCAACCTCTGCCTCCCAGGTTCAAGCGATTCTCCTGCCTCAGCCTCCTGAGTAGCTGGGATTACAGGCATGCATCACCACATCCAGCTAATTTCTGTATTTTTAGTAGAGATGGGGTTTCACCATGTGGCCTGGCTGGTCTAGAACTCCTGATCTCGTGATCCACCCGCCTTAGCCTCCCAAAGCGCTGGGATTATAGGCATGAGCCACCTTGCCAGACCAGAAGCTTCTTCTTTTTTTTTTCTTAAGAAAACTAGAAACTGATGAGAAATATAGTTTGCACAAAACCTTCCAGAAATATGTGTGTAGTAATTTTTTCTGAATGGGCAATGCTTATCCATTTTCATGAAGATCTTTCTAGATACATAGATTATTTTCCTATCTGGTCTTTGCTATCAAGCAACTCTATCTTATCCATATCAGCTGTTAATGGTGTAAAACTATGCTTTCTTCAAATCTATTTCCTTGAAAAATAAAACACAGAAGTACAAATAACTGACTTTCACCCATAAGTTTGTCTGATTTTCTTTATTTCTTTCTCTGAAGCTCTGTGTACATCAAAGAATGTATTACACTTTATCTCTAGGAATAAACTTACAATGGGGAACATTTGCCATGAAAACAATCCTTGTCTATTCACATAGAATGTCTGCACCCAAAACCATATCCAAATACATTAACTGTTTGCTAAATATCTGAAATATCCAGTTGAATATGCCACAATAAAATTAATTTACTTATTCACTTCCCGAAACACTAATTATTAAATTTTTGACTGTCACATATTATTTTCTTTTTAAAATGGAGATCATAGAACATATTTTGTGATAGCATAATATTTTATGGTTTTTAAGTTAAGCAGTGGGTAGGTAGAATTTTAGAGACACAGGAAGTTGTATATTAGTACTGTAACAACCTCCATTTCAGCAAGAAAGATGTATGGGTATTCATTTTGTTTTTCCACCAACATGCAAGATCATTGCTAGAAAATGTACAGATATAAAACAAATAAGTTATAACCCTTACTTTATTACTAAGAGCTCACAGTCTAGGATAAATTGAATACAAAAACAAATGAGCATTTTTTTCCCCAATGTGGAATGCGGTATTTGACATAAGAAAGATGCAAAATGTTATGAGAGGTCAAATAAGATCAAGGTCACATCTGTTTTCTGGGATTTAGGGCAATCAGGAAAACAGGAAAGTCTGGTGGGCGGGGGGAGCAGAGCTGGCATCTGGAGGAATTTGAAACCTCTGCTACCTGTCGCTAAACCAGATATTAAACATGGCCCCACTCCCAGCCAGATTAACATAGATCTGAATGATAGGTGGGCTTTTTATAAACAAGAAAATTGATTCGAATTGAGGCACCTGATTGGGAAAAGTGTGATCAAAGAATGTTGACCAGGTCAATCTGGCTGGAGAGTAGAAAATGTAGATGGAAAATAATTGAGAAAGACATTCAAGATGCCCAAATTGCTCTGATAAGGAGGTATTTCTTTTAGTACATGAGTTGGGGTGTGATTTTGTGCAGGTGAGTTAGTTTGTTTGTTTGCAGACAAAAATTTGATTCACTTAAGTCGTAAAGGCCCTTATTGGAAATTGACTTGGTCACTCAGAGAATCAAAAAGACTGAGAAACAGGTTTGGACAGTGAGCAATCAAAGATGCTGAGAACACAGCTGATTGTGCTGCAGGAATTGTCTGATCAGAAACCCCACGACGACCTCCCCAGTAGGCAATGCTGGTTTCCTGACTCCATGGCTGCCACTGTTCCAGACACTGGCTATAGACCCACTTCCCCCACTATAGCGAATATTAAACGGCTCCTTGCTTTCCATGCTCCAGGAACAGAGTTCTGGATGGACTATCTGATCTGCTAAGCCTAGGTCATGTGCCCTCCCCTGGCTGCCAGGGCTCTTGGAGAACAATTATCTGGCCTTCTCTACTCCTGCAGTGAGTGCCCCCAAATTGGAAAGGGAATTTAGATATTATGTGGTCAAAAAAATCTAACAAATGCCTGTCACAGAGTCATAGAGGAGGCCATGTTTGTGCAGGGCCACTAAGGGTAGATAGAATTTCCAAGAGAAGAGTGTCAAATGTATACTTGAAATGGAAAAATACCAAAAGAAGAGAAATAAAAAAGGTCATTGGGCATTGTAGTTAGGAGGCCATCCATGCCCTGGAATGCTTTATAAATTTCATTTACATAAATACTCAAAACGTAATACACATTTACTGAAATACGCAATGTGCAGCTGTAATTATTTGCTATGCAAATTCACACTTTGAGAATTTGATGCTTTATTTGAGGAAGACTATTCAATCTTTCAGGTCAACATGAAGCCAAAAATATCTAATGATTTTATGTGTGACTAGGTCTGAGTTTTAAATGAGAATTATTTGTTGGATAATATATCCAGATAGGACCGTAAGAGTTTATGCAAAACTCTACTCTGTGTTCAGGCTATTCTACACATAAAGTGCCCAAGAAGGAAAACTTTTGTTTTAAAATAACCCAAAAGCTGACTCCACAATCTCCCTTGTCATTCATTTAGCCATTCTAGTAGAGTTAAGCATACTTTGTGGCTATAAATTTGAGTCTTAAGAGAGACAAGCAAAACTTTGTTAATGCTTCCTAATTTGAATAGAAAGTAAATATGGTGGCAAGAGAAAACTCACAATTACGTTTGGAAAATTTACAACATAAACATCTTGGCAATTGCCAATATTTAAAGGTTATGTCCATCATGCTGGAAAGTGACATAAAGTTTTCACCCTTTTCAAGTAATTGGGCATCATACTGATGGGGAAAATTGTGCATGTCAGTGATTCCTGCACTGATGTAGGGAAATTGACAGATACTGTTTAAAGGAAGCCAAAGTTTTTGTGCATCAACATGTCATGCTGGGAATAATTATACAACTGTTTTGTTACCTCAGCACTGTGCAATATATTATATCCACTGATTCTTCCAGAGTTCTTTTGTTTGCTTTGCAAAGGGCAGCCATTCTGGGAAATACATATTTGTAAAATGATTGATGCTAATACACTTTATAAATGAAGCCTAAAGCTCAGTAATACTGATAAACATTGTCCTTACTGCTGAGGGTACATTTAGAAATGGCCCTTACTCTATATTCATTAGGTTTAGCATCATCAACATGAAAAGACAGGTTAATAGGTCAAGAAAGGACCTCAGGAGGTCAACTAGTGTTTGCTGCAACCATCAGGTAAGCCTGCATTCAAGCCGTCTATCCACATGAGAATAATCATCAGTAAATCCTTTAGCATCCACAGTGTTTGTGCATGCGTGTGTGTGTGTGTGTGTG